>NC_140938.1:44623319-45060819 GCF_014529385.1 Adiantum capillus-veneris
TGCAACTGATGAGAGGCTGTTCGATTTTGCAGCATCTTGTGGTGCTGGGGACAAATATGATCTAGTTCATTCTATGTTTAACCCAAAATTTGACATTGAAGACCTTTTAGCTCAGCACAGTGAATTCTTGCAGTCCTACAGAGATAAATTTGAAGTGATGGTGCAGGTAGGGAGGGTTGTTCTGCCCAGTATGACTATTGTGCATTTAAATGACTGTGGTATAAAGGGACAGGGACTGAAGAAGTATAGGGAATTACCACCTGCTTGCCGACATTCAACCTGCCCTTTGCACCAAAAGGAGTGCAAACTTATTCAGGAATCCTTTGGCTTTATGATCTACCTGAACAGCCTATTTGGATTCCTCATGCAGAATCCCGATGAGGTGTTAGAGGAGTAGGATGCAGCACCAGATGAAGAATGTGAGGAGACAACACATATATAAGAAATCGAGGAGGCTGAAGATACAGTCGACCTTGACGTTGAGGCAATTGAAGTACAAAGAAGTAAGATGCTCTCTGTGAAAACCACAGAAATCAAACTACCTTTGGATGTCAGTAACTTCACTGAGAAGCATGCTCAGATGATGCTGCCTGTTGTGCCTGACTTCAGGATTGGAGACATGACCTATATCTTTTTACATGATGTGCAAAGCATCTTTTATTTAAGGGAGGACTTCTCCCTGGCTATCATTTCGAGATTCCAAGTGGAGAGGAGTGGATTTGTTTCATAGGATAGTAGTGATGATGAGGCAATGGAAACATCCAGCAATCCAATGGAATTCCTCTGAAGATGCTTTGAAAAAGCTGAAAAATACAAGGAGACACTACCTGATGAAGCCACCTTCCAAGCAATAAGACAAAGCATAAGACCATCAACAAGTAACAAAGAAGTGGAGGATTGGTTTAACCATTCAGGTCAGGGGTCAACTACATCTGTAGACCTGTGGCAGGAAAACCTCTTTCTGCAGGATGAGAGCTTCATGGTAACTCTCTCTCTCTCTCTCTCTCTCTCTCTCTCTCTCTCTCTCTCTCTCTCTCTCTCTCTCTCTCTCTCTCTCTCTCTCTCTCTCTCTCTCTCTCTGTGTCACTTACTCAGACATGATATGTGCAGTTTTGGATTGGGACAAGGATGACTTCCTTCGACGGCGGACTCGAGAGTATCGTGGAAGGGATGCGGCCCTAGCGCAGTACCTTTCAAATCTTTGCGAGTCGCCGATAGTAGTTTTTCACAATTCCATGTCACAAGAGGGTTCAATAGCAACTTACACATTAAAGACACTATCACGCTTCTTGGGTGGACCCGTACTGCCCAAAAGTGCAGATAAAGTCATTCTTGTGGACAAAGTGTTTGCCAGAGATTGTTTTGGTTACTTCCCGGGATATACAGGTGGTCGGGCAGCGTATTACTACACTTACACAGCAATGGCACTAGCTCTTGGTAGACAAAACCCAGATGAACTTTTAGAGTATGGCATACTTCTCATGATTCGTTACAAGGGTGATGTGCCAAAAAACAAAATTAAACCTTCAAAATCTTGATACACTTCAAGTAGCAATTGTATAAGATCATGTATTACAGAAATTTTGTACAATGTCATCCACTCAGAGTATCTTTCTCCACTTGTGGTTCACATACACCATTGTCTCTCTCCACCTTCGTTGACTTTCACGAGCACCGGAGTTGTTGTATGCCATTGATCTTTTAACTTTTTGTTGTTGTAAATGTCTGATGGCTTGTGTTGTTGCTGAAGAGGCCAAGAGTTATTTTGCCTGCATTCGATGAATGATTCTACGATAGAACCATTCAAATAGTTCTCTCAAACTGTTAGCCTTGATTCGAGAGCCACCATGTCGTGTGTGCCTGAAATAAGCATTTCTCGCCATGTATTGAGACTTTTCCAACCCTATTGTAGAGTAAGAGACAAGGAACGCAATGTGCTATTCAGAATCGAATTCTAATTACCAGCTCAGGAGAAAAGAAGATTACAAGTTGTAGTCACGAGAAGCCTCCATAGTGCACGTTTTTTCCTTCTTCCAGCTAATGATCCTTATTCCCTCTAAACTAAGGGTTTTGACTTTAAAAGTTAGGGGGCTTTCCCATGGCCATCCGGCCTCTTACAAGGGTGTAAACTCAGAGAAATAAAGAGGGTATTGTCTAATCACATCATGATTACAACTCATCTCAGGCTGAATTACATGGCTTTCTTCGAAAAAAAATAGAGTGTCCATAGGGTTTGGTGTGCATACGCCTGTATGCACTAAACATTCCCCCCTTCCTATTCATTGCACGTCCTCGTGCAAGCTGTCTCTAAGTGAGTTTACTTTACTATTTTCTTTTTGAGCGTTGCAGTGAGATTTTTGAATTTCTGAGCTCTTGCTTCAATCTCAACTTTGGTTGCCAACTCTCTGAAGGGATTATTACTGATGGTACTTTGGTAGGCGATGTGGCGGGCTGGCAGCTCGTTTGTCATGGGATTGAATATGGAAGAGTCCACTTCGAAGAAGACTGCCATGAAAGCTTCTTCAAAGGTTTGCATGTAATGAGAGGGCAAAAACATGACTCTTGCATATAATCCCATGATAACATTTTTGCTTGGGATTTCTATCTCCATATTCTAGCAAATGCCCCGCATACCTTCGACAAAAACTTGCCAGGGATGCTCTGCTGCTTCAATGTCGCTGAAAGCTGTAATGCATGTGATGAGCATTTTGGCAATCTTTACAAGCATCTGACAAGCGAGATCTGGGATCTCTTTCATCATGTTGATTACCCCTTTTAGAGTTTGCACCATGTATTGCTCGGATGGGGGGTTGTTATTAAGAGGTTTTGTGATTACTGGGTAGTTCAACACTGCCGGTTTTTTGCTTTGCCAACTATAAAAACTCCAGCATTGCCGTCTATTGATGGGACAATAAGTGGGGTCAATCCTGAGATGCTGGGGGGCGTTCCTGTAATATGTTTCATCAGTTGGTCGCTGATCGAACCATTTTTTCCGCTAGAGGGGCTGATTGTCTAGGATGGCCTAAATCTGAAGAGCCGTAATCGGAACCTCTCTGTAGTCCCCTCTGCTGTTTGATTCAAGTTCGGGGAGCATCTTTTGCTGCCATAATCAAACTTCTTGTCGCATCAACAGCAGTACGACCATCTCATGCCCATGATTTTTTACTACCTCATTTGGAGTGATCATGAGGAGGGCAGTCGATTCAAGCACCTTTAGTTCATATTGCATATACGCCTTGTGTGAAGGGTTCTTTACTTCTGAGATCCAGCATTGAATTTCATCCTTTGCCAACTTCAAGGTGGATGTTGTGGCTGGATCTGCAGATTCCTGCATGCCTTTTCCAATGCTGGTAGTGGGCACCTTTGTTTGATGAGTTTCAAATGCTGATTGTTCGAATCCTTCTCTCTGCTCAAATTCCCTTGGGGCCTGCTGATACTTTGTTGGATTGGCTTTTAGAGCTGCTAATTCCCCTCTTGCCTCAGCTAGTTGCCTCTTTAATTCGTTGATTTCCTCATCCTTGGCCTATTGTAGGGCCCTATGACCTACCGTCATGATATTGATAGCCGTTTTTCGGCTCTCCATAATTCCCATAGTAAGCTACTCCACCCTACCAAATTCACCCAAACGCTATGGCTATCCCTACCATTTCACTGTACATAGGCGTGTGTGAGTTAGGGGGCTTTTCCCATATCTTCTTAAAAACCCTCAGCTAGCTAGTCACTGGGCTAGTTGAGCCAAAAAAATAAAAATAATAAAAAAATAAAAGTATATTATGGCCTCTTTGTGTGTAAATATTTCATTGTATATATGGCCTAAATATAGGGATTTTTTATTATTATTTTGGTATTTTATTTAAATATTTCTACTTAGGTGTGTGTTTTATTAAACCTATGTACACCTTCTTTCATCCTCTTACACCATAATTATATTTTTTGTCAATATGTACATACTCTAACCTCATATTTTTCTTTTATACAAATCACTCCCACATTTTCACCTTCACCCTCGTGAAAACAAAAAATTGATTTCTACTCATTGGTTATGTTTATTATATTATTTACTTGCATACCTTTTCCTCTTTCACCCAAAATAATTCAAGGAGGGACCATATCATATGATTCCAATATCTTTCCATATCCATAACTCCTCCATATTTTTATTATTATTTTTACTCATTATTCTAACACCATGTGCTCATTGAGCTAAAGTCCATGAATAGTCCATACACTAGTCCCACCATGTATATATTTCTTTATTCACCAATAATCCTCCTCCATGCATGGGTCAAGGGCAACTTGGATGCTTTGTATTATAATATGACAAAGGAGGGGCTCACTCTTGGATGCATTGTACCAATTCAACAAAGGAGGGGGCCACTAAAAGACTTTTGCAGGCATAAAAAATAGGCTTTTTGGTGAGAATTTTGGCACCTATCTCCACTCCGAATTTGGAGCGGTGGTCAAAAGAGAAAATGTAGCCCACGCTCTGAATAATCACCTCAAATTTTGTCATGATTTTTGGAGCTACCAGCGGTGAGCTATGATTTTTTGAGTGGACCCCAGTCTGCCCACTTTTCTCACAAGTAGCCCTTAGTCTTCTCTCACCCTTCCACACACCTACTCACTCTTACACATCCCTCCCTCTCCTTCCCTCACTCAAACCTACAATTTCCATGGCTTCTCCCACCCTCTTCACCATTACCCTTCTCTCTCATCCCTATAGTTCTTTTATGAACCTCTACATACATACACCCTCTCCATGTCTCTCTCTATTGCTTCTATGTTACAATTTCATTTACCTCTCCTAAAAATATCTAAAATTCAGCATCTTAACCATGATAACTTCTGCAAATTGAGGATTTTTCATCAACAAATCCTCTTTTCATCGTGGTGGTCAACCATGGCGGCGGCGTAAAGAAGTGAAGAAGAAGAAGAAGACCAGCGGTCATTTTTTCCACAATCTACACAAGGGTGAGTTCAAACTTCTTCAAGCTTCACCATCACAAGGATTTTCTCACTTCATTCAACCATCTTACTTCAACCAACCACCTCATTCTACCCATTGTAAATGTAACATTAACTTTCTAGTGATTACTAACACTAACCACTAACATACTAACACAAAATAGCATTGACCTAACCATAAAAGACACCTCACCTCAAGACATGTACAAAGTAACTCCCTCTCTCTCTCCTTTTCCTTAAAACTCTACTTTCATCTTATTCACCATCAATAATGCTCTCTTTTGAGCCCACACCCATGACTCAAGCAGACAAAGAAGGCCCGCAATGTTTTGATATTCAAAAAAAATCATAATCCTGATTTGTTAGCTTGTAAATTAGGATTTCCAATAATCTTAATGAGGGGTCTCCAACCTATAAATAGTCCCCTCTCCTTCTTGTAAAACAACCTCCAACATCTCACATAGCACCCCAACACTCTATGCGTGAGGAGAGACTTAGGTGTAGCAACCACTTGTGAGCTTCACTCTTGGTGTGAGAGAAGCCTTCGAGCTACACATTACAAGTGAGAGAGCGTGAGTTCCACAAACCTCAAAACCACTATTGTATATGCTCCTTCATCATCAATAAATTGAGGTTTGGTGCATCAAAGGCGTGATTCGACGTTCAAATCTTCGTCCTTCCATTTGTGCAATACGGTTTGGTGAATTCAAGGTGACTTGTGTATTTGAGTTTTTATCGGTTGATCTTGATTTTAGAAACTGTTTTAGTGTGTTTTTCATTGCCAGTTTTTTGTCCATTGTAAGAGGGTATTGTGGTGAGAGGTCTCCCACACCCTAAGACAGTGTGTGTGTGTTTTGGAAATGTTTAGCAATCACTAAGCATTGAGTGAGTTTTATACAAGCTCTACGATAGCATCATAACGAACCATCTCCATTTGCAAGTCACAAATAAGGTATTACGCAAGATCCTTTTCTCTCTCTCTTCCCTTTTCTCTAGCTCTCTCTGGTCCAGTTTGTGTGTGTCTTGGTGTGAGGTTGTTTGTGTGTGTTGTGTGGTGCATCTTCTTGGTTGTGCCAAAATCTCTCTTGCGTCCTAGTTCGCATACCATAACTAGGTGGTTCCCCTATCTTGTTTGGGTTTGGCTGTGGGTTTGTTGTTGTGTTGTGCTTGTGGTTGCCCCATCCCCAATTGAGCAGCACGGGAGCCATGAGGGGTGTTTAGAGGTCGCCTCTCTTGTTGCCCGCCCCGGACCACCTCAATATGTTTGTCATATTTCTCTTATTTCAGGGCCTCTTTTAACTCTTTGATTTCGTGGCTCAAGGAAGTAGTTCCCGCAGTCGTCGTGGAGAAGGAGGGTGTCTCCTGTATGGCCAAGAGCTGAGTTAGAGATCTGCTAACCACCGCATACGAGCCTCGTAGCTTCTCATTTTGCTCCCTTTCTCTGGTTAGCTCCTCCTCGAGGCGTTGCTGTTCGATCTGCAATGCAGAATTCGCCTCGTTGAATTGTTGCACTTCCTTGTAATAGTACGCTGCATTCTCCTGTTCTCTCTACAACTCCGATTGTGCTTGGAGTTGTGCGTTCTTTAGTGCTTTGATTTGTTGCTTTAACTGCAAGGATTCTGCTGCTGCTCTAGATGCTTCTTTTTTTTGTCTTCTAACTCCAGCTCTCTTAGGTTGTAAAGAGCCCTTTAACATTGAAACTACAGTTTGATCTGCTCTAGGTGAGCATCAATGTCAAATGACTTAACTATCTCCGCTCGTTCTTCCATGGCCGCTTGTGTGAGTGGCGATCTTGGTCTATGCTGGTCTTTTTGGCCCTGATCCGATTGCTCAGCCACTTCAGCTTGCTTTTCTTTTTGTTTTGAATCTTTTAAAGCATTAGAGGTTGTGGCAGGCTTTGTTTGTGACTCTGTTTTTTGATCCATTTTTTGTTCCATCTGCTTTCCTTCTACCCCTTGCTCCGACAGTCCTGCACTTTCTCCTTTCTATTTTTCCCAAGTCTCTGAAAGTGTCTCAGCATCCTTGGGAGAACCAAGGTCTTGACCTTGTTGATCCGTGTGTTGTGTTGTTCCTCTCCTTGCGAGTGACTTTCCTATTTTCTACTTTTACTAGATTCATAAGATGATTCGGGATCATTGACACGTGGCTTCTTTGATTCTTCTTTTTGGCTCTGCTCCATCTTTCGCTTGAGCTCATTGTGAATGCGCTGCTGCATGGTGCTGGCAATTTCCCGTTTTTCTTCAGCTTCCTTGTTGCTTGATCCTTTCCAAAGCCTCTATTTGCCTGCGTAGCAGCGGAGTATTCTCGGCTTCATCGTCTTCTTTCTCATCATCCGCTTTTGTTTCTTGGGTTTGATGCTCATCTTGCTTTTGTTGGTGGAGCTTTTCCCTCAATGCCTGAGCCTCTTCCATTGTCCTCCCGGCATGAGTAATGGGGATAACCTCTGCCAAGTGTGTAGCCTTTTTCTTCAACCGGGTATATCCCAGTGTGTATGGGCTGTCTTGCTCCTCCTTCGAGGACTGGTACTCCGAAGGAGTGTCTCTTGGGTGGGACCCCTCTTCCTGGCTACTTCGAGCATCTAAATCGGTCTTCTCGCTGTCAGAATCCCTTAGCGATGCACTTTTTCTTGTCTATTTGACTACCAGTTTCGGCCTTGTAGAAGGTCCTGCCACTTGTCTTACAGATCCTTTGGATCTGTGGATCAGATCTATCTGCGCTTCTCGGCAGGTGGTAGATCGTTGATCATTCCCAGTGCTTGATAGGCTATATGTGTGAGCATTGGTCCCCCGTTCATGTAAGCTTTACTTCTTTGACTCCTCTTTAGGTTTGCTTCCACAATAGTGTCAAGAAGATAGTTGCCAAAGTCGCAACTGACCACCCTGCCTTCAAGCAAGCCCATCGCCATTACCACTGCCATATGCAACAAAGGTTTGGTATATCTAGGTGGCTTCTGCACCTTGAAATATTGTGATATAAGGCGTAATGGCAGTTCAGTTTCTGAGTAGATCAGGTCTTGATACGTCAACTTGTGGCCTCGTTGCTTCAAAAAGGCATTATCATTGTCTATTGCCTTCGTTTTCTGCAATAGATTGTGTGTCCCTTGCGGCAGGCGGAGGGCTTCATTGATAATTTCCACTGTTATTTTTACCTTGACGACTGTCCCATCCTTGTCTGTCAGAGTTGCTTCCCCATTGTATTGAATTGAACTTATGATTTGGTGAGCTCATCTGAAGTCTGTTCCCCAAGGAGGCAGTCGTAAGAAGTTGTCGAGCTGTAGGCACCTGACCTCTACTTGCACTTCTGGTTTCTGGTGCAAAGTCCACATTTCCTGTGGAAATATGGTGGTCTTTACAATTTCTCTATCTGCTGTGCTGCTTGAAACCTTCTGATGAAAATGTTCGCCGGAATTGCTTCAAGTACCTGTTCGGTGAGGTGAGCTTTCTCATTTGATGAGATATCGATTATCTCATAGGGTGCCGCATTCCACTCCCTCTGTGCTTTCCTTCGAGGCATCCTGTTGCCAATTTTAGCAAGTGAAAATAGGAAGTTTTAGCCATTGATCAAAATTGTCGGAAAGTGTAAACTTGACCATAAAATGAAAAAGTGAGCATAACTTTGTCAAAACTACTCCAAATTTGACCAAATTTCACAAGTGCACCTAGGATTACTATAGGCACAAGACTATAATGTAACAGATGAATTTTGGCAAAAAGGAACATGGATCGCGATCCATGTTGGGATGCATTTGAGAATTCTAACTTGGGAAGTTGTTCCTAGGCATAAGGAGATGCTATTAAGCAATTTTCTCTGGATTTAGGGCTGAAGGTACATGGATCGCGATCCATGTTGGGCAATATTTTGGAAATTTGATGATATCATCTAGTAGGGTTCATCTAGATTCTGACTTGGTTCAAAAAGTTCGGGATTTGGATCAATGGTTTGACACTTGGGCTGAATTTTGGAAACCATTTACAGTTTAGAGATTTTGGCTTTTCGAAGTGGATTTTGGGATTCAAATGGCTTGAAACTCCATGGCTTGGCTTTCTTGATCATACTGCATCAGATGGCATGGTTTTTACTTATGTTGGGCAAAAAGGTATATGGATCGCGATCCATGTTGGACAAAATTTTGATACAGTTCTTGTGCACATTTGTTCCTATAGGTTTTCCTAGTACACTGGTCATATTTTTTCAACTTTGGACATGTTTTTCCATAGATTTCCCCATTTTTTAGTTTATGGCCATGTGTTTTCCGTTTTGACCAAATCTGTTTCTAGCAACCATTTTTGGAGTCATATTTTGCGTGAGATCTCTCCTTGCTTTGATTTGTGATGATTTAGGTTTGTAGTTCATAGCTTTGCTTGGTTCCTTGGAAAATTCCCCCAGACATTAAATTCTTTTGAGAAGACAAAAAGTTTCACCATTTTGCAAGTAAACTTTTGCTTAGTTTTGATCCTACCACCATTCTTAGGTTACATTTGCTTGTTAATAGGCTTCGAGGAGAGTGTGAAGTCTCCCAAATAACTTTAGCAGTAATTTGACCAAAAGACCATTTACATACTGAAAGTAGCAATCCAGGTGGGTTTGATGATCTTTAGAGAACTTTTTGTGATCATTTTGCAACACCCGTACTATTTGTACATTGTCCAGCTAGTGAGCCACTTTTATCCTGATTTTGGCAAAAAGGAACATGGATCGCAATCCATGTTGAGATGCATTTTGGAAAACTAGTCATAAGAGTTTGTTTCTAACCCTCTATTGTTGCTCCTGTAGATATTTCCATGATTTTAGGGTTTGGGGCACATGGATCGCGATTTATGTTCTAGCACTTTTTTCTGTTGTTTTTAGCTTGGCTGATTCTGTCAGCTAGTTGGAGTCTATTGATGAAGTATTTTTTGTTTCTGATGGGTTTTGGACTTCCTCATTGGCCCTGTGCCGATTTTGTGACCTTGTACTGCTTCGATTTGTTGTTTTGGTACTGTTGATGTAGTATGGGCCACACACATATTCTCTTGCAAGGCTAATGATCATACCTCTCAAATTTGGTGTAGTAAGATCCACCGAGGTGGTTGGAGTGGGCAGAAGAAACTCCGGAAACTCTATGCTCCTGTGGCTCTCTCTCTCTCTCTCTCTCTCTCTCTGTCTCTCTCTCTCTCTCTCTCTCTCTCTCTCTCTCTCTCTCTCTCTCTCTCTCTCTCTCTCTCTGAATGCAAATGAGCTTATGTTGCCCCTTTTGACTATATGTTCACAGTCTACCCAAAATGCCCCAGTTATACTTACCTTCATTGATCATATCTTGTTGTTCATATCACCTTCGGTTCGAACCGTTCGTCATTCTGACACTCGGTTTACAAATGGCGTTCGATCTGCAGTTTTGATCCTTAAGAAGTTGGCTCAAAATTCATCTTGTGTTGAATCTTCCCATATTTGCCATGTTCGAAGTCCTCGCTTTGAAGTTTCAACATTTGCTTTCAAAAGTCGATTCCGACTTTCCTGGCTCGACTTATCAATTTTTTGTTGATTACCTGTCGTTTTTTGCTTTTTTGTTAAAGAAAATTATTTACAATGATTATTAGTCGGCCAAAAATTAGCCCAATTTAGTGTCGCCTCCCTTATATACATACCTTATTTTGGTATTAGATGGTGACGGTATGGCTCATGATTATGCCAACTAAGAGTCTTTCAGGCTCTGAAAAACTTTTTATGTGTTTTTTAAAGAAAAGGAAAGAAAAGGAAACGAAGAGAAAAGAAGTAAGATGATAATAATAGTATATACAAATGATAATGCAGCCTCATTTCCTCCCTTCCTAGAGTGAGTCGTCCCCGATGAACATGTGTCAGAGTGCTTGGGACTAAAGCTCGTGTTTATGCATAGCTGTATAGTGTGGCTCTATGATGCTGATGGAGGATATGCATGGGAAAACAAAATGCTATGTAAGAGATAGGTGCTGAACAATATGTTCAATGGCTGTTGGTGGCAAGGTTCCTTGGAATCTGTGTGGTCCGAACAATAGTAATTGGAGAAGACGCGCTATGTGTTTGACTGTGACCTGCAAAATTTTTTATGTTGTCGGTGGGGTTGCTTTTTGGCATTGTTTGGGCTGCCATTGAAATTGCTTAGGTATGGATCCGCTAGAAGAGGCATCATGAAGGCGAGGTTGTTTTGGTTTCCATACCCATTTGAGTGTGTTTGGATGTCAAAGATAGTGGTCCATTGGATTAGGCCATGTGACAACAACGGTGGGCAATTTGTGGTGGTTTAATTTTTGTGTAGGCAATGTAGGTTTAGGAGTATTGGTTTGTCATTTAGGTATCCACAATTTCCTAGGCTTGGTTTCCATGATTGATTTCTTAACCCATATTCTCGTGACCATGGTGGTGGATGATCGCTGAGCTGCTGCATGTGGCGATGGTAGAGGTTCCCATATGTTGAGCGAGCAGAGCCAGCAGAGGATCACACCCACATTTTTTCTCACACTCATCATTTTTGTAACCATTGATTGTAATAAATGTCTTTCCGACATTGATTTTGATTGGAGCCATTCATTCAGTAACGGGACTCAATTGAGTTTCCAACTTGTAATTCCGAAGTAATTTCACTTGCCGATGTAATTAGTTAGAGATGTTCTCACCTCCAAGGCTGAGGTATATAAGCCAAAGTTTTGTAACCTAAAGGGGGATTCAGATTATTAATCAAAGTGAGTTTTTGAGCGCCGTGACTGTGTCTGAGAGAGAGAGAGAGAGAGAGAGAGAGAGAGAGTCTTATCTACTTGCTATGCGAGCTACGGAGCCGCCATTGGAGAAGCGACACCACCATTGTGTTAGCAACGGTGAGAGCTACGCACTGATACCAAGAGTGCGCGCTATCGGCTTCTATGTGTGGTAAGTTCCTACGAGCTTCAGTGTGAGTTTTCTTCCAACTCGTGTGTCGGAATAGAGCGTGCAGCATATCTATAGAACCACAACGAGTAGAGCTACACATTAGTACCATCGGGGTCAAGTTTCGGTCACCTGTATTTTTCGGCCTGTCTTCATACGCATTTACCGCACGGAGTGGTTATAGGTTGATTTTGCAGTTCAAGTCTTTAGGGTGTTGTTCTTACCTAGTGCATAGACTTCCCCCTGAGTTTGAGATTGATTCAATGATTCTAGATCCTGTTTTGTATAGCATTCGTTCGTAGTACGGATTTCAGTCACTTGCGTATTTTAGAACTTAGATTTGATTTCCTTAGTAGTGACTGTCATTAGAAGGTCGAGTAGGTGATTTGACACCCACCTAGTTGTTTCCATGCGCCTGCGGGTCAAACTCCATCCTCGTCTGACAAATTCTGTTGTTGGTTGAGTTCTCACTATTTAGCTTCGGCTAGCGGCGTAACCGCCTTAACATTTGGCGCCGTTGCCGGGGACGAGAGCCCTAAGTAGGTGACCTTAGACTAATCCTACGAGGTGAGTCGTATAAACTACTTTGTATAGTTTAGTTAGAAAAGATCTAGGAGTGGTGGACTCCGAAGATCTCGAGAGATACTAGGAAGTGGGGTATTCCTGGGTCTTCCGTGTTGACAGTATTTTTAGTTTAGCTTAGATTTGTTTGTTGTTTTGTTGGTGTTGAGTAGTTGTTGATAGAAGAAGAATTTGCTAGTCCGTGAGTGGCAGTGGATCTCTTTAAAATCACAATTACCAAACCCATTTTATGATTAGGAATAGCATAGGTAGGACTTCATTTGATCCTGATCTAGAGCTAGCAATCATTGGAGTATTTGCTTGATATGGTTGATTGTATGTTAGATCACTAAACCGTCGAGTTAGTAGTGAAACTTGCAATAAACAAAAGTCAGAGAAATTTTCTGTGTATCTGGGAGTTGTTGAGCACTAGAGAAAGCTTTAGGAAGGATTCTGTGCCAAAAAACTAGAGATCTGCAACTTTAGACATCATACGCGTATGATGTCTAAATGACCAAACAGAGACCAAAACAGAAATTTTGATTTTACCAGAGTGTTTAAAAGGGGGGTTATACCCTAATTTCAACTTAAAACAAGAGCATTAACACTCAAAGAAACCCAAAAAGACAAGTCGGAGTCCAAGAAACGCAAAGAAGAGGAAATGTTGGATTCAGATCTTGTTTTTACATTCAAACCTGACAAAAACACTTGAAACTCAATTATAAACATTGGAGAAGGCTTAAAACCAAGAATAGTCAAAATCTGGGACAAAAGACATCATACGCGTATAATGTCTTTTGGCACATCCACTGCTTATTTTTTATATCTGATCTGACAAGATTGTTACAAGCATTGTAGGAAGCATAAATATCAAGTTTTGACCCAAATTGATGAAAAAAACATCATACGCGTATGATGTCTTTGACCTAATTTTGGACATATTTTGATACTTTGCCAACACAGATCCATTGTAATAGCTGTCTAGAGGTTATATTTCAAGTTTCATCCCATTTGGATCACAATTGACCCAAAAAACAAGTCAAAAGCGGAAAATTACCAAGAAAAGCCTAAATTAGCCATAACTTGCTCAAACAGAGTTCAAACTGAATTTTGTGAGTGGAAAGAGCATAACGGGCCTACTGAGGTTAAGGAACAACCAAACACAAGAACAGAGGTGGATGACATACCCAAACGCGGAATTGGAAAAGCAAAGACTTGAAATGTGCCAGAGAATGATCGAGACTGCACAAGCCTTATTAGAACCACCAAGAGAAACAATGAATGGTGGAACGGAAAACCCAATTCAGCAGGAGACTATCATTTCACGGGTAGCTGAAAAGACTCCCAGTGCACAAAAGCCTGAAAATACACACAAGGATGACCGCATAGTGTTGAACACAACCGATCAGGAGATAGAGAGTTTTCATCCAGTCATACAGAGGTCTTACGGAAGAGATGAGGATTACAATGAATTTTGGAAACAAGTGAGAGAGGCAAACTTTGCAAACGAGCTAAGTTGCCAAGCTAATCAGACAAATTGGGAAAAGGACATCAGGAATCCTCCCATAGTGGAATTTGAGGCAGGATCTCAAGTGGACTTGGATCTGCAATCTTACTGGGGAGATGGGGGCTCTGTTAGAACAATGGAGAGCAAACCTCATTCACTGAATACCTTACCTTCATACTTAGGAGAGTATGAAGCAAAATCCGAGATTAGAGCACTTCCCTCACGAAGAATCTCATCAGAAAAATTCATGGACTCGCAAGGATTGATAGAGATCTTGTCAACACCAGTGACATGCACTATCACTCTAGCTGAGCTTTTGAGGCTAAGACCACATATGTGGACCACTGTAGGAAAATGCTTGGAGAAATTTGGGATAAAAGACCCAACATCGAGACTGCAAGAGGGTATACAAGAGCTGAGTAAACCACCAAAGAACGCTAAGCTTGTACCCTTAAACAAGGTCGGAGAGTATTGCGAAGGTTAAGAGGGGAATACAACCTTACCAGTTGAATTCCAAGGAGTGAAGACGATGGCAATACTAGACAGCGAAGCTGGGGTAGCCATTGCTACAAAAGAAATCTGGAAAAAATGGGGGAAACCAGCAATAAGGAAGACTAGGTTGAAACTCCAATTAGCAGATGGACACATGGAGAAACCTATGGGGTTATTAGAGAAAGTTGTAGTGACTTCTTGCGGCATTGAATACGAACATACTTTTGCTATTGTCAATTTTGGCAAGGAGAATAACTATGATATCATACTGGGAAGACCATTCATGAGATAGTTGAAAATGGTCCAGGATTGGGGCTACGATCACATATACCTGAGAAATATGGAAACCACTACACGTGTGAACCTGAAAGACCATAGCTACAAAGATGTGAACCGAACACCGTGGAGGAGTTTGATTCAGCTACTTTGGCGGGATCCGAATTTCCAGTTTGGTTAGGTAAACCCAAGGAGTTGTGGATGTGTGGAGCTTCGAAATGTGGAAGTCTGAAATGAGAAGAATGTGTTTTAGAAAGGGCTATCGAAGACGAAACTTATATAGGAGAACCCTTTCCAGAGGACACGCTTGAATCATTAGAATGGACACACATTCTAGCAACCCTAGATGTTTGTGCAATTCCGGAGGGTCCCACAACGAAATTTTGCGACAAGGACGGGTACGACGTGGTTCCGTACTTCATGTTGAGAACTGTACTCGAAAAAGAAACTGAAAAGAACGATACACTGGAAAAGGAAGATGAAGAAGAGGTGTTTCACGACATTCCCGATCATCCAGAGTGGGGAAATGAAGAAGACAACGAGTCAACGGACAATTCAAGCGGAAACGAAGAAACTATAACGGATGTCCAATTTTATGATTTTTTGAACCAAACTAAACAACGCCAGAAACGCTATAGAGCAAAGAAAAAAACAAAGGGGGTTAGAACCAATCCGATGCCTAGAATAAGAGGAAAAAATCAATTCCTAATGCTAGTAAAGGCGGAAGACTGTGTTAAGGACAAGGTTTCTGGAAGAATGAGAGGCAATGATCAAAAGAGCTTACGAGAAAACAAAAGAGGCTCAAGAAATCGAGTTCAAAGGAATGGAACGAAAACTGAAACTGAAAAATCAGAAAAGAACAAGCGCAACAGAGAACACACGGAGTCCAAGTTAGAACGTAGAAACAAGTACAGGGAGCTCAAGAAAACTCTGAAAGAAGTTTGGATGACAGAAATTGAGAGTGGAGAGGACGAAAACGCCAAAATCAAGGAAAACATGGATGTTCCCTCTCACTATAGGAAATTCACAATAGAGGATAGGAAGGTGGTATTAACCCCACCTATTCGAGAGAGAAAGGAGAACGAATCTTATGACGGACCGGAGGATGCAAAAAAAGTTGATTTAGAAGCTCCAGGTGAGCCACCTAGACTGGTGTACATAGCCACAGATTTGTCTCCAGGCGAGGAAGAGAGACTTTTGAGTCTTCTCAGAGAGTATAGGGATGTGTTTGCATGGTCTTATAAGGACTTAAAGGGAGTTGACCCATCGATATGCCAACACACAATCCCACTAAAACAAGACGCAAAGCCTAGTAGACAAAGACCATACACATATAATGATACGTTTGCTAAGCGAATCAAAGAAGAGATAGATAAGCTAATGGAAGCTGAATTCATATACAAGATTGAACACAACGATTGGGTATCTCCAATTGTGGTAGTACCCAAGAAGAATGGAAAACTCCGAGTGTGTGTCAACTTAAAGAAAGTGAATGCTGCAACAATCAGGGACAATTATCCCCTGCCGATAACTGATCATGTTCTAGAGCGTGTATCAGGGAAAACAACCTACTCCTTTCTTGATGGTTTTTCAGGATATAACTAGCTAGCCATAGCACTGGAAGATCAACATAAAACAGCTTTTGCAACTGAGTGGGAAATTTATGCTTATCGGGTTATGCCTTTTGGTCTAACCAATGCTCCCGCAACCTTCCAGAGGCTGATGACGCATGCTTTCAAAGAATACTTAAGGTTGTTTCTAGAAATATACATGGATGACTTATGTGTACATTCTCTACTGAGGGATGAGCATCTAGAACACCTAAGAAAAGTATTTGAGAAATGTAGGACATATCGCATTTGTCTCAATCCTGAAAAATATGTGTTTATGGTCCGACAGGGTAGAATTCTGGGACATATTGTCTCACAAAACGGAATATCCACGGATTTAGAGAAAATAAAGGTTATAGTGGATATGCCTAGACCAATCAATGCGAAACAAGTACAGAGCTTTATGGGACATTGCGGATATTATAGACGATTCATTTACATGTACGTTGTAATAGGCCAACCACTTTACAGGCTAATAGTGAACTTTGAATGGACAGAGGAGTGTGAGGAGTCATTCAAGAAATTGAAAGAGGCACTCATTACTGCTCCAGTCTTGAAATCACCAGATTGGGAGAAGATATTCCATGTGCATATAGATGCTTCGGTATATGCAATAGGATGCATTCTGGCTCAGCCAGAAGAAGGAAACATGGATTTTCCTATCTGTTACGCCAGTCGACAGCTCAACAATGCAGAGAAGAATTACACCACAACAGAGCGAGAAGGATTAGGAATGATATATGCTGTGAAGAAATTTCGGCATTATCTTCTAGCCAACAAGTTTGTGTTTTTTACGGATCACCAAGCCTTGCTCTACCTAGTGAATAAACCATGCAATACCGGGAGAATAGTGAGATGGTTCATTATCTTACTGGAATTCGACTTCACGGTAGTAGTAAAGAAAGGAAAAACACATCTTAGAGCTGATCATCTTTCGCGACTGACGAATGCAGAAGACCCTATAGGAGTAGATGATGACATGCTAGACGCGTACTTGTTCAACATAGAAATGATACCGAAGTGGTCTCAAAATGTCGTTAACCTATTAACCTATGGAGGAGAGTTCGATAGAAGAGAATACAACCAGAAACATATTGCTATTCAGCAATCCAAGAATCTTCAATTGGTTGCAGGAAGGTTGTATCAATTGGGAAATGATCATGTTTTACGACTATGCATCAATCCTGAGGAATATAATATATATCTGCGCGAAGCACATGTTCAGGAATGTGCATTTCATTGTTCAAGAAGGAACACATATAGGAATTTGTTACAATTGGGATTCTATTGGCCAGGAATGAAAGAAAGCGTACATGAATATGTCACTATATGTATTGTATGTTCATCAAAACCGCCAGCAGAGTATTCGACATTATATCAGATAATGATCGCTCCAGAATGGAGTCAGTATATTGTTGAATATCTCACAAATAGAACTTTCCCAAAAGGAACGTCAAAAGCTCGTTAGAAATCTGTAGAGACAGAAGCTAGAGATTACGCTTTAATAGGAGATCAACTCTATAAGAGATGTAAAGACAACCAGCTTAGGATTTGCGCATCAGAGACTGAGTATGTGATAATACTAGAGCAAGCTCATGGAGGAGTAGGTGGAGGCCATTTCTTAGGTGATAAGACAGCAAAACTTGTCTTAGCCGCAGGAATATGGTGGCCAACATTACATATGGACGCTGAGGAATACGTTAAACGGTGCGATGACTGTCAGCGGACCAAAGTACCACTTAAAAGAGATAATATGCCGCTTAGACCAATGATGGGGGCAAGAGCTTTTGCAAAATGGGGGATTGATTATGTCGGACCCATTTCACCTCCTGCATATAAGACTCATGCACAATACATCGTTGTGGCTACAGACTATCTAACAAAGTGGGTCGAAGCAAAGGCAACTCAAAAAGCAGATGCCAGGACCACGGCACAATTTCTATATGAATACGTCTTTGTACGATACGGATTGCCAATAGAAATTGTGAGTGATCGAGGCACACATTTTATAAATGAAGTGATAAAGATCCTTCTAGATGAATTCATGGTAATCCATAGGAAATCAGCCCCGTATCATCCACAAGCAAACGGACAAGTTGAAGCAACAAACAAAACCATATGTACGGTCCTCACGAAGATTGTATCTGAGTCGAGAACTGACTGGGACCAGAAGTTGCATTCAACATTATGGGCATATAGGGTAGCATATAAAACATCAATAGGAACGACCCCATATAACATGGTTTTTGGGCTAAATGCTATTTTACCAATAGAATTCTTGATTTCAACCTTAAGGGTGGCTAAGGATCTAGAGTGGACAGGGCACGAGCTTTCTGGTAGAATAGATGACCTGGAAAAGCTAGACGAGCTTCGCCTAAAAGCAGTAGCTTCTATCTACGCTCAAAAAAGGCGACAAAAAGAATTTTTTGATAAGCATGTGCGGACTAAAGAGTTTAAGGTTGGGGACTATGTCCTAGTTTACACTCTGAAACAGCATGCTAAGAAGCTTAAAAAGCGAGGGATGGGCCCTCTGGTGATTAAAGATCTATCACCAAGTGGAGCCGTCAAGCTTGCTACATTAGACGGAGAAGAAATGCCCAATTGGATTAGTGGATGCAGAGTGAAAAAGTATCTTTTGCCGCTAACCCAAGACATGCTTCTCAAAATACATCAAGAAAAGCTGCGTGTCCAGAAAAAGAAAATGATTTTGGAGGAAGCGCAAGCCGAGGTGAAGGAAAGAATGGAGAAAAGAAGACTACTACGTCAGAAACAGCGCAATGAAGGAGCAATACGAATAAACGCAGTCAGTATAACAGAAATGGATAATGACAAAGAAGAACCCATCATTGAATGCAAAGTAGGAACCAACCAAATCAAAGCCAGAGCACTATTGGATTCAGGAGCTCAAACTAACCTACTTTCACTCAGTTTGTATAGACAATTGACAAATGACACTAAACTACAAACTGCCAAGCAAGAGTTAAAGAGTTACTTTGAGAATTCAATTAAAACTATCGGATGCACAGTTTTACATATACAGATTAACCAGTATGTGTATCCTCATATGTTTTACATGGTTGAAGACCAAGCTACACAACAACCATTATTGCTAGGACAACCATGGCAGAAGCAATACAATGCAATGATTGACTGGAGTTCTAAATCAGTGCTTATCAAATACGAAGGTGAAAGTCAATCAGTTAAGTTCACCAAAGGAGCAGAGCCAACTCCAAAGGACGAATCCAAAGACAAAGGTAAACAACAACCAGAGAAAAAGAAGAAGCAATGGCAACCAAAAGTTTCTATACAACCGGATTACTCTTCGACGAGGAATTCCCAACAGTGGATAAGGAAGACAAGCAATAATATAACAGCTCAACCTTGGGAAAAAACGGAGTCAAAGTTGGTATGGAGACCAAAAAAGGTTGTGCTAGAGAACACAAAGGTGGAAAACAGAGTCTTCAATACCAGACAACAGAGTGATTCCAGACAATCAAGGATAGTGAAACAGATCTGGATTCCAAAGAAGTTCATGACGGCACAAAGCTATAGCAAGCAAATTTGGATCCCAAAGATTTGTAAACAGGAACTCCCTTCAATACAATCAACAAAAACTCCTAGGTATTTCAAGGCGAGGAAATCAACACAAAGGACAAAGCAGGTTTGGGTCGCAAAGAGTTTGTGGCAAGCACAAGCGAAGCGGAAGCAGATTTGGATGTGCAAAAGAACAACAAGGTAAAGATGAATCCATCTACTGATTCTACTACCGAAGTATCACCAGCCCAAAACCCGACCACCAATCCTTCAATCAAACAAAGAGCAGCTTTATTGGAAAGACTGTTGTATCATCGCTCTGCAATTGCATTGGGAACTTATGACCAAAACAACTACAATGCTTCGCCCACAGACACTTCATAGTCGTCCGGGAGGACTCAGACTAGGAGGGGGGGAGGTATACAGGTATATAGGAGTTACAAAGCAGCTACAAGCGCCAAAAACAAAGAAAAACAAAAATTATATTACAAGGGCAGTGTCTTACATGATTTTGCAATTTTTATGTTTGATTGCAGATATTGATAATATTTATGTCCTTATATACCTTGTTTTGCAACAAGAAGAGATCAAATGATGAATTTGGGTCTCTAGACGTGTAAATATCACTAAATAAGAGTGTTTTTGGAGCTAAAAAGTGGAAAAAATTGGTAATCCAAGTCCAGAAATCACAAAAAATTGTCTATTCATATACACAGAGTTACCAGCTATTTATTGTGTACGTTTGGAATTTTTTGGCTTCAATTTGCTATTTTCCTTTATTTTTTATGATTTTCTTGATAAAAGTAAAAGAAAAATAAAAAAGCATGTGAAATGAGATCGGAAAAAAGAAAAGAATAGACGGTGATGGTCCTAATGACAAGGGCAACCCATGGTAAAAATTGGGTACAATTCTGAAAAAGTTGCGGAAAGCCCGAAATGACAGAATTTTGGCAAAGTGGACAGATTTCTCAGAAACAGGTCAAACGAAGTCCAAATTGAGAAATTTCAAATCCTAAAGTGTATTTCACGACGAGATAGGAGCACATGTCAAATTTGGTAACAAGTGATCTGGGAAGCCCGAAGTTAAGTATTTTTCACATCACTTTCAAGCTCATTTCCACTATTACCTTCTTGGAGAGAGCAAAGAGCACACAGGAGCATCCGACCTTCTACCGCCTTCTACGACTGCTACGAGAGCTCAGTGGACACCAGAGATGAGAGGTAGACTCATTGCCATAAGCTTTTGATGCTTATCGTTAACTTTTGTCGCGAAAACTGACCAAAACCAAGAAACAAGAGCAACGGGGAATGGGGAAGAACGCTAGGTAGGGGCACAACCGCCTAACCAAACCATGCAAGAACTTAGAGGTGGGTTACCCTAGCATAGAAGATGGGTTTCTAACACTCAAAGCTCGAGAAAGAACGACTTGAAAAACCCTAGGTCAACAGAGCCTGCAAGAGGCAAACAGGAAAAAGTTGTCGAAACGACAAGAAACTTCTCAGGAAGCTTAACAACATCGAGGGCAATGCAACCATGGAGTATCTCCGGGTTTGGATCACCAAAAGTAGGTCGGAACAACCGATTCGGCTGCGGACACACAAAGCGTCATTTTGGCATAATGGCTAAAATTGACGACCAAATGACATGAAACTTCACAAGCAGCTTCAAATATACATGGATGACTTATGTTTGCAAGCAAAACCCAAAAGAAAGCTGATTCACTTACCGATGGTGAAAAAGACGCTTTCGGGCAACCAAATGGAGAAAGATGGAGAACGGGGAGCCAAAGTCAAGTTCAACCAAATAGGTGGCTTCACAACATATCCAATGAGCTAGAAATGCAACTCTCGAGAAGAAAAGTTGAAGAAATTCAACTCCAAGGCAAAGAGACGACTTCGGAGACTGAAATGCCTATAAGGGGGCTTTTTAGCTAAACTGATGATTTTTTAAGTTGAAAACTGGTTAGCAGGGCTTAGGGCACTAGCACAAAGCATTCTTTGCACAAAAAGACCAACATTCCAAGAAAAGACATCATACGCGTATGATGTCTCACAGTATGATTTTCACATCCATTTCAACATTTGAGTGCATAGCCTCATTCCACATGTTAATCACATCCTATGAACCAAGTATCATGAGAATTGGAGTTAGAAAACCCAAGGAAAACCAAAAAGACGCAAAGTAGGCCATAAAATTGATTTTTGGTCCTAGTTTTGTCAAAATAACTCCAAACTCATTGAAACTTTGTAGGATTGTTGATTAACACATCTACAAGCTATCTGGAACCAAAAAGCACCATTTTGACACAAAAGACATCATACGCGTATGATGTCTATTTGCACTTACAGAGCCAAAACTGCTCATTTGACATCATACATCCATTATATATATCTAATACATGCTACATATGAAGTTTGGAACCATTTGGTCAAGTGGATCACCCCATTAGCCCAACTGAGGGAAAATCCTTCATCCAAAGCCTATTTTAGCCCAAATCCAACATACTCAAGTCCAAACCAAGATTTGAGTAGATATAGTCCTTCACTAGTACATGGGGAGTCCACAGAACCAATCCCATGCAAAATTGACACAAAAGACATCATACGCGTATGATGTCTCCAGAGCCATTTTTAGCCCAAAATCTATTCAAAATTCATAAATCCATTGAATAAGCCTATCTAAAGCCAAATCCAAGCTTATAGAGAAATTTGGTCCAAAAATACACTAAAACACATCATACACGTATGATGTCTCACTATGTGATTTTGGCACCTTAGGGCTTCAACCACCAAACAGAAGTGATCTACATGCCATTTGAAGGTGAACCACCAAGTTTTATCCAATTTGGATCACAAAATCCAATTCCCTTTCAAAATTTTTCCAAGAGCCTGAACTGGACTAAACTGGCCAAAACTTGACCAAATGGTATCCAAACTCAAATCCAAGCATATGATACTCATGTATACACTATCAGATACAAGCACAACCAATATGAAGTCATTTTGACACAAAAGATATCATACGCGTATGATGTCTTCAGCATGATTTTGAGCCCAGTTTGCATATCTTTTCACCTACCCTGCATCCTTAGGCCCTGAATAGCTCATGTTTCAATTTTCAAGTCATTTGGATAGTTAAAAGCTTCATTTCGGCTTTCAGTACTAAAAGACGCTAACTTCTGAAATTGGAGTTACAGGATCCATGGATTCCGCCAAGTTATCGGCAACGAAGAGAAAAAGACCGACAATCAAAGATGCTCTTGCAGAAGCGGAACCCTTTGACATTCCAGCAGAAACCCTCAAGCCAACCAAAACTTGGGTGGAGGAAGCAGTACTGGAACAAGAGGGAATAAAGATCTACCAGGGGACTTTCAGAGATCCTCAAGGGCAAGCGGTGGATATACCGATGATCCCACAAGAATTGGTGGATTATAGCAGGTCAGAGAACATCAGCAGGTACCTGAAAAGGGCAGACTTGCACAGATTCTTCACCTCAAGACCATCAGGTGTAGATACAAGAAGAGTGTATGAGTTGGCAACCTCCATTCAGAAGGATGGGAAAGCCACATTGACAGCAATAGATGGAGAGAAAGTAGAGGTACAGATCACTCCACAGCTCATTGCAGATGCATTGAAGCTGCACAACAAAGGGAGCTCTGTCAGGGAAAGAAGGGAGGCTATAGAGGTTTATGGGTCCAAGAAATAGAATGCAACCTATGGAGATATGGCAGACCAAAGAGCGGCACCCTTTGCCGACTGTACAACCAGTTTCTCCATATTTGCAGTAAAAGACCGCAAAAGTATACGACACCACCCCATGTCATTGCAACTACCATCACATGGGCATTGAAGAGCAATATGCCAAAAGAGGTGAATTACGCTCAACACATCCACGAGCAAGTAATTGCCATCCACAACGAGAAGCCAAAGTATATAGGAGGAGCTGAAGTTCTGACAAGAATAACTTATGAAGCTATTGGAGCCACAGATCAATGGCCAAAGGTTCCCTCCCAGAATGAGTGGCTTAGAGAAGCCGATGAGGAGGAAGAACAGCCTGAAGTATCCAAGAGGGCGTCCACCAGAGCACGCAGGAAACTAGAAATAGTTTCAGAACCTGAAGAGGATGTGGATGAGCCGCTTATGAAGAAAGCAAAGAAGAAGGTTGCTCCCAAGCAAACCAAAAGCCAGATAGCGGCAAGAATGGAAAGACTGGTGGAGCAGTTTAGAGCGGAAAGAGCTCTAAAGGGGGACTTTGAAGAAAAGTGGGTGCTAGACCCCACTAAAGTCGGAACTAGCTCAGCCAGGCCACATGTTGATCAATATGATCAATATATTAGAGCTTATGAGGAGTCAGAGGCTATACTGGAGCAGCAACCTGTCGAGCCATACACTGAAGAGGAAGTACAACTTTTAAAAGCTGAGCTGAAAAAGGACGACAAGGGGAAGAAGAAAGTAGATGAGTCTACTGAACCTCAAGAGAAAGACGGGCAAGCAAACAAAGGGAAAGCCAAGATGACTGAGGACAATCAGCCCTCCTTTACTGATGTACCAAGCCCGAAGAAGACGGAAATCATTGTGGAAGAGACCACAGTAGAGATGGACATGGCTGGTATGGAAAAGCCGGAGGCCGGGACCAAGGAAAAGGAGATAGATCCAGTTCAGCAAAAGAAAAACGATTATGAGGATCTGGTAGCGATAGGGTACAATGAAGCAGAGGCCCTTGAGACAGTTTATGGAATCACCCTACAAAAACAAGATGATCGGAGAGGGACGGAGGAAAAAACAAGGAGTACAAAAGAAAGTGAAGAGAAACTGGACGAGCAGAACGTACTAGAAGAGTCGAAGCCAGTGGAGGTGGTGGCAGAAAAATCTTTAGAGTTGACAGATGAAGATGAAAAAGACATGCACATGGTGCATGAACTGCTCAGCAAGATCAAAGAAAGATCCAAGGCAAAGGAAGTGGATATTGAGACAGCCAAACAAAGGGAAGCCGAGTTGCAGAGGAAATCAGAGAATGCTATGCCGAGACGGCTTGATACTCCAGCTAGCCGAGGCTTCAAGAGAAGTAACAAGTGCACAGGAAGCAAGGGAGCGGATGGAAGACGACTTGGAGGCGGCTAAAGATGAGCTCATTGAGCTAAGGGAAAGAGTCAAGCTCCAAGAAAGAACAATCACTAGACTCAGGACTACCCCTAGAGCTAGCAGAGCAGGAACCGAACAAGAGGGAGCTCTTGTACCAGCTCTGGAAGACCAGGTCCGAAGCTTACAAAGAGAGCTAAGATTAGAGCAAATGCAAAGGTTGCACATTGCGGAGGGATCATTGGCAGCAGAGGAGAGGCTCACTTTAGAAAATCAAACACTAAGAACAGAGAATGAGACCCTCCGCAAACAGCTCCAAGATCTACAAGAGCAACAAAGAAGAGAGACAGAGACACCACAAGAAGAATCAGGTGGAGCAGCCATAGAGCTACCAGAAGCTGGAGAGGCAACCACAATTGAAGATCCAGCCCCAGTTCAAGAGGTGGCCTCAACTTCAGGAATCTCTGAAGAAGAAGAACAAAGGCTCCATGACCAAATAGAAAAGTCAACAGAGGAGAGTGCCAAGGCGGAAATGGAATGGGAGAGGAGACTCCTAATCTCCATTAGACTTCAGGAACTAGACACAAAAGTGCTCCATGAAGAGTGGATGCAACCCAACCTGCCTTTCCCTTTGATGAAGTTTGAAGTGATAAAAACGAAAAAGAGAATAGAGGAGGAGCAGTATGTCACTCTTTACGAAGGCGACATCACAAAAGAGGAACAATCAAAGAAGATTGTAGATTCGCAGCCCAGATGGAGGAAAGGTTGGCTGAACAAATACCCAGCCTACCTCATCTACTTGGTAGAGGCACCAAAGGAGATTCGGGAGGATGCAACCTTCTGCCCGGTGCCAAGAGTCAGA
This sequence comes from Adiantum capillus-veneris, assembly GCF_014529385.1. NCBI lineage: Eukaryota > Viridiplantae > Streptophyta > Polypodiopsida > Polypodiales > Pteridaceae > Adiantum > Adiantum capillus-veneris. The sequence goes on from NC_140938.1 coordinate 44,649,085, forward strand.
AGCTGGAAAGAGCATGGCAGGATTGCAGAAAAGAAGCCAAATTGGCTTAATTACCCCAGGATGCCAGGACCAAAGGCAGGAGAGAGAATAGGTAAAGCCTACATGGTGAAAACCCTAACGGGCACCATCAAGCTCTTTACTGGCTCTCCTGACCTTTCGTGTCAGATGCTCAAGAAAATCTGCAGGACTCTCTTGGCTTGCATTGAAGTGTTCGAACCAGATAAAGCCACGACCTCGAGTCTACTATCGACGGCCGACACAGTGACTGATATGATATATGATCTTTCATTGCATCCTTCTCCAAAAGTGTTGCACCTCCTATACCAAAGGATTATGTTTTTGCCTAGCTTCCACATGCAAACATTCGAAGAAGCTTTCTACACCGGCTTTTTCACCCACGAAAGCAAAATATTCGGCCCAACCTTGACCATCGGCAACCTACAATACGAATCACATTTGCAGATGCTCAAGACGACAGAACTTTATTGACCAAGCATAAAAGTCATGTCAGGGACGACATGAACGTGGAGGGGGGGGAGTGTTGAGCTAGCAGAGGATCACACCCACATTTTTGCTCACACTCATCATTTTGGTAACCATTGATTGTAATAAATGTCTTTCCGACATTGATTTTGATTGGAGCCATTCATTAAGTAACGGGACTCAATTGAGTTTCCAGCTTGTAATTCCGAAGTAATTTCACTTGCCGATGTAATTAGTTAGAGATGTTCTCACCTCCAAGGCTGAGGTATATAAGCCAAAGTTTTGTAACCTAAAGGGGGATTCAGATTATTAATCAAAGTGATTTTTTGAGCGTCGTGACTGTGTCTGAGAGTGAGAGAGAGAGAGAGAGAGAGAGAGAGAGAGAGAGAGAGAGAGTCTTATCTACTTGCTACGCGAGCTACGGAGCCGCCATTGGAGAAGCGACACCGCCATTGTGTTAGCAACGACGAGAGCTACGCACTGATACCAAGAGTGCGCGCTATCAGCTTCTATGTGTGGTAAGTTCCTACGAGCTTCGGTGTGAGTTTTCTTCCAACTCGTGTGTCGGAATAGAGCCTGCAGCATATCTATAGAACCACAACGAGTAGAGCTACACATTAGTACCATCGGGGTCAAGTTTCGGTCACCTGTATTTTTTTGGCATGTCTTCATACGCGTTTACCGCACGGAGTGGTTATAGGTTGATTTTGCAGTTCAAGTCTTTAGGGTGTTGTTCTTACCTAGTGCATAGACTTCCCCCTGAGTTTGAGATTGATTCAATGATTCTAGATCCTGTTTCGTATAGCATTCGTTCGTAGTACGGATTTCAGTCACTTGCGTATTTTAGAACTTAGATTTGATTTCCTTAGTAGTGACTGTCATTAGAAGGTCGAGTAGGTGATTTGACACCCACCTAGTTGTTTCCATGCGCCTGCGGGTCAAGCTCCGTCCTCGTCTGACAAATTCTGTTGTTGGTTGAGTTCTCGCTATTTAGCTTCCGCTAGCGGCGTAACCGCCTTAACACCATACATGGTCCGTTTGTAAGAATGGCGTGGCTAAAGATTGGCCCTCGTGTTCGATGAGTAAAGTGTTGTCCTGCCATTTTGGTGTGGCTTGATAAGTGCGCATCCACGGCACTCCCAGAATAACTGCTTCGTTAAGATGTTGATCTTCGACCACATGAAATTGATGTGGATAAACTGTCCCATCAATGGTGATTGGTAAATTTATGTGTCCTAGACTATCCATTGTACCTTTGTTTGCTACTTTGAATTCCATAGTGTTGGGCATTAGAGGTTCCTGTGTGATTTTTCTCAAAGTGGAGTAGTTAACCACATTAGCTCTGGCCCTTGTGTCCACTAACGCTCTTTCGGTGGTGCCATCGGCAAGTTGTAACTGAATGCGTAGATCCATTCCTCCTAATCATGTAACCGCCGTTTGTATGGATGCTATCGCAGCCCTCTTAATAGCCACGTCCTATTTTTCTTTCCTCTGGAAGTTTGCTTGTTCTCTGTGTTTTAATATTCTGAGTTTGGCTTCTTGCTGTGCTTGTTCCCGAATGTCCTGTGCTTGACGTCTGCGCTGAGCTGCTGCATGGAGTGTTGCGAGTTCTTCTAGTGTCAGCGGAAGAAGATATTTCTTTAACCTACAACCACTCATCCAATGAGGCATCTCCTCTTTTGCGAATGTTGCAAGTTTGATGGTGCCACTTTGCGATATATCATGGATTAGAAAAGGCCCCATTCCTCGCTTTTTGAGTTTTTTGGAGTGCTGTTTGAGGGTATACATGAGAACGTAATCCCCTTTTTGGAACTCCTTTCCAATTACGTGTTGATCATGGAAAGATTTCATTTGTTTTTTCTTAGCTATCGCTTTAAGTTTACTTTCATCTAAATGTTCTTGGGTGTCTAGTCTCTCCTATAGCTCATGGCCTGTCCATCCTAATTGTGTTGCCACTCTGAGGGATTTGATTAGGAATTCCAATGGTAGGATTGCATTAATCCCGAATACCAGGTTAAAGGGAGTCATTTCAATGGAAGTTTTAAAAGCTACGCGGTAAGCCCATAAGGTTGTGTGTAGCTTTTGATCCCAATCATTTCTTGAGTCACTGACTATCTTGGTAAGCACGGTGCATAGGATTTTGTTGGTACTCCCTGTCTATCCATTGGCTTGCGGATGATAGGGTGCTGACTTGTGATGGACCACCATGAATTCTTCAAGGAGGCTTTCAATGACATCGTTCACAAAGTGTGTTCCCCTATCGCTCACTATTTCAATTGGTAGTCCATATCGCGTAAAGGCGTTTTTGAAAAGGAACTAAGCTCTAGTCCTTGCATCATTTTTTTGGGTTGCTTTTGCTTCCGCCCATTATGTTATATAGTCTATTGCTACGATGATGTATTGTGCATGAGTCCTGTATCCTGGAGGTATGATGGGACCAATGAAGTAAATGCCCCATTTGGCAAAAGCATGTACACCCATCATTGGCCTCAGTGGCATGTCATCTCTCGTTTGGGGTGGTTTTGTGCGTTGACATTCATCACATCGTTTGACGTATGTCGCTACATCCATGAACAGGGTTCGCCACCATATGCCTGAGTGTAGCACGAGCCTTGCCGTTTTATCAACAGAGAAGTGTCCCCCTGATTGTCCTGAGTGTGCTTGATCTAGGATGACGTAATATTTCCTTTCTATAGCACACAGCCGTAATTGTTATTCCTTTCCCCGCCTATACAGTTTGTTGGCAATGAGCAAATAGTGTTTGGCCTCTTCTTCAACAGTTTTCATTCTTGCTTTGCCCCATTCCACTGGAAAGGTTTGGTTTTCTAAGTACTCAACTATGTGAGCACTCCATTTAGGTGCTTCTACTACATGAAACATGGTGGCATGTTCCACTGGGGGCTGCATTATACAACTATCACAAGATTTTAGATACTTATGGACACTGTGTTCCATGTTTGGCTAGTAGACGCCCAGTCTTTGTAACCATTGGCATGTCTGTGTTTCACCAGTGTGAAATCCCGTACTTTGTATATGAGCTTGTTGGAGGTAGTAGGTGGTATCTTCGGGCTGTACACATAGTCACAGTATCCCATCCTTACCGTGTTTGTACAGTTTTCCTGCTAAAAGTTGAGATTTCGTGTTTGATGGATAATTGATGGTTGTCTTTCTATCTGCAATGAGCCGATTGTGAGTAGAGGAATGACCTCTTCGCTCCATCTCGGCACCATTTCTATGTTAAACAGATATGAATCAGTAAGGTCATCATCAACACCCTCAGGTGCTTCCCCATGAAATAGTCATGAAAGATGATCTGCTCTTTGGTGTGTGGTCCCCTTTTTTACGACCACCGTGAAGTCAAACTCAAGCAACAGTATAAACCAACGAGCAATTCTTCCAGTGTTGCAAGGTTTGTTTACTAGATATAGCAGTGCTTGATGATCCACGAAGAAGACAAACTTGTTTGCTAGGGGGCTTTCCAATCAACGAGCAAAGAAAACCGAGCAAAGCCAATTTTTGAGCAAATATGTGCAACACCCTTGACAAATTGACATGAGTGCAAGGTAAATTGAAGAAAATACTCATTTCATTTTGATATTCGGATAATCGTTGCACAACCAAAACATCAAAGCAATTAATGTCCACCACATAATGTAAAAGGTGTTTAAGATTTATAGTGACAATTAAATCTAAATAGTAAAAATCCATTAAACCCACGAAGTCAACACACTTGTCAAGTAGAAAAATCCATTAGGAAATAACCTGACATTCAATTTAATTTTTCTCGAAAAAACACTAAAGTCCAACTGGCCCCTCACATGACCCCGTTGCAAAGGTAGGATTGTGTTCTCAGACAAGCACTCTTTGTGTAGACCTCTCTATTCAAAGTACTCTCTTTGACTACCTCTCTGTTCAATGCTTCTCTCCCATCTCGCTTCACTTGTCTTCATCTCGCCTAGCTCATCAAGTCTTCTCTAATAGCTCTCAGATCGATAGCGGTGTCGCTCGGTCCATTGTAGCCTAGCCCTACTCGGCTCTGCTTGTCACAGCTCAACCTCGCAAAACTCGACCCCTCTCAACCCGACACCTCTCAAACTAGGTTCAACCTTTAAGCCTATGCATGATATGTGGAAGGCATGGCTAAGGAATGACCTTGTAATTTGGTGTTGAAGAGTCGCACCTAGTGATGTGATAATGTGCGAGGAGATTGAGCCTTGATCTACGGAAGGCCAGGTGAATGAGCAATGCAAGACGCATCCACGAACGTGTCATTCAAGATGTCCATGTCAAAGAGGGACATGGACATTGTGTACGCAGATGCGCCGACGGGTGTGGATGTCATCCAAGAGCAATTCGCCAACGCAACACAGCACCCTGACATTGGATGCCACGTCAGGGGACCATGTTGAACCATTGCCTTGCAAGGCCATTGTGGGCAGTCTGCAGTAGCAGGATGCCAGGTGGCAATTTTGTAGAATGGCCACGTCAATGAAAGAGTTGTCTCGTATAACAAAGAAAGCAGTGGATAAAGGAAGCTTCACACTCATGCAGTGATGCAGGAAGAGGAGCTGAAGTGGACAACAAACTCACAATTTATGAAGATTTGACACATGTCAGCTCTTTGTGAATCGGAGAAAACATTCATTAGCGCAAATGTGGTCCCGGGAGAATGCCACCGGCAAATGGTTAATTCACACTATTATTCTTTTTATCAATAGGTCATGCCAATTTTTGAAAATGGGACGATTGAGAGGAATCTGGCCAGATCTAGTCCTACTTGACAACACCCAATTCACGGGATACGCTCATCACACAAGACAGAATGCGTGCGAGAGAGATCTATCTCTGTTTCTTTGCACGTGCGCTCAAAGTAAAAGATCTCTCTCTCTCTCTCTCTCTCTCTCTCTCTCTCTCTCTCTCTCTCTCTCTCTCTCTCTCTCTCTCTCTCTCTCTCTCTCTCTCTCTCTCTCTCTTTGTGTGTGTGTATGTGTGTCTGCCTTCTCGACGAGACCTGACATCTGTGTGTGTGTGTGTGTGTGTGTGTGTGTGCGCCTTCGCGACGAGACCTGGGATATCTCTCTCTCTCTCTCTCTCTCTCTCTCTCTCTCTCTCTCTCTCTCTCTCTCTCTCTCTCTCTCTCTCTCTCTCTCTCTCTCTCTCTCTCTCTCTCTCTCATGGTGGCTAAGGGACCCATTGCTGAGTCTCAGCAGCCTGGAGGAGGAAAGTCTCTCTCTCCCTCTCTCTCTCTCTCTCTCTCTCTCTCTCTCTCTCTCTCTCTCTCTCTCTCTCTCTCTGACACGCATGGAGTGGCCGCTCTCTGTCTCTGTCAGACGAGCTGGCATGGGCGCTGCGACTGCGTTATCGCCAATATTTGCAGCATATACTCGTGACAGAATAAGCGCTGCCAGCATTAATCAAGTAATACCTTGTCACTGTACGTGTTTGTGTGTGCACAAGCTAGCATGCTCGAAAGTGCTTGCTCAGCTATTCTCAACCTCGCTCAGCTCTTTGGAGATCCACCATGCCTCCCCATGCTTGGTGCCTATAGGCCCATATCGCCTCCCTCAGTGCATGCAGCGGTTTGCACAGGTGCAATGTCTTCCTCGCTGTCTGCCTCGACGCATGTTGGTGAGTATGCATTGGTTTCAGGTAGTGGTGTCACGGATGCAGAGAATGGTTTCATAGAAGCTGCAATGGCTCCTCCCACATCCACTTCTTTGACAACAGAAGAAAATGTCGCTCTCAGTCTCACTCCGAACGGAGTAGTTTTGAATCTGCAATTGAAATTCTCAGCCGCCAAAAGTCGCCTCCACCTTAACCGTCTGTAAGCTGTCGAAACCAGTCCGGCTGGCGCGGACTCGTTCCAGTAGCATTCGCAAGCACAATTGCTTTCCACCAATGCACTTGCAACCCTCAGTCATCAGCTGTCGCCTCCACCTTAGCCATGTATAATTAGCTATCGAAACCAATCCGCGCCGGCGCGGACTGGTTCCAGCAACATTCGCAAGCACTATTGCTTTCCACCAATGCACTTGCAACCCTCAGTCATCAGCTGTCACCTCCACCTTAGCCATGTATAATTAGCTATCGAAACCAGTCCACGCCGGCACGGACTGGTTCTAGCAGCATTCGCAAGCAAGCCTAAATCCCTTGGGTGGCATTGGCAAGCGAGACTTTAGCATGGTATACTAATGAGGTTTTTTTTATTTTTTAAATAAAAAAATACCAAAATACCCCTCCCAAGCCTACATAACCAGCTCGAATTCTAGTTTTAGCATCTTATATGATAGACAATTAGTTTTCTTGCGAAAGGGGTTTTGGGAATTTTGGAAAATTTGAAGAGCATTTTGGGAATTTATGACAAAATATTGGGGGTAATTTGGGAATTTTGAAATTTTAGGGGTATTTTGGGAATTTCCACAAAATAAAGAAGTGTTGATAATTTTCTCTTTTTTCTAAATCAAATTATTGCATTTAAAGCTACTGTAAACTAGTTTACACTGATGTCGACCAGTTCTAATAGGTAATGATGAGTGCTATTTCAGAGGGCTAAAAAAGCCCTCACTCCTTTATGGGCTAGTGCTATTGATGACAATTTCAAGTGGTATTATAGTCGTTGTGATTTAATACCTACATGGCACCTCACACGGCCGCCTCAAATGGAAATTGGGTGAAGTTGTTTTTGTAGAGTTGGGCCAAGATGAGAGCTACTGCAGTTGTGGAGAGCACAATTATTTTATCGACGGCTATATATGTGCAGGGCGAGACAAGATGTGATGTGCAACGGTGCTAAGGATTGGTGAGGGGCAACAATACATACAAGAAAGGGGCCAATGACGCAGTGGTAGATTTCCACCCCTTGTAGTAGTTGATTTGATAGGAGTAGCTAAGGCCGGATTCACAAGGTGCGACGGCAATAGGCGCCAACCAATAACTTTGGGCCAGGTGGAGTATCCTGTTTAGATGAGGCGGTGGAAGACTTGAAAACCTACTCCACATCATGGCAAAGGAATCCGATTTTTCATCCACCACCCCTGTTTGATCTTTCGACCCCCCCCCCCCCCCCCGAAGTTCCTTCTGCCCTCCAGCTCAGCTCCCTACCCAATCTTCAGCATCCACGCACGTAAGAGCTCCTGACGGCCTTGAGCAACTGCGCCTCGCCTTGTGAACACCTACCCGGTGGAAGCTCCCTTCTCTCCCACCTTCCGCCTGGAAGACTACATGATTTTGGCTTTCTTCCACTGGTATCGTCTGAACCCAGCCTAAGGGATGGGGAGAATTAGATTTGTTGGATAGTTTTCTCACAGCAGACAAGCTATTTAGCCTTATACACGTGCAAAGAGGAAGTTATCCACCAAGTTAGATGTCATCACTGAAAAAGTGAGCGCCATCCTCCTTGTTGACTTTTAATGCAAAACCAGTGGGGAGAAGTAGAAAGATTGTGTTGTTTAAGTGGGGCATGGAATGGCTAGCTCTGTTGGTTTTCTGGGGGTGATTATTGTTGTTTTAAGTAGAATATGTGTAACACTAGGCTATACATGGCTCTAGGTAAACTTTATAAAAGCACAACTATTTGAAAGGCCCAAAATAATGAGATAAATTGTAGCCAACGATAATGCGACTATAATACCACTTGAGGTTGTCATCAATAGAAGCAACCCAAAATGGAGAGACGGCCTTTGCAACCATCTGAAATAGCACTCTTCATTTGCATCGGGTAAAAATACGCTAATTTTGATTTTTTGTGAATACTATGCAAGAGAATGACAGATTTGTGGCTCGTTATATATGAGAAAAATATTGAAACCTAGGCTATAATCTTGAACAACAAAGATGAAATATAGTGGTACTTACTAAGTTTAGATGAAGGCATGAGGCTCACAAAGGGTGGATGTAGGTGCATAGAAAGGTCTAGCCCAAAATTTCCTATTGGTTGTTTTGTTAGCGACATCTTTGCTTTATAATTGCTTGAAGCTCTGTGTTCTCACTTCCTTCACAAATGCATGATGGAAGACCATTGTTTATGAGGGAACCCCCAAGAATTGGTAGGCATGACAACCAACATAAACTTGCTTTGCCAATCAAAGCAAGAGACATAGAGGAAACACCCTTGAACGTAGCCTTAGGATGTGTCCCTAGGATAGCAAAGAGATAATCCTTCTCTCTCATCGGCTATAGTTTTCCTATCAGCACCCCATGGACACATATATAGCATGTTTGTTTTCCCATTCTGTCCAAAAGAATCCCACATTCCTCCATAATTCCCTTATCCTTCCATAGCTGCCATGACTCTTGTTGAGGGACTCACTTGTTTTTTTTCTCACTCGAAAAAACTCGATCGCACTTGAGTTACACATATATAATAAAAATATACCACTCCCTAGAGGTGGAACTTGAATAGTTGATTTTTCCAAGGAAAACTTCAAATGATCTATCTATTTATTCATTCATTTGCTCGGATTATCCTTTGCTCGGAAAATCTCGCTCGCCACACGGTAAGACTCTTTGCTAGAAGGTAGTGTCTAAATTTCTTGACAGTATAGATCATTCCCTGACCTTCTCTTTCCGTAGTGGTATAATCTCTCTCTACGTTGTTTAGTTGTCGACTAGAGTAGTAAATGGAAAAATCCATTTTCTTCTCTCCTGGCTGGGCTAATATGCACCCGATGGCATAGGCTGATGCATCCACATGGACATGAAAGATTTTGCTCCACTCAGGGGCTTGCAAAATTGGAGCCGAAATTAAATGTTGCTTCAATTTTTGGAAATCCTGCTCACATTCCTCCGTCCATTCGAACTTAGTTATGAGGGCGTACAATGGCTTAGCTATTACAACATACATATATATGAACTGTAGTATCTGTAATGCCCCATAAATGCTTGTACTTATTTTATTTGCATCGGTCTCGGTAGTGCAGTAATTGTTTGCACCTTTTCTTGATCAGTTGAAATTTCGTTTTTGGACACAATGTGGCCCAAAATTCTACCCTGTCTTACCATGAAGACGCATTTTTTTGGGTTTAAGCAACTACGATACGTTCTGTATTTTTCAAAGACTTTTCCCAGATGAGTGATGTGGTCACTTCGTCGATGGGAATGAACACAAAGATAATCCATGTAGGTCTCCAGAAATTGTCTGAGATATTCTTTGAATGCGTGGGTCATTAGTCTTTGAAATGTGACCGGGGCATTGGTCAAGAGGAAAGGCATTACCCTGTATGCAAATATACCCCACTTTGTCGCAAAAGTTGTCTTATGTTGATCATCCGCTTTAATCGTCTGGTTGTAGCTTGAGAACCCATCCAAGAAACTATAGGCCTCTTTCCCTGCTACCCTCCCAATAACATGATCGGTTATTGGCAGTGGGTAGTTATCCCTGATGGTGACCGCATTTACTTGTTTGAGGTTTACACAGACATGCAGTTTGCCATTCTTTTTGGGTACCACCACATCAGGGAAACCCACTTGGTGTGCTCAATCTGGTAGATAAACTCAGCGTCCTTAAGTTTGTCTATTTCCTCCTTAATTTTCTTGGTAAAGGACGTTGTCTGCATGGTCTAGCATCACTCTTAAGGGGAATCGTGTGCTGACATATCTCAGGATCTATCCCCTTTAGATCTTTGTATGACCATGCAAAGACATCTTTATATCGCCTGAGCGTATCGACTAGAAGTTGCTCTTCCTCTTCAGTAAGGTCCGTGGAAATATTTGCCGGTTTAGGCTCCTCACTTGGTTCTGCTAAGTTGATGCTTTTGGTGTTTTCAGGCTCATCATATGAAATTCCTGGTTCTTTGGGATCTCGTTTGGGTTTTTGCACCACTATCTTCCTATCATGAATAATATACTTCTTATAGTGGGAAGGTGCATCGAATTTATCATCATTTGATTCCTCATCAGTTTCCATTTTTGTTGTCCAAACTTCCTTCAAAGCTCGTTTTAATTCATTGTATTTGACTTTGCGCTCCATTTTGGAAAACTTCATCAATTTTTTGGTATTTTTCTCTTTTTTTGGTTTTTGTTTTGGTTGAGTCAGGTTTCATATATTCCTTTGATATCCTGTCCTTGAGGCAATCAGTCGCTTTGACTAACCTCAAGTACTGCGTTTTGTTAGTTAATAGAGGTATTGAGTCCTCGTTGTGCTTGTTGTGGTTGTTTCTGCGTTTATCTCGATACCTGCATTGTCTTCAAGGGTTTTGCTTTGGGAAATCATAGTAGATCACTCGTCGATCCTTCCGTTTAATGCTCTGACTCGAGCTACTAGACAGCTCATCATCCGCGTTATCCTCTAGCGTCTTACCAGTTGAGTCTTGAAAATATTCTTCATTCGTTTGGACAAGGTCTCTTACAGAGATTTTGTCCACTATGCGTCGGTTGAATAGTGTATTCGAGAAATGTGTGTACAGAATTATCAAGCATGTGCAACCATGTCGTTTTGAAGTCATCATCATGTGCATAAGTGTCAGGCATAGAGTCAAATGAAGTTCCCGTAATAGTTGATAGATGATTAAGTGAGGGTCGTCTACTCAAAGCATCAGCTACAACGTTTTCTTTACCAGGTTGCTATTGAATGTTGGGCTGAAAACTTTGAATAAAAGCGGCCCACTTAATATGTCTATCATCTATTAAGGGCTGAGAAAGTAAATATTTGATACTTTGTTGATCAGTTTTAATGATCAAGTCAGTACCCATTACATAGTGTTTCCAGATTTTCAATGCATGTACCACAATAGTCAACTCTTTATCATAAGTACTGAACTTTGTTTCAGACTGTTTGAATTTACGACTTTTGAAAGCGATTGGATGGTTATCTTGCATAAGGACTGCACCGATACCTTTTCCACTAGCATCAATGACTACCACAAAGAATGGTCTTTCAAAATCAGGCAATTGCAGTACATGTGCATTAGTCAAAGCATGTTTAAGTGCATTAAATGAGCTTTCTTGCAAATCATTCCATTCATAAGGCGTGTTTTTCTTCAACAAGAGAGTCAAATAATGTGCTTTGTAAGAAAAATTACGAACAAATTCCTTGTAATAGCTACAAAGACCAATAAAAGATCGTAGCTCATGCAAGTTTTTGGGTCTAGGCCAGGATTGAATGGCCTCAATTTTCTTTGGATCGACATGTATTCCCTTACCCGATACAAGGTGTCCCAAATATTCAATTTCAGATTGGAAAAATGAACTCTTTTCAGGATTCAAATACAAGTGATTTTGTGCAAGTAGATCAAATACACGTGTTAAATGCTACTTATGCTCTTCTTCAGATTTACTGAATACCAAAATGTCATCAAAAAATACAATCACTAAATCTTGATGGTCAATGAAAATTCGATTCATCATGCGTGTGAATGTATCTGGTGCATTTGTCAAACCAAATGGCATGACAAGAAATTCATAGTGTCCAGTTTGTGTCCTGAAAGCAGTTTTGTAGACATCATGTTCAAACATTTTGACTTGGTGATACCCTGATTTAAGGTCATTTTGCTAAAGATGTTTGCCCCTTTCAGTTTGTCTAGTAAATCATCCACTCTAGGAATAGGAAACCTATTCTTAATGGTGATCTTGTTTAAAGCCCTGTAGTCGATACACATACGAAAGGTTCCATTTTTCTTCTTCACAAGAAGTACTGGAGCTCCGTATGGTGAACTAGTAGGTCGGATTAGGCCTCGGTCAAGTAAATCAGTGATTTGAGTTTGTATTTCCATGTGTGCGGTAGGATTTACACGATAAGGTGCTCTACAAGGAGGTTCACTACCCGGTATGATGTCAATTTTGTGGTCTTCTAGGCGTGATGGTAGAATTCCAGGTGGCAGATCATGCATGAAACAATCTTTAAATTGTGAGAGAAATTCATCGTGTGTGGAATTACGTGAAGTTTCAGTTTCAGCAAAAATTTGATTTACCAATACTAGATATGTTTTCCCCTATTTTCGAATTGCTCGTTTGGCTTGAGTGTGAGAGAGGAGTGGAAATTTTTGATGTGCCAGTGTTGCTTGGATGGAGAAAGTTTTATTATTATGAGTGAGAGACATTGTACGTGTTTTATAATTAATCAACGGGTCAAATTCATGACGAAATGGCATTCCCAAAATTATATCAAGACCATGCAATGGTGCTACCAAAAATGTACGTGCTTGTGTGAATTCACCAATGCAAACTTCAACAGTGACTTGAGTTTTACAATTAAAACGTTGATTATTAAAAACAGTTTTGACCTTGTGAGGTGATGAAATTTCAGAGAGTGATAGTTGCTGTGCCAATCGTGTGGAAATGAAAACATGGCTACTACCATCATCTAACAGAATGGTGACATTTTCACCCTTAACAGTGCCTTGCACTTTAAACAAAGTGTGAGGAGATATAGGAGTACCTGAGGATGGGTTGTCATCGTTATCATAATCAGGATCATATCCCGCATCGTAGTTAACTTCCACTTCGTTGTCGTCAGGTATAGCATCTTCGATGAGGTTAAGAGTAGCTCCGTTGGGGCGATTTTTGTTGAAGGATTTTTGACTTGAATTCCTCTTGACTCCATTTGAATGGCCATTGGATTGACCATTGCCCTTAGCATGACCATTTGGGCACTTATCTGCATAGTGACCATACTGAAAGCATTTAAAACACTTCACCTTTTTATTACCATTAGAGTTTGGAGGAGAACGCTGGTTGAAAGAATTTTGGTTGCCTCGTTGATGGATGTTGTTGTTGTTGTTGCTCGTATGAGGTTGAGCAGTTGTAGGAGAATTGTCGAATCTATGTCTTTTCAAAAAAATACGGCTTTGGTGTTTGTTTCTATCAAAGTTAGTAGAGAAAGGAGGTCTCTTGTTGTGGTTAGTGTTAGCAGGTTGATCAATGTGAGAGGAATGTCCACCTTTCTTCTTTTCTGCATTGAGAGCCAAATTAATAGCCTTTGACAGAGAATCTAGTTCGAACATATCTACCTCAGCACTAATTTGTAGTGCCAAGCCTGATATGTACTTTCGCTCCTATTTCCTGCGACTAACATGTTCAATGGCTTGCAATTGAATTAAACAATTCCAAAAACAGTCAGTGTAACCCTGTACGTCTTCATTTCTACCCTGTCGAATTAAATCCCATTGACATCGTGCTTTAGCTTTGTACTGTGTGGGAAAAAATTGGGGTAAAAAAACTTTTTTAAATGCATTCCAGGTGCGTGGTCTTCTTCCATGTTGTTTGGTGGCGTTCCACCACAATGCAGCGCTGCTAGTGAGATGATTTGATGCACACTTTACCATTTCACGCTCGGGAAAGTCTTCATCATGAAAATAGTCATCTAGTTGACTAACCCATGCTGGAACCGTGCTAGCATCTTTAGTGCCATCAAAATCCTTGAAAGTAAAGGCTTTTCTGCTAATTTTGTTTTTCTTGGGTGTCGGTGCAGATTCGGTGTGTGCAGAATGCAATAATTTATCTTCAAGTTCTTGCCTTCGCATGCGTTCATATGTGAGGGACTGTTGCAGATTTTGAAGTTGTTCCGCAATCGTGGGTGCCTGAGGAAGATATGCCATGATTGCGTGATTTTTGTTTTTAATAAAATTGATAGATAATAATGTTTAAAAGGGCTATTTGATGATATTTAGAGATGCATTATGCGAAATAAATAAAAGAGAGTAAAATAAATAACAGAAATGAAATGTACTTAGCTGAGAATTTGCGGTGGCGTCCAGTCCGGAATGGCGATGCGCTAGGAAATTGCTAGAAGAGTGAGCGGTCCGATTGTGCATCTGCGAGTCGGTCGAATTTCGTGGCGCCCGATCTCCCGTATCCCAAAAGCAATGGCAATCGGCAATATGATGGTGAATTCAAGATGTGTATATATATATATATATATATATATATATATATATATATATATATATATTGTCATGTGCTTGCGATGATAATTGGTAACCGGTTATTCGAAGGTATGAGGTCATAGACAAGGTGTTTAATGGAAGTGGCTTTTTCGATGAGATCTCGGAATCGTCGACAAGGTTTATGTCTTTGGCTAAGCGAAATGGATTACGCTGAAAATCATGCCCAAATTGGAGCGAGGGAGAAACAAGGTCAATGAGCTTGGAAAATTCAACCTTAAAGGTGAAGGCTTAAGCTCTTTGTTTTTCTTTTTATATAGTGGGCTTACAGGACATCCACCAAAAACATAAGTAAAGTAAGCCACACCTTTTAGCTTTAAAAAGTGTGAAGTACATGAATTAAAAGGAAAACAGACAGAGAGAGGGACAACGTCATGGAGAAAGTGAAGAGAGGAGGGGGAAAAAAAATGCTTCACCTTTTTTGTTTTTTGTTTTTTTTCTTAGGTACTCCTGTTTATGCAGACTTTGCAGTACTTGGTGATGGTCGACGACAAAGCTCCCTTGCATGCAAGAGATGTCTCCCGTGGTATTCGTCGGACGCTCAAGTTTTTGCTCTTGTTATCCGTTGGTGCTCGGGCTTTCGAGTTTGCAAATCCTCTTTCAAGAAAGCCTTCGAATGTCTCACAAGCCTTCCTGCCGGTTAACCATGCTTCTAATCTCGTAATTTTCCTTCTTAATCCTCTTGCTTAAGCCGAAACCAACTCTTTTCGAAACTCATTTAAGCACATTAATGGCCACTCTTGCTAAGCTCCTCTTCAAAGTCTTCGAGGCCTTTTGCTTCTTTAACTCTCGTTATTCTGTCTTCACACTCCACAAGAGTTAGCCATCTCTTTGAATCAAGTGCTACACATACCCGTTTTCGGTAGCCGATAAGAGAAAATTATTGAATTAATTTGCCGATTAATTCTCTGATTAAGCCTTGATGTGAAAAACTGTTGTTGCCAATTCGAGGGTTCCTCTTCAAATTTGAAAATTAATTGCCGATTTCTCGAACTTGATGCTCTGATACCACTGTTGGGAGAAGAGGGGGAGATCGACCGCTTAAAATACTCAACACAAGCTTCCAAGCAATCACCATCAAACTGTCCACCTCTTCTTCCAATTTCCAAGCACACACACTCACCTAAACTATCACACACACACACACACACACACACAGTAAACATAGAATTGACATAGACAAGCTTGTAAGAGAGTGTAAGAGATGGAGACTAGATTAGAGAGTACACAACAAATAACCATAGCTTAAGAGAGTAGAGAAGAGAATCTGCAAGAGAAAGGCCTAAATCTAGCCCCAAACTCAATGGCACCTCTCTTGTGGAGTTGGTATTTAATATATTATTTTGAGTTTAAGGTGCCAAAAATTGAGGCCCCTCTTTTACAACCACTTCACTTTTGTAAATGAGTGAAGCTCATTAGTTCTTGCATGACCCATAAGGGGAGTTCCCACTACAACTATTTACGGAGCCATAGTGGCTTATTGAAATGATGTTCTAAGATACTGTGCAAATATAAAATGGCCAAGAGTAATTGCCGTCGCCTCTTCATCAACTCCCCGCATTCCACTCTACAAAAATCATCATCAACTCAATTAGTAAAATAAATAGACAGCACATAATTAACCATTACGCCCAGCTACCCCAATTGCAGCTAACCACTACAACAGGAGAGTGCCCAGTCTCGTAACAGAGTTTCATGGTTTGTCCATTTTTGTTATGTAGCACACCATTTCAATATTTGCTTTGCGTTTACTCCTGGCCTTTGTTGAAGGTTGCACCACTGGGGTGGATGATCTCCTCCACAAGTATCGCATTTTCGGGTGGGCGATTGTTGTGTGTTTGGGTTCGTCCTGTTTGCTTGGTTTATCCTCCTGATCACTTCCTTGATCATTCGATCAACGTCCGGCACAGTTGGGTTTTGCCCTCCCAATTTTGTCGTAGACTCTCTCGTGGTTGAAGAGGTGCTACTAGTCCCCTAATGTGTGTCTTCAGTCACCTCCCCATATGCTTTGCAGTTATCTACAAGATACAACGCCTCTTTCGTGAATTGCTCAAAGGTTACACATGCCTTCAAGTGCAAGTCCTTTTTGAGCGTGTCATTTTGCAATCCTTCTATGAAAAGGACTGATAGTCTTTCATCCTGAGGTAGTTCTTGAGTAGGGCATCTTTCTATGTATTTCTTGAAACGAAGCAATGCTTCCTTCACTTTCTCTTTTTCCTTTTGCGTAAATATAGATCTGGGAGACAATGTTATGCTGGATCCCTCTTTTTGAGAATTCCTCAGTGGAATCTCGGAGAAGTTTCTCAATACTTGGGAATTCCAAGCTATTTAATGGTTGGAACCAAGTCAAGACAGTACCTTCCAATGTCAACCCTAATCCTTCATATTGAGTGTGGAAATCAGTTACCTGTTCCGCTCTCAATAGTTGTTTGAAGATTGAAACATGGGCATACGGATATCCAGATCCATTATACTTTTTGGGTAAGCATTTTTTCACCTGAGATGGTCGCATACGCCTGGCCTCTGCAACCATTCTAACAACTCCTGGTCCCCCTGGTGTGGCTTCTCTTGGTTCATAATCTCCTCTTGATACTAACAGTGGTATCCTATCCGCTATACGTTCATCAAGTCGATCTCGTGTAATAGTCGGAGGGATTCCAGTGGTGTAAGTGATGTCAGGAACAGTAGTGCCCCTATGTGTGTTCATGGAAGCCCTAGACGTCGTCGATCCTAAAGGTTCTATTTTTGGGACTCGTTCATGTTCATAAAAATCCTCCACTTTGGTTCTCAAGGGGCTCTCGTGTACAGTCTCAGGTTTGATGTGAGTAGTCGTGGTTTTTACCTCTTTCGGATTTACGTAGTATTGATGGAGTGGTCCTCCAAAATATGTATATCTCTCTAACTTCTTTCGATCCATTGGAGAGTAATTTCGACCATACTTGTCCCTTATGACCACCTGAATACTTTTGCCCTCCGTGTACATGTAAAGATACAAGTTTTTTTGGTCTATTAATTCTTTGATGTGGGGCTTGTCACATCTGTAATAGAGTGTTTGTTCTCCATTATTTAACTTATAAAGCCCCACATATGTGTTGTCTGTGTTAAGGCGCTCTGTCTCATTGGTGCGTCTAAGTATCGCGTTTTGTTTCTCCAATTTGGGTGGTGCATCGACCAGCTCATTACCATAGTACTTAATTAACTTGGCATGAACAGGACCCGATTTATGTGGAGCCGGTCCCCCCTCCAATAGGCTTTTGTATTATACATTCTCCCATCAAGAGAGACTTGGTACAATACAATCTTTGTGTTCCTTGTGACCTAGGTAATGCAATGAACATGGAAAGCTTCATGCATCATGAGCATAACATGGACTTTGTAAAAAGCATTAACCATCCCTGGCCTCACTCCCAAGGCCTCAAACACCTTCAAAGGTGGAGAGAGATAGCAGGAAATGAGGATAGGGAAGAGGAAGAAGAAACATTGATAGGAGAAAGAAATAGTTCGTCACTTATCATCACCCTTCTTGCTTAGTATACATAATAGCATAGTAATGAAGATGGAGAAGATGGAAAGCTTAAGCATTGGAGCATGGCTCTTGGTTGGATTTTCATTCCATAGCCAAGAGTGCGGGTGTAAGCTCTCAACTTCTCTACAAGCTTGGAGAAGGAGATGGAGCTCTTGCACTTTGCAACTCACAACAATGAGAGAGAGAGAGAGAGAGAGAGAGAGAGAGAGAGAGAGAGAGAGTGTGTGTGTGTGTGGGGGGGGGGGGAAAGTATACCCCCCAAGCTAGCCCCCTCCTTGCTTTGGTCGACCCCCTCTTACAACACTAGCTTGCACTAGACCTCCTCAAGCTTGGCCAATCACATACCTAGTGTATATCAAGCAACAAGGGTAGCCTTGGGATGAGTGTCCCCCTTTTCCCTTTGAAAGAGAGGACTTGATAAATGCATTTATAATTAATTAAATTAACTAAATTATCATTGGACCCCTTGGGAGGCCAACCAATAGGCTTTAAGCACACTATGAGGGAAACATGAAGAGGAGCTTGACAAGTGTCCTATTTGCTTTCTTTGTACCAAGCTTGCCTTGTGTGAGGGTGTGTGTGTTCTCTCTCTAGCTCCTACAAAGAGGGCTCAACCCCTCATGATCAGGGATGTGCTTTGACTTTTTGAACACCTTGACCCCCCAAGCACCTTAGTCATGGAGCACCTTAGCACCTTAGTCATTAACCACCTCAAGCACCTTAGATAGCAAGCACAACAAGCACGACAAGCACCTTAGTTAGCAAGCACAACAAGCACCTCAAGCTTGGGCCGTGTTCCCACCTCAAGCATGGCCCTTGCTTGCCTAAGGTCAAAGGACTTTTAACACTAACCTTTGGAGGTTTTTAAGAAGAAGAAGAAGCAAAGTATAAACATTGTAGGAGGAAAATTGATCCCACGAGCCTTGTCAAAATCCTAGAACACTGCTTAGGAGCTTGCAATTTTTTTGTATGACTTTTGGCTTTCCCAAGCTTTGCATTGCCCTTCCAAGAGATCCATTGCTAAGTTGCATTTATTAGCATTTCTCTTTTATCCCAAGGACGTATTAGGGTATGCAGATTCTTGGAGGTTGGTGACGAGGGTGATGTGACTGTGCCTGTAAGCTCCCAAAAGTCTCCTTTATCTTGTTGTTGTTAGGTTGATTCCTATGCTGTATATGACATGCCTGTGATAAGCAAGCAACGACATAGTTAGTGACGCCCTTCGATATTTGATAGTAAAACCACACTCTTGTAGTGCTAAAAACAAGCTAGCAGGCGGGTGTGATTTGTTTAGCAAAGGAATGATTGGCTGGTAGTCAGCTTTGACCTAGATTGATTGATTGCCATGAAGGTGCAGGTGGAATTTTGCAAATGCCCATACAATTGCTAGGAGCTCTTTCTTTGTGGTGGAGTAGTTTAGTCCAGGCTTGGTGGGAGCGCAACTAATAAAAGAGACCGGTTCCTACCCGTTTTCTTCATCTTGTTGCAGTAGCATCAGTCTGTACTAAAAATGGCTTTTGAAAATCAGCATAAGTGAACATGGTAGGCCTTTGTATTGGTATTTTCAACTTTGTAAAACTATCCTCACAAGTTGTGTCCCATTGGTACTTAACACCTTTAGTTTTGTTAGAGGTGCTGCTAAATGAGGGAAGAATCCCAATGATAAAGTGACCAAACCAAGAGAACGTTGTAAACTTTTGAAATCGGTTGGTGCAAGGTATGCTTGTTTTGCCATGACCTTTGCTGAGCTGATATGATATGATATGATACATCCTAGGAACTTGAGCTACAGTGGCTCCCCATTTACTATTGCATTGTTGACTTTAAGGAGGTTCCTCGATTGTTAAAAAAGAATGTCAACGACAACCTAAAGCTTGAGCCTTAGGTACCGATTGGTGGGAGGGTTTAGGCAAAAGCATAGAATCATGGTTAGGCACCTAATGATATGCATTAGGCCATAAGCGTGAGAAGGAATTGGTGGATATACTACGGCAAGCAACGAGGCTGGCATAATCATGCCAGTTGGGTGTACAACGATGGTTACACCATACACGACAACGAACGTGAGAAAGGAAGCAGAAGAGAATATTCCACTAATAACTGCCACATGTGAAGTGTTACATGCGAGGCGACCCACGTCCTAGGCACGCTACCAGTATATCCCATAAGGATTGCCTCTTTTAGGCGCAAGTATAAAAAGCGGCATACTTACATGGGCGGGTCAATCGGTGAGCAAGAAGGCCGATGGCCTAGGGTCGGCCTCTCCATTGCACTGCGGACATCTCCCCTCTGCGGGAGAGTGCACGTCATAATTTGTGGCAGCGGGGGCTCGCGTTCGCGCGGCCCCCATTTCTATCTTGAGTGAAATTCATCGCGCGTAAATGTCTATGCCCTGCAGATTTGTCGATCCCTCGCGCAGCCCCCCAGGTCTCCGCTCATCGAACGCGAGCCCCCATTTCTATCTTGAGTGAAATTCATCGTGCGTAAATGTCTGTGCCCTGCAGATTTGTCGATCCCTCGCGCAGCCCCCCAGGTCTCCGCTCATCGATCATCGTCTGCATGTGTTTGCTCTGCAGGTTTGTCGTTCTCTCTCACACCCCCCTCCACTGAAAGCTTTGAAGTTTTAAGTCTGCGCTCTGCAGGCAGATTGTGAAACCTCCTGACAACATTTAAGGAGCTGCAATCCTGGAATTAGGATATGTGATTATGTGATTATCTTTGCAATTACATCTTGGAACAAAGAGGAAGAGGTGAGCTTGCTGTTCTTCTGCCCTTGCTTCTACGGGAGTTTTAAGTTTTAAGTCTGCGCTCTGCAGGCAGATCGTGGCCAGTTGCTTTTGGGCCATGGACGTAGCCACACCTCACGACTCCGAATCAAAAAAGATGAGGAGTTGGCACATGAAGAGGAAGGAGGTGACACAACCTGAGGCACAACTCGGGACAGAGGGAGTCTTCCCAACATCCTCGATATGCAAAAGACATGAAGGTTCAACCAATAGATACAATTTTCCGGCAACCGAAAAAGGATCAATCAACCTCAACTCCAAGACCAAGATGAAGAGGAGCAGAGCCACTTCATGAGAGCCACTGAATTTGACAACTTGGAAAAGAAGACCAAAGAGTTGGAAGGATGGGGGTCAAGCAATACGGTTTGACACTTTTTTGGTTTGGGCTTCAAGGATTCCCATCGAGCTCTTGCTTACATACAACAGTTTGACACCGCTTTCTTTGGGGGCAACTTCTTTCCAGCTTGCCAGGTACAAAAGGCAACGTCTCTTCTCCAAGGCAGTGCTCATACATGGTGGTTGACCATAGTAAAGCTCTAAAAACGTGAGTAAAGTTCAAGAGAGCGTTTACTTTGGCATGGTTGGCTGAGCACTATGAGCACGACGTGATTACGGCTTGGAAACATGTAAGGATGCGGAAAGACAATACCTGGCTACGAATTGTCAACAATTTTGGGACACTTTTTTTCCTATTGCTTCTCCCTTTTCTGGAGGGATTTGTAGCAGATTGTCTAAAGAGGTTTGCAGATTCAAGAGCATCCAGAACAGAAGCTCATGGAACACACAAATAATAGTTTCTCCATGCATTCAGGCTCCTTGACTTACCCATCGGACAAGCCACTGTCCAAGTCAACGGGAAAAGAGTCTTCCAAGGAGAAGCAGAAGTGCAAGAACCAAAACAAACACATGAAGGCTCAACCAATGAACACAATTTTCCGCCAACGAAAAAAGGATAAAGTGAAAGACCAAGATGAAGGATAAGTCCAAGACTTGCAAGCAGTCAATTCTCCAGTGAGACAGAGTTAATGAAAGAAGCAGCATGTAATGGCCATGGGGCATTGGCTAAGCATGCGACATGAGAGGTCACCTTTTCCCAGCTATTTGGGCGCTTTGGATCTTTTGATGCAGATATTGGCGTGTGTGGCCGTACAACATTGGTAGGGGTGCTTATAAACTGGTGCTTTTGGACATCACTACACTTGGATGGCATTAATTGGTATCAAGCCGCGCATGAGGCATAGATGGCCGGGCACTATGAGCATGCCGTGGATGGAAAGCCACTATCTAATAGGTGGGTTGAGTTCAAAGACAAGCTCAAGTCTCTCTTTATGCCACCGCAATACCTTGATCGCTTGAAAGAGGATTGACAAGGCCTAAGCAAAATGGGATTTTTGTTATGTCTTTTTATTGCCGTATTTTGTAGATTCCTGTGAAATTCAAATGAGGATTCCTAAGAGGCTTTCCTCTTTGGTTTGGACAAGTACATCAAATACGATGTAGAAGTCTTAGACCCTATTGATCACAATGCCACTGTCAGGATAAGTCTTAACACTAGAATGGTAACCTAACAGGACATAAAAGTCTCCTTTCAGGGTTTTGGGAAAAAATTCCAAAACCATAGTAGATCCACTCATTTTGAAAAATCCCTTCATGAGCTTATAGTTCAATAACTACTACATATGGAAAAAATGAGAAACTTGTAATTTTGCTCATCCCTTGGTCACTACAAGCCTCCAAAGTTGATGGACCAGTGCATTTTGCCCAAAACAACAATTTCTGATGGTTGATTGCATATAAATAAGAGTGGGGATTTTTGTAGGACATGAGATAAAATGCCCCGTTAACTTCAATGGGTTGGCGACCAAAACATATGGTTGCTTTTACCTCACTAATTTTTTTTTGGGCAAAAAAAAAAGGTACAAAAAAGTTGCATTTTTGCCATTCTGCGGACCTATCATCAAAATTTCTATAGTCACGGTCAATACAGATACTATATACATGTTTTCTTAGTTCCCTTTGGGCCTTTGGATTCAAAAGGAGCCATGGAGCATGTCAAAAGGATAATGGATCTCTTACAATTGGAACCTTGGGGGCAATGATAAAGTGCTAAATACAGCAAACATGAAAAAACTGGGTTTAGCATTATGACCTCTAAAAACCCATAGAAACTACTCAATATCTAGCCAAGTTTGTAGTCTATGATTAGATATGGTTACTACCTACAAAATACACACAATTGGCCTAAGAAACTAGCAATATTGAGAAAGTTATACTTGCTACTCTAAAATGTATCGTATTCTTCAGCAATCAAAAAACTCAACCATCATCATATACTATGCTATATAGCATATTAGGTCCCCCAAAACTCAAGGAAGATTAGCTTTATGTTATACATTACACTTACACAATCAAAATTGAATCTGGATATCAAGAAAGCCACCAAAAAAATCATAAAAGTGCTAATTTTGGCCAAAAAATTGGATTATGCAATTCTTGTAAATTGGTCATAACTTTCAATTTTAACACTTAGCTCTCCCTACAAGCATCAAAACATGTTGAGAACTATGAAGGCCTAACCTCTAGCCATCTAAACCTCACAAACATGAAGTTTAGAGTGGTATAGTTGCCAAAATTTGAAAAAAAAGCCAAAAACAGGACCCGTTTTTTCACACAGTTTAGGTTCAAAAATGTTGTGCAAGAGTAAGGTTAATGGTGAGATCGATACTCCAAAAAAAATGCTAAGTTTTGTTCAGCTCATAAGGAAACTTTGTGGATATATAGCACCTAGAAATTCATTTTCATACTCTTCAAATAATTCAAGGAAAATGGTCACTTAACAGGACACAAAAGTGTCCAAGGACATAAAAGTGTCCTATTACCATTCTAGTGTTAAGCAAGAAATGAAGCACACCAAAGGTAAATCGAAGGAGAACAAGTCAAGTATTTTATAGGAACGAAAAAACTTAGCACAGTGGTAAGAATAATGGTAAGAACCACAACTCATCTCCTTCTCAATCTTCAACTACACCTGGAGCATAGAACTCTTTACCTAACAGTGATAAAAAAACCTTCTCACTTTTGCACTATACCTAGAGAACATAACTCTGTACCTAATAACATTAGAAAAAGGAAAGGCTAAAACTAAGAACCCCCCTTGTTGGGTTTCAAGATCTTACTATTGGGTCTACACCATGGGAAATACTCTTGTGATATATAGATATACACACCACTCCTTTTGTGATTGCAAGTTGGAGTAGCTAATTTTAGTCGTTACATAATGTAAATGATTTATCAAGAGAAATATAATGTGTGATTTTCTTTGAGCTATTGGGTATAGCCCATGGGAAACAGTCTTGTGATAGATAGATATATATACACACAAATCCTTTTGTGATCCATGCATGCAAGTTGGAGTAGCTAATTTTAGTCGTTATATATTGTAAATGATTCATCAAGAAAAATATAGTGTGTTATTTTCTTTGCGATCGGCCTCTCTCTCTCTCTCTCTCTCATTCTATTTCTTCTACTCACCCTCCTCTCATGGCTAAGCTTCACTTCCACCCACCATAGCCATGTCCCCTAATAGGGGTATCAGAGTGCTAGGTTGGTGGGTCCCTTGGTCGTCTTATTGGTAGCAAGAATTGGTGCAACAAAAGCATTCTAAGACACGCTTGACAGAGATTGCAACAAAGGTCGAGGATGACAAACTAATATGAGCATGGCATTCTAAAATGCTGCAAGTTTTGAAAGTGTTGGTGGTCTTGCAAGAAGAAATGCAGTTGGTGGACTTGAAAGTATTTTCTGCATTCCAAAAAGCTCTTGCTCAAGCTCCAATAGAGGCAGCAAATCACATGAAGGCTTAACCAATGAATACAATTTTCCGACAACGAAAAAAGGATCAAGTCAAAGACCAAGATGAACGTTAAGTCAAAGACCAAGATGAAGGTTAAAGCAAAGACTTGCAAGCATTGAATTCTCCAGCGATAGAGTTAATGAAAGAAGTAGCATGTGATGGACACGGGGCATTGTCTAAGCATGCGACATGAGATGTCACCTTTTCCCAGCTATTTGGGCGCTTTGGGTATTTTGGTGCAGATATTGGTGTGTGTGGCCATGTGTATGATGCTTCAAGTTTTGCTATTGGTTTTATATTAGCTCAGCCAAGAGAGAGGACTATGGATTTTCCTATATCATATACGACAGCTAATCCTAGCAGAAAAAAATTACAGAACTACTGAAAGGGAAGTTCTTGGAATGGTGTATGCAATCAAAAAATTCAGATATTACTTATTAGCTAACAAGTTCTTCTAATTTGTGGATCATCAAGACTTACTCTATTTGGTGAACAAGCCGTGAAATACAAGAGGATTAATAAGATGGTTCATCATCCTACTTGAATTATTACTTAAGCACCATGTCATCACATGATGCATCTTGCATGAGATTGGCACCACTAGGATGCATCAACCCATGGATGAAACACTGGTTTGTCCTCTTGACTCCACACATACACACACATCTATTAACAATCATCGCTATAAGAGTGAAGTGATGCAATTACTTACAGGTTTCTTTGGCATTCAATGGATCTTCACATATCCCTATCACCCCCCAAACAAATGGGCATGCAAAAATCTTGAATTGAACAATTAAATAAGTCATGGTTGCCTATGTTGATCTATTGCTTTATTATTGGGATGAAATCCTACCATATGCAACACATGCATACAATACATCTACTTAATCCTCTACAAGAATAAGCCCATTTAAAGCATTGTATGGTAGAGATCCTAAAGTGCCCCCTAGCCTATAGGCACATACATCACCAACAATTGCTATAAGAGTGAAGTGATGCAATTACTAACAAAATGCTTTGGTATTCAATAGCTCTTCACATCTCCCTATCATCCCCAAACAAATCGCTCACAAAACTCGTGAATTGGACAATTAAATTTAAGTTGTTGCTACATATGTTGATCCATTGCATTAGCATTGGGATGAAATCCTACCATATGCAACACATGCATACAATACATTTTCTCAATCCTCTACAAGGATTAGCCCGTCTAAAGCATTGTATGGTAGAGAGATCCTAAAGTCCCCCCTAGCCTAGTTGAGGTCTTGTTATTGACTCGTACACATGCTTCTTATAATGAGAGATGCAATCATGTCCACTATCGAGATAATGCATAGGTCATTGTTTACTACCCTCTTTAAGGACGATTTAGAGTTTATGCCCATAAAGCAGTAGGCATGGCATCAACTAGTTGCACATGCTCTGTGTACCTTTACATGGGAAGAGAGGTGTGGTTGAATGTGTTGGCTCCCCCAAGTATCATTATAAATGGAAACTCCAACTTTTTTCCTAGGTCTTCTAATGTAGCCCATAGTCACATACATGAACCACAAAATATAGGCATAAAGCAAGCAATCATCCATGGAGTGTAGGATGGGAAAACCTAGCATACTTAAATCTGATCATAAAATAGAGCACTTCCATGAACTTCTACAATCTTTGTAAAGATGATTCTTGGAATGTTTGGAAAACTGATATTCTAAGGATTGGCCCTCAAATCATATTCATGATCATACCATGAGCAACTTCTTTCCCAAGGGTAGGAGGTTAATTCAATGTATACTCCCTTGATTATTTGTAATGTATGCATTCTGCAATGTGGTTAATTCCATAAACTCCCTTTTCATCTTGTACTTTTCAGTGGGAGGCATTCATAAACAACTCTTAGAAGTTTTTGATTATTGGCTTCCAATCAGCCCTTTCTCTCTACCTTTACTTTAATCAAGTACTTTGGGTTTTTGATTTTTGACAATGGCATATCTCTTTCTACCTTTACTTTTATCAAGTACTTTGGGGTCAAATTGTTGATCTAGCATATTATCTACATAAAGTGATCAATTTGTGCATCATTTGCTTGATGTATTGTTGCCACTCTTCTTGCCTTGCTATGAATTATAAAGAACTCTTTAATGGATTTGTAGATAATTTTTGCCATGGTAGGTGGCATAGACAAACATTCTCCAAGCTCTTCCCATGTTCCTATTCCCCATACTCTTTCTCCTTATCCTTTGTCCAAGTCACATGTTAAGCTTCTATCTCTTTTGGTGATCTCTATCTCCAATTGGGTTGTCCAGATGTCTCATGCAACTCTATTGGCACTTTGTTGGTGGACTCACTAAACGGGCACCCGCGTAACTGAAAACCACATTTTTAATGCATTTGCACTCTATTATTTTTCTGAGCTAGTGTAGCTACATTGTGTGTAAATCTTGATTCCAAAGTAGCAATCGATTTCCTGAGTTGTAATTATTTCATGATATCTATGAAGGCCCATGTGAGTCGGCCATTGGCCATTTAGAAAGCCCTAGCAATAACCTTAATGTGAAAGGAGCCTTATCTTTTGGAGAAGAAAGAGCTCTGTTGTACGTACGCTCAATCAGCTTCTTATCTCCAACTTGTAATCAACGTATTTTTTGATTGGCTAGTGTGATTTTGATTCTAAAACTTGCAATTTGTTCCTCTTTCTTTGCTCTTTCATTCTAGTGTAAGCATTGCAAATTCTGTTGTTGTTTGTGACTATGTGTCTACAAGCCTACTCTTCATATTTGAGTGATTAAATCACTATTTTTCAATGTTTTGACCTTAGGAGAGTGTTATTAGACCTTAGGGCGACCTGTTTGGATAATTTTGTTTCAATTTTTGTGACTTGGGTAATAATGGATCGTGATCCATGTACCTTGACAAACTTGGATGAGACTTTGTATACTTGTCCCTTTAAGCCTAGTGAAGCTTCCCTCAAAGTTTTGTGACGATCCGAGTCTGTTTAGTCAACAAAATGGCATGATGACCTAGAGCAGTAAGAAAGGACATAGGCATATTTTCCAATCATCGAGTGGTGGTTTTCTTGTTGAGTTGATGTGTTTGCTTGTTAGGCACACTTCTTGAGTACTGACAACCTCAAAGAGTCTACATGCCCCATCCGAGCTTCCCTGAGTATTGACATTATGTTAGTGCCAAACAGCTATGCTACAGACGCCTAATCATGACGATCCGCTAACATTGGCGTCGTTGTCGAAGGAATGATCCTTTTATAGTGTGTGTTTAGAGCGTTCTTTTTCCAAAGATTTGTCTTACCATTCCGTTTACACCTTAGCAAAGTGAAGCAGCTAGACACAGGGTTTAGTGCTTGATAGAGTCTAAAGGTCAAGGACTTGCTAAATCTATTCTCTATAGGTAAAGAGAGTTGTGAGTGAGATAGTCAAAAGCATTTCATTCTTTGATTGTCTCTATATTTTTAGAGTGCTATTTCATTTTTCGCTATGACTTTCATTTACGTTATTTTGATTATTTTTGTTTCTAGTTTCTTTTTAGTACATATGAGTAGGGTAGGTAGAAACCAATTCCATCAAATTTGGGTTGAAAGATCAAAGCAAACAGTGTTGAAAACCGTATTTAGATGGAACGACCATAACTCTAAAATTCTAGAAATTTGATGGTAGAGACCTAAACGCTGACCCAAAACCAAAAATTTGGTATCCAAGGCCCTTAGAAAACTCACTAGAAGAAATTTATAAAGTTTGAGCAGAATCTGTGGAGGAACATGGATTGCGATCCATGTACCTCAGAGGCCTTCTTTACAAAAAAGTTGCCAGTGACATTGTGCATCAGAAAAACATTGCAAGCTATAACAACCAATATCATCCATGAATACCCTGATAAACCTGCCCAAATAGGGACCATCCTAGAAAGTAACATAGGCATTTACCATCCCAAACGACATATTGCCGATAGGAAAAACATCCCCATGGAGAGATGAATGTAGTCTTCAATTGGTCTTGAAATGCGATACCTATCTGGAAATACACTGAAAATCCATCCATAATTGAATACCTTTCTTGCTCAGCCACCTCATTCAATATCTCATCCTAAAATGGCATAGAATAGTGGTTCTGCTTTATGGCTACATTCAATGGATTGTAGTCGACACATAATCTTGACTTCATGTTCTTCTTTGGAGTCATAAACCATCCAAGACCCTCTGATTCCTTCACAGAGTAGATGATACCTGTAGGCAACAATTTGTTTATCCCCTGCCAAAAGGCTTCCTTTTGTATCTCTCCTAGTCTTCTCAGCTTCCATGCTTTCGGTTTATATCCTTCTTTGAGAACAATTTTGTGTTCCACTCCCTTTGCACCTATTGATCCGTGTACTCCGTCTCAAAAAGATTGGGATAAGATGCACATGACAAATCCTTGCTGAGGACACTTGTTATTTCCTTTGCCCCTATGCCATGAACCTGTGGTTACACCTCCTCTTTCTCAAGAGAAATTTCCACCATGACAACAAATAAATCTACATCAATCTTTAGCATATCATCTTCACTCTCTTCTTGCTCTCTATATGTGTAGACTTCATCATATGTAGTCTCAGTCTTGTACTCATAGCTAGTTGTGATATTCTCTTCATCTCTTGCCACCATAGGATGAGCACGGCTCTCTTTGCCCTTCAAATCTAGCACTATTATCCTTTGTTTCTCCCTGTCAGGCAAGATAAACACCCCGCTCTCCCAATCTTGCTAAGCTCTAATAGCAAGAAGCCATTTCCTCCCCAAAATGATAGGGTATGTGTTGTCACCTGCCTTCATCGCAAAAAAATCTATTAAACATTCAATACACATCACCTTCACCTTCACGTTTTGAGCCACACCCAAGCACCTAGCTTTAGCATGGTTGGTCATCCTCATTTTCACATTTGACCCGGCTACCACCTTTACATGTGCTTCCTTCATAGTTGCCTCTACCATCACACATACATGTGCTCCATAATCTATGTAAGCTTGTATCTACATCCGTTTCTTGGTGACTGCATCTACAAGAGGAAGAACATCACCCGGATTGCCCGCCATATTTTGCATTGCATGCACATTGCCCTTAGCTTTTGGTAGACTTGTGTTAATGCTTGTGGACCATTGCCTCCTCAATTTGAATTCAAAGCCAAAAATTGCCCAAATGCTATATTAGCTTTTTGACTTTGGACATCACTTACCAAATCATATTCGGGGTAGCCGCGTCCTAACTCAAAATCTGCTTACTTGATCTCGCGGCCCTTCTCCTCATGTTGGTCTCAGGCTGCTCTCTACCCTTGTACACCTTCTCTTTACCTTTGCCAGCCCTGTTTTCCTCTTGATCTCTGTCTTCCTTTCCACTCTTATCCTCTTATTGACCAACACTTCAACCTCTTGCTTATCCACCCCAATGATGTTCACCCTAGGGATCTCACCACGATTAGTTGGGGCCAACTGTACTTTATTTTTCACCTACTTGTTATCTATGGCCATTGTACTGCCCTTGTCCTCTACCTTTGCCAAATAGAGGGTACATACCTCCTCTCTTTCTTAGTGGCTAGGGACTATCTGGTTCATCGTATCCTTCTTCTCCATGGTTATAGCACATGCCAAACAATGGTCTCACCCTACCTCTTGCTCCTGTTGGTTGGCCCCTACCCATCACACTTAGCCTTAACTCTTGCATATGCTCCGACAAGTCTTGAACCGTTTGCACCCAATTTTTTGGCACAACTGCTATACCCCTATTACCATGGTTCTCCTCCTGGACCACTTCTCGAGGGTTCTGAGGTTGGATAGGAGCCACCTTCTCGTAGCCCACTACACCCTACTCAATTTTCTTTTTTATCTTCTTGCTTTTTTATCATGCAATTGCCATCGCACCATTGTACTTTTTTGGACTTTCAAAATTTACCTTTTTTCTAACTTTTGGATGTAGACACGCCATAAGTTTATCCATCTTGAAATAATCCCCATTAGCTAGCTGCATAGCTGTCTCTAAGTCTATCCAACCAGAACAAATTGAAATATTCACTTACGTCTTGCTTGAAAACTTTGAGCTTCACATCCATCTCAACAAGAGACGCTTCCCTGCAAAAATAATGCAAGAAACGAGCTCGTAGAGCTAGTCATGCCTACCTCGGCTCGCCTTCCAATGCATCACACCATACTTTAGCTTTACCATGCATCACCAACAAAAAAGTTTGGATCATGCTGTCTTCAATAGGCATATGAAATGACAGTATACTTAGTTTGAAATCAGCAATCCACTCATTGGGATTCTCCTCGCCTACCAAAATCGGACCATAACTTTGAGACACCATCTCCACCAATGTAAAAACTGTGATTCTTCACTAGCAATCAGTGTGCTCCTTAGTGGGGGCACTAAAAGATGGTAAGGGGAAAGGGGATACACACTTGGAACACACAATGTACGCCTCTCTACAGCCTAGGGAAATCATAGCACCCCTAACCACTAGTTTTCACCCTCGAAATCAACACAAAGTTACCTACACACACTCGTTTTGGTACAACAACACACGCATACACTCCTCGGAGAGCTCAAGCACATACCACATGCCCAAAACTTCTGTTTCACACTGCAAACACACACAATCCTCTCTCTCTCTCTCTCTCTCTCTCTCTCTCTCTCTCTCTCTCTCTCTCTCTCCCCCCCTTTGCACACAAAGACCTCGGTTTCGGGTTGCACCCAACCACACCGACATGGGAAACTGTACCAAGCAAAGAACACGAACAGAAAAGAAAGGAGGGGGAGTGGGAAATCGACACCAAGAAGGGGGGCAATGGCAAGCTTATTTTGCAAAAGTTTACAGGACCACCGTGGCTTGTACAGAGCATTCCTCCTCTTCACCCGTTACAAACTCACAATGGCAAAAGGCCCTTACAACTTTTAAAAAATTCCTCTTATAGGGAGTTCTACTTTCAAAAGAACAAACAAAAAGTGGGGGTTTTTTGGTTGTGCAGCTCAAGGGAGCCTCTCTTAGCCTTTTTAATCATTTTAATTCAATTGGTAGTCCCTATTTATCATTCATGGCACCACTTGGCTTTGCCGCATGTGAGTCACCCTCTTGAGCCCTGGGGGGATGTCACGGTGCTGTGACATCCCCCCAGGGCTGTGACAACCCCTTGGGTGCATGTACTCCTCAATAATAGAATGGGCGCCTAAGGGGATGTCACGGTGCTATGACAACCCCTTGGGTGCATGTCCTCCTCAATAAAAGAATGGGCCCCTAAGGGGCCCCCTGGCCATACGGCCATATCATCACCTACCCTAAAGTGTCGTCAATATCCAATGGCCAATGCACGCTAATGACTCCAACCACAAACACCACATGCACCTGCTCAATAGCGCCAACGGCACTAGAAGCCATAGCCAAGAGAGCTCCTCTCTCTCTCTCTCTCTCTCTCTCTCTCTCTCTTGATGCTCTTAAGTGGTGCCCCCATCTGGGATAAATACCTCGGTTGCCTACACTCGAACTCCGCATATGGGACAACTTGGACACATGGCAAGCCGCGAGGCCTTGCCCTTCCAAGCCCACCAAAAATACCTCCAAGTTCATTAAAAAACTTTAATAAAACCCTTCCCCCCCCCCTTCCTTCAAGACCCTGCAACTCTCTGCCCAGTGATCGAATTCCCAAGCCAACAAAACCCACTGGAAGCTACCATCCCCAATGATGAGATATTCTATCTTCATGGTACATTGACTTCACCAAGCCACTCAACCGAGTAGACCTGAATTGGAAAAAATTGCCTAGCAACCGCCATCTTTTGATCCAAATTTTTAACTGCAATATCTTGGCCCAAGTGACTTCATTTAATGATCCAACTCTCTTTGTTACCTCCATGCAACACATACTACCTTTTCAAACCTTGTCCAGCTTCAAAAAATGCCTGATGGCACATTCTTCAAGGCAGACAAAGCGGTTCAAAACAGGCCCTCGCCCCAACAATTTGCAAAATTGTCCATATCTTACACATTTGGGATCCGATTATCAATTCAGAAGGACCTCTATGCTCCACAACTCGAGTACTCTTTGTTTACCTACTAAAATCAGCCTTGACCACATGTCCTCATCTACCCTACCCATCGAGAATCTGCAAAACCTTTCAGATTGAAACCATCATAACTTTGCCATGGGAGCTTCATTTAAGGCGTATCTGGACCGGCTTCTAGAGCACTTCGAACACTACATCCTAGAGTTCAACACTTTGAACACTTCCCGGAGTTGAACACTTTGAACACTTGGACCCACTACCCCAATTAGACGTTTTTGGAGTTCTTTTGGCCTAATAGACCACATTATATATACACTTCTACCCCCACTTGCATTTCCGGGTCTTTATTCCTACTTTAGCCCTTTACCCCTCAGCTGCCAACATCCTTAGTAGTGCAAAACACACTCTTAGAATCGACCAACTTTGGTCGGAGTAACATCATCTGACAGCTGAAATCTGATACATCTGGCATTAGAGTGATCACCGCCTTGAGGGTATGCACCATGTATGCCGGTGTGAGGAGGCTTAGCAGCTGGATTATTCAACATAGATGGCTGCTTGCTTCTCCATGTATAGTATGACTGCTACAAACGGAGAACGCGGTGGCCCTGCAAAACAGAGAAAACAACATATGGCAAGCCTAAGAATCGACAAAGCTGAATACCCGACAACCATCCTCGCACATATCCCATGCCATACACAACATAGAGAGACATCGAGCGAGAGAGAGAAGTAGAGCACGTGCAGATACGCCTCCTAGAGTGGAGTGCCACACCGGCACGGCAAGAGAGAGAGAGAGAGAGAGAGAGAGAGAGAGAGAGAGAGAGAGAGAGAGAGAGAGAGAGAGAGAAAGAGAGAGAGAGAGAGAGAGAGAGAGAGAGAGAGAGAGAGAGAGAGAGAGAGAGAGAGAGAGAGAGAGAGAGATAAGAATAGACACAGGCGCTCGGTGCAATCTCCCCCCGTGCAAGAGTGACCCTTTCCCTCTTGCACATATTTGATTTATAGATTCTTGAATGGTCAAAGTGAGTACAAACTGGCCGGCCGGACATAATTGGCCAAAGCTCACAAAGAGCACTTGAATAATCAAATATACATAAAATGTAACATCCTTCTGCATAATCCATTATTTGTTGATGCTATTGCCACCTGTCAGCTGCAATAGATAATAAAATATCAATTCTATAACATACCTCTCCGTTGGAAAGCAACTGTCCTCAGTTGCGAAGATAAAAATCTGCAAACAGTACTTGTCAAAAACAGTACTTAGTATGTTGTGTCAAAAACATCACATAATAAAAGAAAAAGTTATGAAACTACAACATTAGCTTATGCCTGCCGTCATCCATATTCTACCTATTCTAGTGTCCCATACCACTAGAATAAGCAGTATATGTCATACCCTGATGAATCAGGATATCATTGGTCACACTCATCATTTAATAATCTATTCCCATCATTCTCAAGTTCAATACTATCGCGATAGAAAATCAACATATATCCATTCCAAATCCAAATCAAAAAATGTGTCAACATGTACCCATTTCAAATCCAAATTCAAATATCCTTCAATTTGTGTACCCGGGTAACAAAATCATACCAGTTAGAGTGGTGGCCAGCCACTGCAGCATGATTTTGTGATCGGTGTTGCCTCATCCGGCGAGTCTACACCAATAAAACGTGCTGCCCAAATCGGCGAATCTGCACTAATCCTGCCTAAATCGACGGATCTGCATTGGGTATTGTTTAAAAATTATAGATCTGAAGTTTATTATTGTGCTTCCTAAATCGACGGATCTGCACCGAGATGAGTATCTACACTTCCTAGATCGGCGAATCTATGTGTGTGTGACCAATGGACTAGGCAAGACATAAAGGAAAAATATTTACTATGTTGTTGACATCACAGTGCAGTATATCAAAGCACTTACAAATTGTTATGCACTATCCCAGAGTATTGTAGCTCATATGAGTAGCTGCATAGCTTACTGAAAAAGCATCTCAAAATTATCTCACAAAATTTCCTTTGAATTTGATTAAAGTCAAGCAAAACAAATAATTTTTAATTTCCTGTGAATTACGATAAATCGAATAAAGGTATGGGGGTTGAGCAGTGCTATTGTACATTAAATAATGAGCCATTCGAAGAGGAGATAAACCAATAAAATCTTCAAAATTTAGTAAGTCCTACAAATTGCAAGTCTCGAAGGAAGAATGCAGAACATTTGACAACCGTGGTCGACAGAAGGGCAAAAGAGCATGCAATATAGCCATGTCACAATTAGATGAAGTTGCGAAAAGGGGTCACCGAGCAAGCTGGCAGTAGTAGTATGAGCATGAACTAACGTGTGTTAATATTAACCAACTTAAAATAAAATGCGAATAGCATTGCTACGTACCCAAAATCATGCAAGTCTTGCCAAAAATATCTAAAGATTAGAAGTAAAATTTAATTTCTGCAAATAGTGTGATGGAATCCATTGAAGATATTAGAGTTATATAAACCTAATTCTTATGAGCACTTTATGAAGCTTGAGTGTGGTCGTCTCCAGCATAAGTCGTAGTGGTGTTCCAAATGCTTTTTGCCTTAGTCATATTGTAATCGTCGATGGGGCATATCGTCAACGTAATTCTGAGGGGGGGAAGGGGGAGGGTGGGGGGGGGGGGGGAAGGGAAAGGGGACGGGGGAATACAAGTAGAGACTAGGGTATAGAGACAAAGATAAAGCTACATCACATGTGTCGTCGTCCAGTATACTATGAGATATGAAGCCACTTGCATTGTCTATTTAGTGTGTGAGACCACTCATTAGAGTTATGAGAGTCCTCAGGTTGTTTATGCTAGAGTGGGGCAACACGAGGAGAGACATTCACAGAGGGAGATATTTGACTGTGTGAGGGTAGAGACTAGACATTTAGAATAATGAGATCAAATGGATAGAATCTGGGTGGATCTAATCCAATATATGGGTGCCGGTAAGAAACTCATTGCAAGTAAGTCGTTCAATTGCATGGCTAAGAAATGCAAAATCTGATCCATCTCCTTTAAACTCCACCAAACACCAAGTGTTTTGCCGGCTTAAGACTAGGTAGAGGTGTCAGTGAGGTTTCAACATGATGTAAGGTGTCACAACTAGTGCTTCATGGGTGGATCTCATTCCAGTAACAATGTACCCTACTTGACCACTCAATAGCAGTCCAGTAGGTGTAAGCTCTGGATACATAATCCCTACATCCATGACTTCATAACTTTGCCTTGTACCCATTGATGCTATCGTGTCCCCCTTTCGCAACATACCAACAACATGGCAAATGACACCTCTGTACTCATCGTAATAATAATCAAGAAGCAACATACGTAAAAGAGAAGCAAGCAATCCTTCTCGAGAAGGGATCCTCTCAACAACAAAGCGTAAAACCTTTGAGAGGCCTTCCCCTGTCTTGGCGGACGTAAGAAGTGCACCTTTCGGATTTTTTCGAATATGGACTTCATCTGTTCTTTGACTCTTCCAGGCTCAGCTTTAGCTTGATCTATTTTATTAAGAACTGGAATGATAATCAGATCAACCTCAAATGCTAAGTAAAAATTAGCCATGGTCTGAGCTTGCACACCTTGTGCTACATCAACTACAAGTAGCAAGCGAACTTGAAACCTCATAACTAAAGTCCACATGGCCTGGTGTGTCAATAAGATGCAGAAGATAGGATCTTCTTGCAAGAGGAGAAGCGCAACTTGCTTCATCAAGATTTTCCCTCATAACAGGGATGCCTCTTTCCCTTTCCACCTGGAGCTTGTCGAGATACTAAGGCTGTCCATGGCCCTTCTTGATGGTGCCTGGGAGTACAAGAAGGCGATCAGCCACGGTGGATTTTCCGTGGTCAATGTGGGCGATGATGGAAAAGTTTTGGGTAATGTCAGGAAGGTAATCATTGCGGTCGATGTGAGAAAGGCGTGTTGCATGGCTGTTGCCTCAAGCCTCTATTTATCTCAACAAGCTCATGTTTGTCTATGTGTGTGTGGTTGGGCACCAGCATGCTTCACCCAAAGTCAATGTGGGCAGCCCATGGCTGCAGGGATTTCGGCATCAGGCTGGGCTGCTCGGATGGTTATGTGATGTTAGTGCAGCAAGGGTAGCCCACAAAAGGTGCGGCGGTGGAAATGGCCGCAGTAGGTGGTAGCGTAGGACTTGAGGAACATCTCGGGGTAGGTATTCTGTAGAACAGTGGATGCATGGGAAGAGAGGCTTAAGGGTCCACCAACTGATGAGAGACAGAGAGAGAGAAACTATCTCGTTGGTTGAGGCTTGCTGACGCCATGCAAAACATGAAAATAATTAATAATAAAATAATGGACAAAAGTGATTGTGTGTGTGTGGCGAAGAGACTGAGAGTGGGCGATCACTTTGCATGGCACAATTTGCTGGTTGTCGTCAAAAGCAGGGCGAGCAGCGTATAGGCACGCTATAGGTGGTGGAAGGTAGGGAGTGAGAGTTGGGAGATAAACATGCACTCGAAGTAGAAGAGGCTGTGTGGCCTGCATGGACCATTTGTTTGCCGATGTGTGCAGTCCTCACGTTTGTGGGGCTCAGACTAGCTGAGATGACAACCAGTGGTGGTTGCGGACAACGATGGTGGTGCTCCGTGTGGCCCATGGTGCCGTCGTACAACATGGTCTGGGACAACGGAGGCCGACCCCTCCAGTCAGTTGTGCTAGCCTATGAAGTCTTGCAAAATTGGATTTTTCGTAAGGGTGCAGGGAGTCTGGTCTATTGCCCACTAATTGGCAATTCCCGCAGTGTGTAGTGCTCCAATCCACCTTTGCTAGCTTTGCTATACGTTTGTTTCCACAGTGGGTACCATACCAAATGGAAGCCTGGATTCAGTTTTTGAATAAACAGGAAGCTAAAGAGTTTTATCCTAGGTGCTTTTCCACGATGGAGAAAAGTTGGGGTAGCCTTGTAGCTTCCCACTCAACCCCTACACGATGCAGCCCCATCAACCACAGCAAGAGCCATAACCAAGATTATGCTCCATCTCTGCTTACTGGATGATGCTGGGATCAATGATTATGATCGCAAATGACACAAGGATTGCTCAATCATGAAAGCCTGGGGGACGACACCTGCACTTCCTCTCCCCTTTTTTTTTGTTTTTTTCCCAAACTTTCCTATCTAACCTTTCCTAATCTCTAAGATGTTTATCCTCTATACTTCTTACATAATAATTTTCTCTGCTCGGCCTAGTTCAACTTACCATACATGCAAAAACTATCCTACTATGTCGTCTTACTCAGGCATTAATTGCTTCCTAATCACGCAAATCTCTTCAAAAGACAAGGAAGAAAATAAAATCATATGGTGCAAAAACAAAAAAATATTGTTTTGACTTAGCTTTAATGATATTTTGGTTACTTAGATCTTCATAACTCTATGTCATCACATCTTAGGGATCGAACCAAGGCTCTGATACCACTGCTACAAACAGAGAACGCGGTGGCCCTGCAAAACAGAGAAAACAACATATGGCAAGCCTAAGAATCGACAAAGCTGAATACCCGACAACCATCCTCGCACATATCCCATGCCATACACAACATAGAGAGACATCGAGCGAGAGAGAGAAGTAGAGCACATGCAGATACGCCTCCTAGAGTGGAGTGCCACACCGGCACGGCAAGAGAGAGAGAGAGAGAGAGAGAGAGAGAGAGAGAGAGAGAGAGAGAGAGAGAGATAAGAATAGACACAGGCGCTGGGTGCAATTCCCCCTGGTGCAAGAGTGACCCTTTCCCTCTTGCACGTATTTGATTTATAGATTCTTGAATGGTCAAAGTGAGTACAAACTGGTCGGCCGGACATAATTGGCCAAAGCTCACAAAGAGCACTTGAATAATCAAATATACATAAAATGTAACATCCTTATGCATAATCCATTATTTGTTGATGCTCTTGCCACCTGTCAGCTACAATAGATAATAAAATATCAATTCTATAACAATGACTCCCAGAATCATCGTCTTGGGACTGGATAGTATGTCAGTGTGGGGCTCCCCGATTACCAATCCTTGCTATCTTATTGTATAGTGACAGTGAGAACCACAAACATAATTGTCATGTCGTGGGACAAAGTCAACTCAAGTAGTGCATGGAGGCTACAAGAGGTTGTTTGACTCTTGGAAAACACACTCAATCCCTCTCTTACTCAAAACACACTCAATTGCATGTCAAATAGCAAATTCTATCTACAACACTGCAAGAAAATATCATTGATTCACCAAGCAAACAAAGTCCAACCAAGACAAAACTTATAGGTTGGATAGGCATCATCTAAAGACACATGCCCATACCCTCAAATCCCCCTTTTGACCAATTTCCAAAATCGTGCTTATTATCTACAAGGTAGATTTGACCTAACAATTTTAGCTTCAAATGCACCCTACAACTGAGCAATGATGCCCCAACACCCCTCCAATGCATAAATACAATTTTATGGTGTAAATCCTAAGTTATGAGTAGATTAAGGAGAAGGTGAGCTGGAAAAAAATAAGAGTTTCATTGTGAGAAAAGCACAATATCATGAAGAGCTTTCACTTGTGAACGTGATGAAGCAGATCGCACTTCAAACAACACTTCACAAGGGAGTCATGAGATTGAGAAGATAACATAGTGCTCCGCAGAAACATTGTAATGCTTAATATCCAAAAAAGGAACCCACTTAGGTTTTGCAAAAAATGGCTTTTATACCTTAGCCAAAAGTTTTGGGTCAAAAATGAGGAGATCTTTTAACTCTATTACAGCGTGGGATCTCATATATACAATCTGTAAGCCTGTAGCCTGACTTTGTCAAGCTCATAATCTCATAATCATTTACAAATGAAATCCAATCATCAATGAATTACAAATTCTTAAGGCTAAATACGTCCACGTTGCTCAAAAAAGTATAAAATATTACATTATGGTTGCATGTAGACTTGATGCTAGCTAGAGGGCTAACGTCTTCCCTCTCCAAGCTTGGGTCATTCGCGAAGCTTCATGGGATCGGATAGTGCTTTGGTTTGCATGGTGCTTGCTCCTTCTTCAAGGCGTTGAGAGCTTCATAGTACTTTATTATGAGCTTCTTAATGAAAATGATACATGATATATTTGGAAGTCACTTGAAGATATCTATGGCCTTTGAGAGAGCCTTGAGAAGATAATCTTCAATTCCCTTGCCCTTTGGTGGACTTAGTCAGAGGTAGTTGAGCCATGTTAGGTAGAATGTTGGATCCGTTTGAATCTCTAGTGGAGCTTGAGTATACAAGCTTAGATATTTTGGATGATTCTTTAGCAAATATTTTCTCCAATCCGGGTGTGAATCTGCAATATTTGTGGCTCATTCCTTCATTATTTGTTCCTTGACCTTGAGAATTTCATACTTTACTAGAGGATATGGGACAGATTGCTGATGCTACATTTTTATGATTTGCTTTGAAGTGAGCTGGACAATGTTAGCTGAGCGTAGAATGTGTTGCTCCTACTCCATGGCTTCTTTCCACATATCTTCTATCTCTGTCTCTAGGTTCACCATGAGAGATTTCTTGGCTTCATTTATGAAGCTATTTATAGGACCTTACACCACTTCTAGCTCTATTATTGATGAAACTGGAGGTACAATCTTCCTCCTTGGTCATGAAAGAGAGTGAAAGATCCCCTCTGCGTCTACTCTAGTTTGATCTCAATCTACAAGTCTTTATTTATCTTTTCCATTACTTGATATGCCATGTTGGACCCTTGCAATGTAAGGACCGTAGGGTTGGCCATTAATTTTCCTAGTAGCTCACTTTGATCTTTCAGTCTCGCTTCATCTTGTGCTACTTGGAGATTTGTGACTTTTGGTTCTGTATGTAGCCAGTATGTATGAGCATTAGTACCTAGTAGAGTGGCATTCACTTCTTCTATTCATGTTCTTCACTAGCAGTTGTCAATTGCTTCATGAAAGTGGTCATTAGTTGCAATCTTGATCCTGCTTAGGGCTAACTTCTTTTGAACTAGAAATCTGTACTTGTGATTGCTTGTATAGGTTGTTGTACTCTTCTACAAATGTATCTGCCACATCTTTTTTGGCAATTGAGTGTAAGTTTACAACCTCAACTTGCTGGATCTTGTCCTTCTTGCGTAGATTGCAATCCTCATCCCCTCCACAATGTGGTGTGGAAAGTATGCATATTCTTCTATGTTGGCTACTTGGGAGGGACTAGCCTTCTCTTGTTGATCTTTTTGTGATCCATCTTGTTGTACTTTCTCTTGTTCTGCTTTAACTAGTGTAGTGTCATTTGGAGATGACACCTTTTCATCTTCTTGAATCTTTGTTGCTTGGTTGTTTGGCTCTTGCTAGTCTGGTCTTCATCTTTCTTGATATCTTTCTTGTCCTCTTTTACTATATTGCCTCTACAGTGCTTGGCTTAGTAAGCACTCTCCTCTTCCTTGTTCATAAAGTTGAGGGAAAGTTCCCTCCTTTGCATCTGATCTAGCTTCAGTTTTGTTTCAAGGTCTTTGCATTGCTTCTCCATTGCTTGGTAGGCAAAATTGGAGCCTTGAAGAGTAAGTACTATAGGATTCACTTTTAGCGTTTCTAACAGTTCACCTTGATCTTTCAACTTAGACTCTTCCTGTGCCACTTGCATGTTGGAGATGTTGAGTTGCATTTGTAACCATTGTGCATGTGCATTGGTGTCAAGTATTGTAGATTCCAATTCTTTGGTCTTCTTTTCTTGTTCTTCTCTAGCACTTGTCAGCTGTTCCACTAGTTTTTTCATTTTTGAGAGGTTTGCTTGCTACTTTGTGTTGGCCTCTAGGAGCCTTCGTGATTCTACTTTTGAGGTCTCATGCAAAACCTTGTACTCCTCTAGAAATGCATCTGCAACTTGTAATCTCTCTTCTAGTAGTTGGTGACTAATTTTTGTAAGTTGGATTTTATTTTGTCAACGGTACACCTCACTCTTTATTTTCTTTAAAATTTGATGTGCTTATTGAGTGTACTTGTTGATGCATTGTAGGCCTTTTCTGCCTGTTGTGGAGGCCTCTTCCTATTTTTTGTCTTTATCTTCAATTGTTTCTTCCAATGTTTCCTTTAGGTTTGGCTGCATAGTTGGGCCAGTGTCACTTTCAACTTCCTTTGGTGGCTTCTCTGACACCTTTTGAACCTCCAATACTTGTTGAGATTCGGTTGTACTTCTACCATTGATTGGCCCACTTGATTTATCTCTTGTGATGTTGTTCAAGTGTTTTTTCTTGAGCTGCTTGTTCAAGCTCTTGATTCTTCTCACTCAAGGTTTCTTCATGTGGTTGTGTCGCATTGATGGGCGATGGAGGCCTTGATATTTGTTGAGATTCCAATGGGGATGAGGGAACATTGACGGGCCCTTCTAAAGCTTCCTCCCATTCTGTCTCTTCCTTTTTGTAGAATTGTTTGAGATAGGTATGAGGATCTTGGCCAGGGCGATACATGGGGTTCTTTGTTTGTAGTTTCGAAGGCTTTGATTTCCAAAATTCTTCAAAGTCTCCTACCAAGCCCCTTTCCCTTTCAAAGGCTTATCTCTCTCCTTTGAGGCGGGCAGCTCTTTGTGATGGTTCTTTGATAATTATAGGTGTCGACACTTTTCTTCTTTCAATAGCAGGTTCTTCCAGTTGTTGTTTTGCTTTAGCCTTTCTTTCTTTTATTCTTCAGTCTTTGAGGATTCATATGCACATTCTGAAGCTTTATCCCAGTCGGATTCACTCCATCATCCCTCATTGCTTTCTTCTCCAGAAGGCAAGGTCTTTCCCCTAGCTGATCGCCTCAATTTGGGTGCTTGGGATTCATGTTCTTTTTGCTTTTCCTCCTCATTCCTGACTCCAATGATGAGCCATGTATTTTGGTCAAGAGCAGGTGGTAAGTTGTATGTAATCCCCACCGCATGGTAGGCTATCCTTGTGAGGACTTCCGGTGCTCCCAAGTTCTTGTTGTCTGCACTCTTTTTTTGTGACCTTGAGTGCATTGAGGACATATTGGGCATGATCAAGCGGTGTTGGTAACTTGGCCTTCAAAACTATTGTAAAAGTTGAGGGCATTGCATGGTTTGGAACTTGCTTGGATTCTTTGCTCTGAAATGGAAATGTTGAGTGAAAAGACGAGCCGGGTCTTCAACTGGTTTATGGACCATGTCAGAAAATATTGTTGTTGGTGTATTTTTGGAGAAGATTCCTATTCTTTTCTTTTCCCTTGACCTCAAATGTCTGCCTGTTGTGGGTAGCTTTAGGGCTTCTACAATAATCTCCTTGGTAATCTGTACTTCTACTAGTTGTCCTGCTGGATCTGTCAGCATGGTTGTTCCATCCTCTTGAATGGAGCTTTGGTGTTCATACACTCTTTGAAAATCCACTACACATGGTGGTTATTCATAGTAATCTAGTAATCCCAGACGCATGTGTGCTTCGACCTATTCAGGCTCCTTTGCTACATCATATATTTCTCTTGGCATTAGCTGCATTTCCACTGGCTGCCATCTAGTGTCTTGAAGGTTCCATGGAAGATTGGCACGTGATGTTTCTCGAGCAAAGATTCTCCTATATAGGTCTTCTTTGTGACCCTTATGGACTCTTCTTGTAGATGATGGGGGGGACACTCTTGCAATTTTGATGCTTCATGGGCTTCTTCTTTGATAGGGCCATCGAGGTTTGCATTGATCCGGGGTGCAAGAATACATAATTTTCCATTAGGTACATTTTAGAGTAGGATTATGGCCTTGTGCCCCGCATGAAGTGTAATTAATCATTTTGAAGTTGAGAGACAAAATATCATCACCAAAAGCTACAGAAACAAATTTGTGAGCTTCTCAAAACACTTGGACAAAAAAATTCATATTGGGCTATTAATCGTGATTTATAGCTATTTCACTAATTAGGCACCATTTTTGGGGTTTGTCTATGCACTTGGGTGGAAGATATTGAATAATGAAAGGATTTCACTTTTGGAAGCATTTGGATGCAAAAGGTCCAGATTTTGATCAATTTTTGGCTTGAAGGTCATTGAAAATGAAAAATGGATGATGCACAATTTTGGAATGTCCATTTGGCTTGAAAGTTGATGTGTGGACTAGTGAGAATGTGTAGGGGCAGGTGATGACCAAAATTTTCCAAGTTCTATCTTTTTTACTCATGAGCTATTAATCGGGATTAATAGCTACGTTGAATTTTTGTTGGCTTGTTTGCACTTTGAAGTTTTGGGGTGTTTGTTCATGACGTCCCAAAGCACTGAATGTGGTTTGAGTATTTTTGGACACACAAGTTGTGCTTTGTGTCAGATTTTGGCTTTGGTGCAAAGTAAGTGCATTTTTTGGTCTTGGAGTCAGTGAACAAGTGATTTTTGTGCAGTAAGTGGGTTTTTGGCTTGAACTCAACATGTGAAAGATTGCTAAATCGAAAAAGTGGAAATAGAATTTAGCCTCAGACCTATTAATCACGACTAATAGTCTATGATGAAAAAGT
The DNA here is from genome assembly GCF_014529385.1 of Adiantum capillus-veneris. Taxonomy (NCBI): domain Eukaryota; kingdom Viridiplantae; phylum Streptophyta; class Polypodiopsida; order Polypodiales; family Pteridaceae; genus Adiantum; species Adiantum capillus-veneris. The sequence continues at coordinate 44,693,131 of NC_140938.1, forward strand.
TGGAAAGTGCAATTTTGATGATCCACAAATTGTCCTATAGTCTTAGCAAGTAATACTTGGCTCCTACTTGGGCTTCTTTTGATCTTCTAGCACCTCTTGACACTTGATCTTTTAACTTTGGCAACATTTGGGCCTTGCACTTTGTGGCTGTCGTTTTTTGCACTCCAAGCACATGGGCCCCTCCCATAGGTCATCCTGACTTGACCTGTCGAGTTTCGTCCAATTTGGAGCTGATTTGTGGCCGTAGGTCAAAAATGACACTTTGTGTCCATTCAAGCTGGTTTTCCATATCCGGGGCATCAAATGAGATTTTCTCTTGGTTCCACCTAGGTACATTGGTTATAATACCTATGGGGAAGTTGTTTGTGAAGTCAGAAAGAATGGAATTCCGACTCTGAGCCAAAATTAAGATTAATAAGTATAGAAACATCCCCTCCCTCCCAACCCTGGTCATCTAGTCACATGGTAATGTTCTATAGGTCTTTGCTATGTCCCCTATCAGTTTTGGTCATATTTGGTGGACTGAGTTGGCCGGAATGGTTGTTTTTACACTCGCTTTCTTTGTGGGGATTATGCTAACCTAGGGCTTTTTTTGGCTTTCTCAACCTCAAGGACATGAACAAAACTAATCGTTAGTAGGTTAGGAACTTACCCCTCATGTCTTATGTGAGATGGCGTATTGTGATGGTCGCTAGAAGTAGCAAAAGGCGTGTGCCAAAAGCTCTCCCAGAGCTCTCCTAACTCAGTAGGTGAAAATGAGACTACTTTTAGCCTACCTTGACTATGCATACCCAGGATTCCCCACAAACTCCCCAATTAGTCCTACTAGATCGCGAAATATACCTTCCTTTTTAAAAAAATTAAATTTGGATTCCGGTTATCCCGTTTCCAAAGGTTTTGCAGAATCGTGCCTTGTGAACCTAATTTAGGCTTTCTGTCGCCATCCTCAGAATCGTATAAGATTTGAAATGGTTGCCCGTCTCTGCTGCCTGATCATCATGGTTCCTTCCATTCTTCCATGTGAATCTGTTTGGCATTTATTTGTTATTTTTTATCTTTTTATTAGGAAATTTAGTAAAAATTAACAAAATCACTCTATAAATAAAATTTCAAACCCAAGAATACTAAAACACGCCTAATTTTAGTTCTTTGCCATATTTTTGTGGATTACTCCATTCTGATCATATTTTTGGCTCAAAAACACACAAAAAGAGTAAAAATTGAAATATTTTTGGTTTTTTGAAATGTATTTACAATATATATACACACACCTAGGGGTTATCATATTACATTCTCCTCCTTCTCTTAGTTATTATGACATTTTCATCTCATTTTGTAAAAAAATTCACACGTTAACACCCCAATTACTTCAAACATTGTCCTTTTCTCTATCATATTCATGCGCTTGGATCCGCATTCAGAATGCCTCCTGTAATGGAGAAAGCATTTTTGTGAGGTTCTTTGTGAGCATAGAGGGTGAACTTAATTGATGGTACCAACATAAACATAGTACTTAATTAACTTGGCATGAACAATACTTTTGCAATAGAGAGAGTTAAGAGAGCTTGACAACAGTTGAGGACCGGATTTATGTGGAGCTGGGTCCCCCCTCCAATAGGCATTTGTATTATAGTTTCTCTCATTACAAGGGAGATATGGTATAATACAATCTTTGTCTTCCTTGTGACCTAGGTGATGCAATGAAGATGGAAAGCTTCATGCATCACGAGCATAACATAAACTCATGAGAGAAATGGCCTCCTGCAAGACCTACATGCACTTGTTCCAAGATAGGAAGGTACCCCTCTTCATTGACACACAATCTAAGCTATTGGTCCTTTCCTGGTTGATAGAGTTGATCCCCAATCATTGCATAGCTATCTTCTTCAGTCTCTATTGCTCTTTGTCATCGTTTACTCATATCTTCAGGGAATGTTCTGTCACTCATATATTCCTCTAAATATCTACTCCAATGTGGTGTCATTGAAGTTTGGAATAGGGTGGCATGGGGTATGGTTTCCTTTTCCTTACATTGAGGGAAACTATTCACGTAATCATGAACTTTTTTCTTCATGGTATGCCAATAAACCCCTAGCCAAGTCAATCATCGTAGGATTTGGTCCCACCACTTTAGGATTTGCAAAATGGAGTCCCACCACTGCAGTATGAGATTGACTCAAGTAGGTTTCTTGTTCATCTAGGTTAATGCACAAAAGAAGAATTTCATCCTTGTTTTTACGATATAGTCTTCCAGCCAGCAATTGATATAAGGTGGATTGCTCTATCAATCGTGGTGTAATAGGAAGTGGTATTTGGGAATCTACTCGCGCTATAGTCATTATCGTCATTGCTTTCCCTGAGGTGATCCTTGACAGGTGATCCACTCTTTGGTACGTGGTGCTCGTTTTGACTACCACTATGAAGTCAAATTCAAATAGGATGATGAACCATCTTATTATTCCTCTTGTATTTCACGGCTTGTTCACCAAATAGAGTAAGGCTTGATTATCCACAAAAAAGAAAAACTTGTTAGCTAACAAGTAATATCTGAATTTTTTGATTGCATACACCATTCCAAGAACTTCCCTTTTAGTAGTTGTGTAATATTTTTCTGCTAGGATTAGTTGTCTGCTGGTATATGATATAGGAAAATCAATAGTCCTCTCTCTTGGCTGAGCTAATATAAAACCAATAGCAAAACTTGAAGCATCATACACATTTCCACACACACCAATATCAGCACCAAAATACCCAAAGCGCCCAAATAGCTGGGAAAAGGTGATCTCTCATGTCGCATGCTTAGACAATACCCCGTGTCCATCACATGCTGCTTCTTTCATTAATTTTTTCACTGGAGAATACCCCATGTCCATCACATGTTGCTTCTTTCAGTAACTTTTTCACTGGAGAATTGAGTGCTTGCAAGTCTTTGCTTTAACCTTCATTTTGGTCTTTGACTTAACCTTCATCTTGGTCTTTGACTTATCCTTTTTTCGTTGCCGGAAAATTATATTCATTGGTTGAGCCTTCATGTGATTTTTTGCCTCTATTGGAGCTTGAGCAACAGCTTTTTGGAATGCCAAAAATACTTTCAAGTCCACCAACTACAATGCTTCTTGCAAGACCGCTAGCACTTTCAAAACTTGCAGTATTTTAGAATGCCATGCTTATAGTAGTTTGCCATCCTCCACCTTTGTTGCAATCTCTGTCAAGCCCGTGTTTTAGAATGCTTTTGTTGCACCAATTTTTGCTGCCAATAAGACGACCAAGGGACCCACCGACCTAGCACTCTGATACCACTATAAGCACCGGTTTATAAGCACCCCTACCAATGTTGTAGAGCCACACACACCAATATCTGCACCAAAAGACCCAAAGCACCCAAATAGTTGGAAAAAGGTGACCTCTTATGTCGCATGCTTAGCCAATGCCCCACGTCCATCACATGTTGCTTCTTTCTTTGACTTTGTCACTGGAGAATTCAGTGCTTGCAAGACTTTGCTCTAACCTTCATCTTGGTCTTTGACTTGATCCTTTTTTCGTTAGCGGAAAATTGTATTCATTGGTTGATCCTTCATGTGTTTCTTTTGTTTCTTGCACTTTTGCTTCTCCTTGGAAGACTCTTTCCCCATTGACTTGGACAGTGGCTTGTCCGATGGGTAAGTCAAGGAGCCTGAATGCATGGAGAAACTATCATTTTGTGTGTTCCATGAGCTTCTGTTCTGGATGCTCTTGAATCTGCAAACCTCTTTAGGCAATCTGCTAATCCCTCCAGAAAAGGGAGAAGCAATAGGAAAAAAAGTGTCCCAAAATTGTTGACAATTCGTAGCCAGGGTATTGTCTTTCCGCATCCTTAGATGTTTCCAAGCCGTAATCACGTCGTGCTCATAGTGCTCAATCAACCATGCCAAAGTAAACGCTCTCTTGAACTTTACTCACGTTTTTAGAGCTTTACTATGGTCAAACCCCATGTATGAGCATTGCCCTGGAGAAGAGATGTTGCCTTTTGTACCTTGCAGGCTGGAAAGAAGTTCCCCCAAAGAAAGCGGTGTCAAACTGTTGTATGCAAGCAAGAGCTCGATGGGAATCCTTGAAGCCCAAACCAAAAAAGTGTCAAACCGTATTGCTTGACCCCCATCCTTCCAACTCTTTGGTCTTCTTTTCCAAGTTGTCAAATTCAGTGGCTCTCATGAAGTGGCTCTGCTCCTCTTCATCTTGGTCTTTGAGTTGAGGTTGATTGATCCTGAGGTTGTGCCTCAGGCCCGGCCTTGTCACCTCCTTCCTCTTCATGTGCCAACTCCTCATCTTTTTTGATTCGGAGCCGATTGCTGCAAAAGATGCAGCGACAAGTCTACGCTTTTATAGGCATCGTGGCCCAAAAGGACATGCAAACTATGAACGATGGGGGGGCTGCGCGAGGGATGGACATATCTGCAGAGCACAGATAATACGCACGATGACTTTCACAAATGGGGGCCGCGCGAACGCGAGCCCCCGCAGAGCTAAACAAATCACACCCGCCTGCTAGCTGGATTTTAGCACTACAAGAGTGTGGTTTCACTATCAAATATCGAAGGGCGTCACTAACTATGTCGCTGCTTGCTTATCACAGGCATGGCATATACAGCATAGGAATCAACCTAACAACAACAAGATAAAGGAGACTTTTGGGAGCTTACAGGCACAGTCACATCACCCTCGTCACCAACCTCCAAGAATCTGCGTACCCTAATACGTCCTTGGGATAAAAGAGAAATGTTAATAAATGCAACTTAGCAATGGATCTCTTGGAAGGGCAATGCAAAGATTGGGAAAGCCAAAAGTCATACAAAAAATTTGCAAGCTCCTAAGCAGTGTTCTAGGATTTTGACAAGGCTCGTGGGATCAATTTTCCTCCTACAATGTTTGTACTTTGCTTCTTCTTGTTCTTCTTCTCCCTTTTGTTTCTATCCGTCCCCAGGTGGTATAGAACCATTGGATCTAGCCCGCATACTTAATTTGTAAATGCGAGGCTAGTGACCATATGATTAGCTATGGTATTTTCACTCTTCTACAAAAAGAAGGATAAGAAGCTAAGCTATGTTCACAATGTATATCAACATTTCTCCACCCTCATCATTTCGTATCTTGACCACACAACCTGTTATGTGCACAGACATCAGGATGGGCACCTCAACTATGTCCGACCAAGTGTGAACATGTCCCTATGGTTAGGACAATTAAGGAATCCTATTAATAAGACCCTAGGCTCATTTTTTAGCTATCTTGTGTGATGACCACACTTGTACTCTAGGCCCTTGGGAGCTCTACTTGTACACCCGTATTAGTGTGAGCTTGGAGGTATGGGACATGAAGTCCTTGGTGTAGAGGCTAGCCCATTAGCTATAGGCTCTTAGGCTTGGAGGTGAGCCCGTCTTGTCTCTTTGGCTAGGAGGTGAATCACATGTCTTCTCTCTACCGTTTGTTATGCATGAGTATGGATTGTGTCATGTCATGTGTGCAGGATGGATCTAATATGGGGCTAACATTGGTATTAGTCCTCTTCTTGGTCATACAGATGCCATGGAGCATACAGAATTCCATTAGAGCTCATGAGGCCATGATGGCCTAGCTTGACATGCTCTACCTCTTCCTTAACAAGAAGGGGATTCTCCTTGTAAGTCAACAAATCAACTAGGGTAGCTTCTGTATTGTCTTCCACTAAAAGGAGAACTCGAACTCTTACAGCTCAATTACCCATTTCTTGACCACATTTGACATGTTAGAGCCATTAATTAAATGTGGCAAGAAGGTGTAACTTGTTAAGAAAACAAAAGGTCATAGTAGCAAGTAATGACGAAATCGTCGACAAGCAAATATTTTACTGGCCATCACTAGCTCTACTTCCGAGAATTTTCTCTCTGCTACCAACTTCACTCAGCTTGCATAGTACACTGCCCTCATATAATGGCTGCCCTTCCCTTTTTGCAATAGCATGGCTCCAATGGCGTCATCCCCTACTGATGGATTTACATAAAACACTTGCTCCCAATCAGGAGCCTGCACGGATGACAACCCCCCTAACACCTCTTTCACCTCTTGAAACACTTCTTCACACTTGTCATCCCATTGCAATGGATCATGATTTGCCACTTGTTGTAATGGATAAAGGAGCTGTGAAGACAATGGAATAAACCGTGCCATGTACTTCACTTTGTGTATAAAGGTTGCCAATTGCTTCGTACTCGTAGGTGATGGAAGAAGAATAATAGACTTAACCTTGTCTGGATCAGCCTCAATGCCATTTTCTGACACCATATGGCCCAATAACTTCACCCTTGGCTATGCTAGATGACATTTCTTTGGATTTAGTTGTCCTCCACATTCATCATATCGAGCCATTACCATCTACAACTTCTCATGGTGTTCAGCCTACTGCTGTAGACACAGAAGTTGTCCATAAAATCTTTAAAACAACTACCAATGAATAGTGCCAATACCCAATTTGCTCTCTCTTGATAGAAATATGGTCCATTTGACAACCCAAATGGCAATACCGTGTAGCAATAACAACCCCATGGTGTAATGAAAGCTGTCTTTGTTCAATCTTTAAGAGAAATCTTCAATTGAAAATAGCCTGAAAAACCATCACACACACTGTACCTCTCATAACCCCACTGAATCCAAAATTTGATCGATGAATGGAAGAGGATATGGGTTCTTCCTAGTGGCTGCATTTAAGGGTTTAAAATCTACACAAATCCTCCACTTTCCATCCTTCTTTGGGTTGGCTACTACTGGACTCACCCATTATGTGGTCTCCACTGGGACTATGAACCCTGCCTTCAATAACTTGTCCACCTCTTCCCACATGGCTTCCATCTGCTCTTGACCCATCCATCTTAGCCTTTGCCACATTGGCTTTAGCACCTTCCTTCAGCTCTATATGCATCTCTTCTCCCTTGAACCCTCTAATCTCTTCATATGAAGTAATGAAAAAATCAAGAAAACTAGCCAACATGTGCAAATATATCTCCTTCTCCATGGCTGAGAGGTCTCCACTGATCATTTGTGTCATCAATTCATTATTCTTTAACAATTCAACCTTGGTTTTCATCAGCCCTTCAATCACTTCATAAGGCCCTTCATTTTCATCTTCAATCTCATTTGTAAATGCAACTAAACTAGACTCATGGATTTCTTTGTCCATTAGAAGAAATGCAACATCAACATCCTCATCACTGCTGGTAGTACTATCACTGTCCTCATCAATCACTGTGGATTAGTCTCCATCACTAGACTCATTCTCATCTTCATAAAGCTCCTTCAATACTTCCCTCGTGTCCATATTGTATAGCTTCTTGGCACCTGTCTTTCCATAAAGGCTAATCGTACCACGTCTCCAAACTTGAACAGCTCCCACGTAACCATGGTCTTCCCAGTATAATAGGATATGCTCCAAACCCGCTGGCATCACATGAAAATCAACCACCACCTTTGCATCATACGCCTCCACTTCTAAGATCTTTACAACACCCAAACATTTTACTTTTTGATGGTTTTCCAATCTGATCCGAAAGCCTGACACCCCAGTCACTATAAGACCCATCTTCTCAACGCATGAGTGTGTTATGACACATATTTGGGCTCCAACATCAACATAACCTTGTCCCATATTTTTTCTTTTGTGCCACACATCTACTATTGGGCAAATTTCTGGTAGCTCATCCATGGCCAACACCTTCACTGAACCTCTCTCTGGTTCTTTCTCCATTGGGTTAACCATCCTCTTCCATTGTCACTTTAGCTTAGGCACCATCTCTATAAGCTGCCCAAAAGTAACATCTGTTGTCCTGCTTGTCAGATCCTCCTTCAAGTCATAGCTTAATTGCCCATCCCCTAGTGGAAAATCTGAAACATGAAACTTGCGAGGAGCCCTTCTTTTCCTCTTGGACTTGACATCCTCGCCTTCATGGCTCTTTCCCTTCTTCTTACTAGGACCCCTACGCCACTTCTTCCTTCCTTATCCTGTGTGGTCCTCTTCCCAATAGGCATCACTAATGTATCCTCTAGCTTTGCTGCCTTCTCCAAGGTGACCACACTTATCACCTTTGTCTTTCCCTTTTCCTCTTGGGTTAATCCACTAGTTCCTTCTTCTCCTTTTATTTCAATGCCATAATCATTTGACCTAGTTAGCACCTGTCTTGGCAATGGATACATGTCTCCCCCCATCCTTTGTGGATTATCACATTGTGGGCCGATGTGGCCCAACTCTCCGCAATTATAACATGTGGGCGTCTGCCTCCAGAACCTACCATTGCTTCGTCTAACACCATTCCTGGATTTTTCTTCACCTCTTGGCTGATTTGCAAACCTCCCCCAACCTCGAATATTTCCCACATTACCTAGCATGTTTAGGCTCAGATTCTTCATTAAATCTACCACTTTTCTCATGTCTTGCCTTAGCCCATCATCTTGCACTGTTGTAGTGACCACTACTGGCATAACCTGAGGAGTAACAGAAACCACTGGTTCATGATGAACCCCTGGCATGCAACCTTGCAAATAATCCATAGGCTGAAATTCAATCCTCCTGGGCAAAGACTCTACTCCTAGCTAACTCATTCTTCTCAGCTTCCAGTCTTTGTTCTTCGCTACATCTAGTGCATCTTCATATGTTCTAGGCTTCTTTAGCTCCACTCTCCAACGTATATTCTCCCAAAGACCAGAGAACTTGTCCTTTTCATCATGTCAGGTGGAGGTACCGGTGGTGCTAAAGCCTTGCACATCCGTTCCCATGCCATTGAAAACTTACGTATGTAAGCATCTACTGGCTCACCTTGCCTTTGCACCAAACCTTGTACTTCTTGCCACACTTTGTCACAGGATATTCTGTCTTCACAAACTCCACTTCCAATCCATACCGTAGATTATCTCAACTTAACCTCACAGGTGGATCAACGGCACGCAACTCCTCTTCAAATGCTTTGGACCAAACTCGTGCATCACTCTTCAAACAAATCTGGAGAAGACGTAACATCTGCATAGGATCATGAATCTGATTGCTAATGCAGGCAACCTCCATCTTTTCCAAAAATTCTTTCACATATTCATCACTTCTTCCATGAAATTCTGGATAAGAGAAAGCCATGGCTACCCAAGTTTTGATGCTTTGAGAACTCCTTCTAACACAGGTGCAAGAACCCAAAACTTTTTTTACTGACTCAATCCCCAGAAACTTCAATGGAGCTCAACTTTAGATAAGGACAAACACATGCACATCAAATGAGTTTTCATAGTTAATCATCGAAATTACAACAGGCAAAGGGCATTCCAGTATCTCTCTTAATCTTCTTGGCCCGAACATAAAGACTATGCGTTGCTGGAAAAAAATCTTCCTGGACACATGAACATTTATTTGGATTCTTTGTGTTAAATGAAAAGGAGTGAATTGAGGTCGTTTTGATCATTCATTAAATCCAACCATGCAGCTCCCAAGAAGGCACACCTGACTTATCCTCTGATTTTGCCAGAATTTCAGCAGCATAATAGCATAAATGGCTCAAAAGACCAAAAAACCAGTCATCACAACTTGGAAAAATTTCGGCAGAGTTTCCCCTGAAGTAGAGCAATAAGAACCCAAAATATAGACTGTATATGTATGCATAACCTGCCAACAATGGAACCCGAGCATCAAGTAGGAATCACTAGTACATAGCCTATGGTGAGGTCACAAAAAGGGTGCTCCAACCAACTGTATTACCAAAAGGATCTCACATTTGAGAATCCCCCAGCTCAATAAAACCTCACGCTATAGACCCTCTCACGTAAGCTTATGCAAATCTCATATAGTCAAGTCTCAGAAATGACTATCTTCTAGACCAAGTCTCAAAAATGGCTGCGACTGCCAAATAAAACCAAGTACGGTTCCACAAAGGCGTACAATGGCAGTATCCACAAGTGGCGACAATACAAGACATTGTGCTCAAATAGGCGCCAAATGATGCATACCCACGGAAACTGCAAGTGACTTCCACTTGCCAATATATCACTCTACTCCAGCTACCTGTACCTGTGTGAATCACTTGTACTTGTACCTGTAACCTGTAATATGCAACCTATAATCTGTAATCTATAATCCGGAAGCTAAAAGAAGATCCTCAGTGGGGGCACCAAAAGAATGCGAGCGGGTTGGAACACACACAATGCCTCTATAATCACCCAACATGCACTCTTGGGATGACACACACACACACACTATGGGGCACCCCTCGGCTTACACAACCCACCTGGCCGAGATAGGGAACACACAGATGGAGTGAGAGGAGAGAGAATATCCATTTGCCCACTCAACACATGACACACACACACACACACACACCCAAAAAAATCAGCTCAAAAGAGGAATATTTCAGATGTTTAGATACAATTGATGTTGGGCCAACACCAATGGCGCAAATAGCTCACACAATATGGATGAAATATGCCAGATACAATCACAAATTTGAACAGAGGCTTCGCTCACCCACAAGAGAAACTTACACAGCCAAAACAACAGAAGAAAGTGAGGAATTTGGCAAAATAGACAGCGCCATTGCGTTTGGAGTGGCCAAAAACCCCAGTCTACAATATCAAAGTGCTCAAATCCGACCTCGGATGAGCAGTTTATGGCCAAAACAGGCTCCAAAAATAGCAAAAATTGAGTTGCAGCTCTTCCTCCTCTTATCTTCACGTTTTGCTGGTCTCTTTCTCATGTTTTCAAGTGTCCACACTTCTTTATCCCTTGGGCACCTTTGGCCTTTTGATTGACTTCAAATGGACCCCGAAAAGGCCAAAAAAATGCATCCATCCGCACAGTGATTGCAAATAATGCATCCATCCGCACACCTGGTACCCAACTTTTCCCAATAATGCATCCCGCAATCACGTGAAGTGGCCCCTAGATACAGTTCTCATGATGACCTTTTTGCATAATTATCACAAGAAAACACCCACGTTGTGTCCGTACTTATCCACGTGCAAGTATTGACCCCTTTTGACCTCCTGATGCCACTGGATGCCACTTGATGCACTTGCTTACCTCATGGAATCGGCCCGCTGATAGCTTTCTCGAGAAGTGTTACGCGCCACCAACTCCTCATTGTTATAGAAAAAACACAATGATACTAGTGATAATGAAAATCGATGTATTATGTACACGCTGTCCTACCTGTACACATGTGGGCCCCACGTAACCACGTGGCTTTGGAAAATGGGCAATCCTTTATTTGATGCACCATGCATGTGTATGTACATGTATGCAATCACTTCTTCCAAAAAACTCCTAACAGCGCCCATTCTTTTATTGAGGATGGCATGCACCCAAGGGGTTGTCACGACGTCGTGACATCCCCACAGCGCTCAAGAAGGTGATTCACATGTGGCAAAGCCAAGTGGTGCCATGAATTCTAAATAGGGACTGCTAAGTGGATAAAAAACGCTAAGAGGGGCTTCCTTGAGCTACATGAGCAGAAAACCCCCACTTTCTTTTGTTTTTTTGAAAGTAGAACTCCCTATAAGAGGGTGTTTTCAAAAGTTGTAAGGGATTTTTGCCATTGTGAGTTTGTAATGGGGGAAGAAGAGGAGCAGGAAGAGGATTGTTATGTACAAGCCATGGTTGCCCTGTAAACTTCTGCAAGAAGAAGCTCGCCATTGCCCCCTTTCTTAGTGTCGATTCCCCTCCTTTCTTTTTTGCTCATGTGCTTTGCTTGGTGTTGTCAGTGTAAGTGTGGTTGCGAGCAACCCCGAACCGAGGGCTCTGTGTGCAGAGAGAGAGAGAGAGAGAGAGAGAGAGAGAGAGAGAGAGAGAGAGAGAGAGAGAGAGAGAGAGAGAGAGAGAGAGAGAGAGAGAGAGAGAGAGAGAGAGAGAGAGAGAGAGAGAGAGAGAGAGAGAGAGAGAGAGAGAGAGAGAGAAAGGATTGTCTATGTTTGCGGTGTGAAACAAAGGTTTTGGGCATGTGGTTTGTGCTTGAGCTCTCCGAGGAGTGTATGCGTGTGTTGGTGCCCCAAAACGAGTGTGTGCAATTGACTCTATGTTGATTTCGAAGGTGAAAACTAGTGGTTAGGGGTGCTATGATTGCCTTGGGCCACAGAGAGGCGTACATTGTGTGTTCCGAGTGTGTATCCCCTTCCCCCTTACCATCTTTTGGTGCCCCCAGTAAGGAGCACACTGATTGCTGGTGAAGAATCACAATTTTTAAATTGGTGTAGACGACGTCTCAAAGTTATGGTTCCACTTTGACAGGCGAGGAGAATTCTGATGAGTGGATTGCTGATTTTAAACTGAATATACGATCATTGCATATGCCTATTGAAGACAACAGGATGCAGAATTTTTTGTTGTGATGATGCGTGGTGAAGCTAAAGTATGTTGTGATGCACTGGAAGGCGAGCCGAGGTAGGCACGACCGGCTCTACGAGCTCAATTCTTGCATGATTTTTGCAACGAAGTGTCTCTTTTTGAGATGGATGAAAAGCTCAAAGTTCTCAAGCAAGATGTAAGTGAATATTACAATTTGTACTTATATCGGTTTGAAGCATGTTGGGTAGAGTTAGCGATAGCTATGCAACTAGCTAATGGGAATTATTTCAGGCTGGATAAATTTATGGCGTGTCTAAATCCAAAAGTTAGAGAAAAGGTAGATTTTGAAAGTCCAAAAAACTACAATGGTGAAGTGGCAATTGCATGATCAAAAAGCAGGAAGATAAAGAAGAAAAATGAGTAGGGTGGAGTGTGCTACGAGAAGGTGGCTCCTATCCAACCTCAGAGCCCCCAAGAAGCAGTCCAGGAGAACCATGGTAATAGGGGTATATCAGTTGTGACACAAAATTGGGTGCAAATGGTTCAATACTTCTCAGAGCAGATGCAAGAGTTAAGGCTAAGTGTGATGGACAGGGGTCAACCACGAGGAGCAAGAGGCAAGGTGAGACCATTGGCTGGCAGGTGCTATAACTATGGAGAAGAAGGACACTATGCACCGAATTGTCCCCAGCTGCCAAGAAAGAGAGGAGGTATGTACCCAATATTTGGTAGAGGTAGAGGACAAGGGTATTATAATGGCCAGAGAGAATAGGTTAGTGAAAATCAAGTGCAGCTAGTCCTGTCTGATTGTGGTGAGATCCCTAGGGTGAACATCACTGCGGTGGATAAGCTGGAGGTTGAAGTGTTGGCCAATAAGAGGATAAGAGCTGAAACGAAGATAGAGATCGAGAGGGAAACCAGGGCTCGCATAGGTAAAGAGAAGGTGTACGAGGGTAGAGAGCAGCATGAGACCAACATGAGGAGAAGGTGTTATGAGATCAAAGTAAGCAGATTTTCAATTAGGACGTGGCTACCCCGAATATGATTTGGTAAGTGATGTACAAAGTCAAAAAGCTAATATAACATTTGGGCAATTGTTGGCTTTGAACACCAAATTGAGGAGACAATGGTCCACAAGCATCAACACAAGGCTACCAAAAGCTAAGGGCAATGTACAAGCAGTGAGAAATATGGCCTTACAAAATTGGGCAATCCGGTTGATGTTATTCCTCTTATAGATGCCGTCATTGAGAAACGGATGCAGGTACGAGCTTACATAGATGGTGGAGCACATGTATGTGTGATGGCAGAGGCAACTATGAAGGAAACATGTGTAAAGGTGGTAGCCGGTTCAAATGTGCGAATCAGGATGGCCAACCATGCCAAAGCTAGGTGCTTGGGTGTGGCTCAAAACGTGAAGGTGAAGGTAATGGGTATTGAATGCTTAATGGATTTTTTTGTGAAGAAGGCAGGTGACAACACATACCCTATCATTTTGGTGAGGCCATGGCTTCTTGCAATTAGACTTAAGCAGGATTGGGAGAGCGGGGTGTTTACCTTGCCTAACAGCGAGAAATGTTTGGGGGTGATAGGGAGATGTGAAGAGCCATTGAATGGCAAAGCATTTTGTAAGTAATTGCAACACTTCACTCTTATAGCGATGGTTGTGACAAGTGTGTGTGTATGAGTGGAGTCAAGAGGAGAAACTGGTGTTTCCTCCATGGGTTAATGCATGCTAGTGGTGCCAATCTCGTGCAAAGATGCATCATGTGATGCCATGGTGCTTAAGTAATAATATACGGGAGTATGTAATAGTGTGTCACTTGGGAAAACGTCCAAGATGCTTAAGGAAATAAGCAAAGAGTAGAACAGAATGGGAGAAAGTCTGTGAAAAAGTGAGGGATTATGGAGGGGTGAAGGCTATCATAGCTCTCTTGTCCAAGATTGTTAAATAGAGAAGTGGGATGGCTAACCACCCTCGAGGCTAAACTATCTCAGAAGAGAGTGAAATTTTGTGAGAAACTTCTTGGAAGAGCTTTGTTTTAAATTGTAGGTTTTAGACCATGAGTAGCCAATTAAGTGAGGGGTTTTCTAAATTGGCCAATTCACATGATATTAAAAAATTGGCTAGTCATTGCATGACAATCAATGTACATCTATGTACCAACCTATGAATGCATGCCACCCTGAATGTTACCGCCTACATGCATGCATAGTCAGAGCTAGCTTCCACACACAACATGCTTCCTTCATGGCTTTCCAATATGTGCTATCATGGATCCACTCTGTGCCACCATGATGCACCTGTGCGAGTAGCTTCTTATTGCCCCTGTGCTGGTTGTTGTATGCCACACGTGCACGGGCTGGTGTAGGGTGTTGCACTTGTGCTTGACACCTTAGCATCATCAACATTATGGGAGATCCTTGCTACTACTTGACATGCATGAACCACAAGTTGTAGCATGTATGCAAGAGTCCCATATAGCCCTGTTTTGCACCCATGGATAATTATGATAGAAGACTGAAATCCTTCTCACTACAACATGCACACTTGAAGGTGCTACCCTATTTGTGGAGTGATAACTCCCAAGGAAGCCCTCCTAGCACAACTGGTACTGGAGAGGATAAGATAACATACCAAATATTTATGCGACAAACACTAGCATCAACCTCCACACACGAGAATTTGGACAGTGAAATTTCATCACCATCAATTCTCACCATCCGCTTGCACGTGGCCCCCTTGCTTGCCTCTCTTGCTACTAGTAGCATCCCATACCACCCTATGCAAGAGGGTAGAGAGAGCGTGTCAAGATAGGCCATCATTGCCTCATGAGACCTAAAGAATTTCTACACGCTACCATGACACCCGTATGACCAAGAAGAGGCTCTAATACCAATGTTAGTCCCCTATTGGATCCATCCTGCACACATGACATGACACAATCCATACTCATGCATAACGAGTGCAGAGAGCAGACATCTGATTCACCTCCCTACCATAGAGACAAGACGGGCTCACCCCCAAGCCTAAGAGCCTATGGCCAATGGGCTAGCCTCTACGACAAGGTATGTTGTCCCATACCTCCAAGCCCACACTAATACGGGTGTACAAGTAGAGTTCCCAAGGGCCTAGAGTACAAGTTTGGTCATCACACAAGATAGCTAAAAAATGAGCCTAGGGTCTTATTAATAGGATTCCTTAACTGCCCTAGCCATAGGGCCAAGTTCACAGTTGGTCGGACATAGCTGAGGTGCCCATCCTGATGTCTGTGGACAGAATAGGTTGTGTGGTCAAGATACAAAATGATGAGGGTGGAGAAATGTTGGTGTACATTGTGGGAAGAGCTTAGCTTCTTATCCTTATTTTCGTAGAAGAGTGAAAATACCATAGCTAATCATAGGGTCACTAGCCTCGCAATGACAAATTAAGTATGCGGGCTAGATCCAACGGTTCTATACCACCTAGGGAGGAATAGAAACAAAATTCATCCCACGAGCCTTGTCAAGATCCTAGAACACTGCTTAGGAGCTTGCAATTTTTTTGTGTGACTTTTAGTTTCCCAAGCTTTGCATTGCCCTTCCAAGAGATCCATTGCTAAGTTGCATTTATTAGCATTTCTCTTTTATCCCAAAATGAGCAACTCAGATTGTAAGGTATAGAACAAAGCTGGCCTTCTCCCTTAGAGGCGGTTGATCACTCAATAGAGATTGTGCTCTCAAAACCCCCACCCTTTACTCCTTAGATGGGCTTCCCTTTTGTGGCCTCTTGGATACCCCAACCTTCTTGGGCAAATCTTCACTCATAGGTAGGATCATGAAGTTGCTTGCTAAGCCAAAGCACTCAGTTGGGCATGTGATATGTCACTATATTACACCTCCCCCTTCAAAAGGGAAATGTTGGGAAAGTGGGCTTCATGCATTGCATATGGGATGTGGTGATGGATCCGTTGCTCTCCCTCCGAAAACGATAAGTATAGACGGGTCCATTGCTCTCGCTCCGAAAACGATAAGTATAGGGACCTATCTTTTGCACTACCTTATATGGGCCAAATTGGCGATGCATGAGGGACTCATTGAGGCCTTTCCTTCAAAGAGGGTATTTAACAGTGACCTATGAATTATCTCGATAGTGGAGATGATTGCATCCTTCATCACAAGAGGTACGTGTATGAGTCAATAACGTCTTGTTTGGTGAGATTGACTTTGACCCCATTCAGGGTAGGGGAGACTTTAGGATCTCTACCATACAATGCTTTAAATGGGAATATTCTTGTGAAGGATTGAGCATATGTATTGTATGCATGCATTTCATATGGTAGGATTTCATCCGAGTGTTTGTAAAGAGCTATTGAATACCAAAGCATTTTGTAAGTAATTGCATCACTTTAGTCTTATAGCGATTTACTGGACATATGTGGGCAAAGGGGGCCCATCAAATACTTACTAATTTTAAATGGGGCATTAACCTTGTTTGGGGTTGATAAGGAGATGTGAAGAGCCATTGAATGCCAAAGCATTTTGTAAGTAATTGCATCACTTCACTCTTCTAGCAATGTACGTATGTGTACCAACCTTTGAATGCATGCCGCCCTTAATGTTACCGCCTACGTGCATGCATAGACGGAGCTAGCTTCCACACACAACATGATGCCTTCTAGGCTTGCCAATATGTGATATCATGGATCCACTCTGTGCCACCGTGCTGCACCTATCTGGGCAGCTTCTTGTTGTCCCTGTGCGGGTTGTTGTGTGCCACACCTGCACGGGCTGGTGTAGGGCGTTGCACTACCTCTACCCTTATTACTTGTGCCTAACACCTTAGCATCACCCAAAATTATGGGAGATCCTTGCTACTGCTCAACATGCTTGAACCACAAGGTGCAACGTGTATGCAAGCATCCCATATAGCCCTGTTTTGCACCCGTGGCTAATCACAATAGAAGACTATCTCCATGGGATACAATAACAAACGCTAGCTCCATGGGCTGCAATTCCCTCTCGCTAGCATATAGGAATGGAAAAAATGGCCCTTTTCTAGACTCGACCTAGAAAACAAACTCCAAAATGAAATCCTTCTCACTGCAACACACACACTTGAAGGTGCTGCCCTATTTGTGGCGTGATAACTCCCAACGAGACCCTCCTAGCACAACTGGCACTGGAGAGGATAAGATAACATACAAAATATCTATGCGACAAACACTAGCATCAATCTCCACACACAAGAATTTGGATAATGAAAATTCACCATCGGCTTGCATGTGTCCCCCTTGCTCTCCTCTCTTGCTAGTAGCATTCCATACCACCCTATGCAAGAAGGTAAAGTGGGGGATTGATGCAATAGGCGCGTTTCCTATCACTAGTAAGGACAAAAGCTATATTTTGACTGCAGTGGACTATCTCTCTAGATGGGCAGAGGCTATAGCAGTAAAACAAATCACTGCAAAGGATGTGGCAAAAGTTGTGTACGATGAAATATGTTGCAAGTTTGGGGCCCGTTTGGGGGGCCATTGGAGCTACTTTCGGATAAGGGGCCAGGCTTTAGAGCTAAACTATTAGACTTTTTATGCTCAATGATGAAGATTAGGCACCAGCATACCACTCCTTATTATCCCCAATGTAATGGCTTAAATGAAAGATTCAATGGTGAGTTGGTACAAATTCTTTCAAAAGTGACAGAGCACCAAGGAAAGAATTGGGATTTGGAATTTCCTAGTGCATTATGGGCTTACCGTATTTCAGTGAAGACAGGTACAGGGTTTACTCCATTTCATTTGGTATATGGAAAGGAAGCACTATTGCCTATGGAAGTAAAGTTGCATGCGGTTAAGATGTTAGAAAACTTGCTTGGGCAGTCCAGTAATGCATTCAAAGAGAGGCTCTTACAATTACAAGAGGTTCAACTGGATAGGATGAGCGCATTGAAGCATTATGGACAGATGCAAGATAGGGCTTTAGCAAAGATAAATGAAAAGGTCAAAAGTAAGGGTATCAAGAAACATGACTTGGTTTTGCGGTACAACAGTAAGCTGGACAAGACATTCCAAAAGAAGGTTCAAATTAAGTGGGAAGACCCTTTCAAGGCAGTTGAGTGTTTTTTGAATGGTACATATCAGCTGCTAACTTGGATGGGATTCTACATAAGTCAAGGGTAAATGGGTTGTGTCTAAATTATATAATGCTAGATTAATGATAATGGAGCAAGATGAGTTGTCTCCAGAACAAGTAATGTATGTGAGGGATGAGGAGACCTATGACGCGGCGAGTCTCATATCTCTGTTTGCTGCTGCTGCTGATCATGAACGATCTAGCAGGCTAGGAGATGGGCAAAATATGTTAGGAGTTTTTTGGAAGAAGTGATTGCACATATCTACATACCCATGCATGGTGCATCGAATAAAGGATTGCCCATTTTCCAGAGCCAATTGGTTACGTGGGGCCCACATGTGTACAGGTAGGATAGTGTGTACATAGTACATTGTTTTGCATTATCACCAGTATCAGTGTGTTTTTTCTATAATAATAGGAGTACATCAGCAGGCCGATGCCATGAGGTAAGCAGGTGCGTCAAGTAGCATCCAGTGGCGTCAGGAGGTCGAATGGGGTCAATACTTGCATGTGGATAAGTACGGACACAACATGGGTGTTTTCTTGTGATAATTATGCAAAAATTTCATCATAAGAACTGTATCTAGGGGCCACTTCATGTGATTGCATGATGCATTATTGGGAAAAGTTGAGTGCCAGGTGTGCGGATGGATGCAGAAGGGTGACAAAAATACACTACGTGGCCATTTTTTGGCATGTTCGGGGTCCGTTTCAAGTCAATCAAAAGGCCAAAGGTGCCCAAGGGATAAAGTGAAGTGGGGACACTTGAAAACATGAGAAAAAGACCAAGAAAACGTGGAGATAAGAGGAGGAACAACCGCAACTCAATTTTTGTTGTTTTTGGAGCCTGTTTTGGCCATAAACTGCTCATCCGAGGTCGGATTTGAGCACTTTGATGTTGTAGATTGGATTTTTTGGCTGCTCCGGATGCAATGGTGCTGTCCATTTTTCCAAATTCCTCACTTTTTCTTGTTTTTTTGGCTGTGTAAGTCTCTCCTCTGATGAGCGAAGCCTCTGTTCAAATTTGTGATTGTATCTGGCATATTTCATCCATATTGTGTGAGCTATTTGCCCCATTGGTGTTGGCCCAATCTCAATTGTATCTAAACATCAGAAATATTCCTCTTTTGAGCTGATTTTTTTGGGTGTGTGTATGTATGTGTGTCATGTGTTGAGTGGACAAATGGATAGTCTCTCTCCTCTCACTCCATCGGTGTGTTCCTTGTCTCGGCCAGCAGGTGGGTTGTGTAAGCCAAGTGGTGCCCCATTGTGTGTGTGTGTGTGTGTATCATCCCAAGAGTGTGTGCGGGTGATTATAGAGGCATTGTGTGTGTTTCCAACCCGCTCACAGTGCCGCCTAAGGGCACAGTGGGAATGGTCTTTTGGGAAAATGTCCATATCATCACCTACCCTAAAGTGTCATCAATGGCCAGTGGCCGTTGCACGCTAATTATTCCAACCACAAATGCCGCTTGTGCCTACTCGGCAACACCAATGACACTAGAAGCCATAGTCAAGAGAGCTCCCCTCTCTCTCTCTCTCACTTGATGCTCTTAAGTGGTGCCCCCCTCTGGGATAAATACCTCGATTTTCAATGCCCGAACTCTACATATGGGACAACTTAGGGACATGTAGCAGATTGTGAGGCCTTGCCCTCCAAGAAAACGTCCAAGTTCGATAAAAAACATTAATAAAACCCTTTTTTTCTCCCTTTGCTTCAAGACCCTGCAACTCTCTTCTCGGTGAAGGCCTCTTCAAAGGTCTATGATAGAATGGCAAGAACATGACGACCCTGGCATATATTTCATAAAGCACTTTGTCGGGTGGTTGATCTAATAAGTTGTAACAAAGCCCTTGATTGCTATCTAAAAATGCCATTCATGGGGCATCGGTCTATTCAGCATGGTGGAAAGTTTACATGCATGTGAGGAGTATCTTTGCTATCTTAATGAACATGATACATGATATATCTGGAATTCACTTGAAGATATCTATGGCCTCTGAGAGAGTCTTGAGAAGATAATCTTTAGTTCCCTCGCCCTTTGGTGGAATTAGTCAGAGGTAGTTGAGCCATGTTAGGTAGAATGTTGGATCCTTTTGAATCTCCTATGGAGCTTGTGTATACAAGATTATATATTTTGGATGCTTCTTTAGCCAATACTTTCTCCAATCTAGGTCTGTAGCCACTATGCATGAGCATTAGTATCAAGTAGAGTGGCATTCACAACTTCTTTTCATGTCCTTCACTAGCACTTGTCAGGTGCTCCATGAAAGTGGTCATTTGTTGCAGTTCTGATAGCTGCTCAGTGCTCACTTCTTTCAAACTAGAAATCTCTACTTGTGATTTCTTGTATAGGTTGTTGTACTCTTCTACAAATGTATCTGCCACATCTATTTTGGCAGTTGAGTGTAAGTTTGCAACCTTGACTTGCTTGATCTTGTCCTCCTTGGCATAGACTACAGTCTTGCATATTCTTCAAAGTCTCCTACCAAGCCCCTTTCCCTTTCAAAGGCTTCTCTTTCTCTTTCAAGGCGAGCAGCCCTTTGTGATGGCTCTTTGATGATTACACGTGTCGGCACTTTTCTTCTTTTGATAGCAGGTTCTTCCAAAAAAAAATCCTTTATCCTTTCTTTTATTTTTTTCTTCAGCCTTTGAGGATTTCATATGCACTTTCTGAAGCTTTATCCCTATCAGATTCACTACCTCATCCCTCATCAATTTCATTGCTTTCTTCACCAAAAAGCAAGGTCTTTCCCTTGGTAGATCGCCTCAATTTGGATGCTTGTGATTCCTATTCTTCTTGCTTTTCCTCCTCATTCTTGACTCCAATGATGAGCCATGTATTTTGATCAAGAGCACGTGGTAAGTTGTTTGTCATCCCCACTGCAGGGTAGGCTATCCTTGTGAGGACTTCCGGTGCTCCAAGTACTTGATGCCTGCACTCATTTTTGTGACATTGAGTGCATTGAGGACATATTGGGCATGCTTTGAAATGGAAATGTTGAGTGAAAAGATGAACTGGGTCTTCAACTGGTTTATGGACCATATCATAAAATATTGTTGCTGGTGTATTTCTGGAGAAGACACCAATTCATTTCTTTAGTAATACTTGGCTCCTACTAGGGCTTCTTTTGATCTGTTAGCACCTCTTGGCACTTGATACTCTGACTTTGGAAATTTTTGGGCCTTGCCCTCTGTCATTTTCTGCACTCCAGGAATATGGGCCCCTCCCATAGGTCATCCTGACTTAACCTGTTGAGTTTCGTCCAATTTGGAGCTGATTTGTGGCCGTAGGTTACAAAATGACACTTTGTGGCCATTCGAGCCGATTTCCCATATCCGGTGCATCAAATGAGCTTTGTTCTTTGTTCCACCTAGGTACATTGGTTATAATACCTATGGGGAAGCTGTTTGTGAAGTCAAAATAGAATTCCAACTTTGAGCCAAAATTAAGATTAATAGGTATAGGAACCCCCCCCCCCCCCCCCCCCCCCCCCCCAACCCCCGTCATCTGGTCACATGAGAATGTTCTATAGGTCTTTGCTATGCCTCCTATCAGTTTTGGTCATATTTGGTGGACTGAGTTGGCAGGTACGTTCATTTTTGCACTCGCTTTCTTCGTGGGGATCTGCTAACCTAGGGATTTTTTTGGCTTTCTCCACCTCATGGACATGCAAAAAACTAATCGTTAGTAGGTTAAGAACTTACGCCTTATGTCTTGTGTGAGACGATGTATTGTGATGATCGCTAGTAGAAGTCGCAAAAGGCGTGCGCCAAAAGGTCTCCTGGAGCTCTCCTAACTCACCAAGTGAAAATGAGACTACTTTAAGCCTACCTTGACTATGCATACGCACGCTTCCCCCCAAACTCCCCGATTAGTCCTACTAGATCACGAAGTATACCTTCCTTTTAAAAAAAGTAATAATTTGGATTTCGGTTATCTCATTTCCAAAGGTTTTGTAGAATCATGCCTCGTGAACCTAATTTAGGCTTTTTGTCGCCATCCTTAGAATCGTACAAGATTTGACATGGTTGCTCGTTGATCATCATGGTTCCTTCTAATCTTCCATGTAAATCTATTTGGTATTTATTTATTATTTTTGACCTTTTTATTAGAAAAATTAGCAAAAATTAACAAAAGTACTTTAGAAATAGAATTTCAAATCCAAAAAAACTAAAACACATTAGGAGAAATATGGACCTTGCATGGGCCTTGTAAGGAATCCTAATTTTTAGGGATTAAAGCTAATGTTGTGTAGGGTTAAGGGGACAAGGGCATTCAAGAAGCTAGTTTTGAGTAGGCTTTTCTAGCCTTTTTTTTAGACACATGTAGGATGTGGACCTAGGAGGTCACCTTCTCTCTCTAGCTTTTTGAAAGTGAAGGGAGTAAAGAGGTGTGGCCACATCAGCAAAAACGTGGGTCACTAAGAGCCAAAATTTGACTTTTTTTCAAAAAAAAAAATTTACTTCTTTTTTACTTAAAACTTCCCCCCAACATATATGCATATCAAAAAATCATTTTTTGACCTTTTTAAAAACCTACAAGCACTAAAAGTTCAATTTTTCAAAAAAAAAAAGCCCCCCCCAAAAAAAAACCTTTGTTCTCTCTTCCTCCTCCCTCCTTTCTCCCTCTCCTCTCCCTCCCTGCTCCCTTCTCTCCTCCTCTTCCCCTCTCTCTCCTCCTCTCCCTCCCTGTCTCCTTCTCTCCTTCTCCTCCCCTCTCTCTCCCTCTCCCCCACTGCCCCCTTCTCTTCTCCCATGTTCCTTCCTCTCCCTCCCCCCTCTCTCTTTTCATCTTTTGCTTCCTCACGCAACAGCTGCCATGGTGCTCACGGACATTAGAAATCGTATGCATACATATTTTCTTGTCCGTGGCGTTTGCACCGAAGGCCACACTTAAGGGTGAGCAGAGGTCATCCCAAGAACGTCGTACCGTCGGTGAGATGAATGTTGATGGTTCTTCAATATCTTGCCAATACCATCACATATTTGAATAAAACACCCCTTTGTGCAAGGTAACAATATACTTATTTCTTTTGGTTGTGTCTTCTTATCATAAACTTTGAAGTATAATGTGTTGCCTCTACTTGTTTTGTAGTGCTTGGCACCAAGGTTGCTTTTGTTCACAAATAGTGAAAAGCTGTAGGTTAGATAGGCCAAGTGTCACCACTTTTCCTCTAAAACAGTTTTCTTTATTACATCTTGCAGGTAGGTGCTTCAAATCCATGATTATTAGAGGTGGGTAATCTCATCATAATGTATATTTTAGGATTGTTTATTCCCAGTTGGATGAAAATACTTGCACATTTGTACAACTTATACTTAACAAGTGTCTTTATTATACAGCTTGCAAATGTTGAATTCATACATGTTTTTGTTATAAGGTGACCTCTTAATATGCTAGTTGAGTGGTGATGTTTGCAAGAATGGCTCAAGGAACTGGCATAATATGAAGCTTTTACGGTGGCACAAAGCTCTCCTCAACGGCAATGTGGCTCCCACTACACCAAAAATCATTATGCTAACATAGAGAGATCCCTAGTAGGACAATGCAACATCTTTTCATCAGCAGCAACACGCCCTTTTCTAACATGAGGGCACTCCTACCAAAGATATTTTTATGTGATAGGTCACCCCATACCATGCCATATCATGGAATGGATGTAAGAACTGTGACCGCACTACTCCTTGGAAGTTGTTCACAAATGTATGTTTATCAAAGTTAATGAGAAGAAATTTGGATTTTTTTGTTTGTTAATGTGAAAGAGCACTCTAGGTCTACCATATTTTAGATTGTTTGATAAGTTAAATAAGATTTGTAGTCATTTAAAGTGTAATTTTTTTTTTTTTTGGTAAGATTGTACATGAGAAGACATGATAAAGTAGAAGAGATCTTGACGGAATAAACCTCGATACCACATCTCTCCTTAAACCCTTTGATTTCTATCGTTGTGGGAAGTTCAAGGGAAGTCTATTTTCAAATTTTAAGTAATAACTTTTTTTGAATGAAATTTTGGTTATTTTAAGTTTTTACAGAGTTTAGGAGTTCATTCTGATTATTTTCCTTCAGTTTCAAATTTTGACCGAGGGCACTCCTTAGAAGCCACTTTTGAAGGTGTTAGGGTGGGATTTTGGGAAAGTTTTGTATTGAGGCGGTCCGGGGCGGGCAACAAGAAGAGTGGCCTCTAGACACCCTTCAAGGCTCCCGTGCTGCTCAATGGGGCTGGGGCACAACACAACACAAACCAAAACAACAAACCCACCGCCAAATCCCAACTACACAAGGGGCACCACCTAGTTTAAGAGCGAACTAGGACGCAAAAGAGGAGAATCGTTAGAGCAACCCACAAACAAGCAAGGAATTTACACTAACCCTAACACCAATGGAATACTCTCACACACTAAAACACGAGAGAGAGAGAGAGAGAGAGAGAGAGAGAGAGAGAGAGAGAGATAGTGTATGTACATGGAGAGCTCATATGAGAGCTATGGGAGTAAGTGGGGAGGTTAATGGTGAAGAAGGTGAGAGAAACCATTGAAGGTGCAGGTTTGAGTGAGGGATTGAGAGAAATGTGTGTGTGTGTGTGTGTGTGTGTAGAAGTGTGGAAAGAGGTGAGAGAAGACTATGGGCTACTTGTGAAAAAAGTGGGCAGACTGGGGTCCACTCAAAAAATCATAGCTCACCGCTGGTAGCTCCAAAAATCATGAAAAAATTTGAGGTGATTATTCAGAGCGTGGGCTACATTTTCTCTTTTGACCACTGCTCCAAATTCGGAGTGGAGATAGGTGCCAAAATTCTCACCAAAAAGCCTGTTTTTATGCTTGCAAAAGTCTTTTAGTGGACCCCTCCTTTGTTGAATTTGTACAATGCATCCAAGAGTGAGCCCCTCCTTTGTCATATCATAATACAAAGCATCCAAGTTGCCCTTGACACATGCATGGAGGAGGATTATTGGTGAATAAAGAAATATATACATGGTGGGACTAGTGTATGGACTATTCATGGACTTTAGCTCAATGAGCACATGGTGTTAGAATAATGAGTAAAAATAATAATAAAAATATGGAGGAGTTATGGATATGGAAAGATATTGGAATCATATGATATGGTCCCTCTTTGAATTATTTTGGGTGAAAGAGGAAAAGGTATGCAAGTAAATAATATAATAAACTTGACCAATGAGTAGAAATCAATTTTTTGTTTTCACGAGGGTGAGGGTGAAAATGTGGGAGTGATTTGTATAAAGGAAAAATATAAGGTTAGAGTATGTACATATTGGCAAAAAATATACTTATGGTGTAAGAGGATGAAAGAAGGTGTACATATGTTTAATAAAACACACACCTAAGTAGAAATATTTAAATAAAATACCAAAATAATTATAAAAAATCCCTATATTTAGGCCATATATACAATGAAATATTTACACACAAAGAGGCCATAATATACTTTTATTTTTTATTTTTTTTATTTTTTTTGGCTCACCTAGCCCAGTGACTAGCTAGCTGAGGGTTTTTAAGAAGATATGGGAAAAACCCCCTAACTCACACACGCCTATGTACAATGAAATGGTAAGGATAGCCATAGCGTTTGGGTGAATTTGGTAGGGTGGAGTAATCTAGTATGGCAATTATGGAGAGCCGAAAAACGGCTATCATTAGCCCTTCCCCCAGGATGATGGTATATTCATGTACCATCATAGAGCATCTTTTCCAAAGAGAGTGCTTCAGAGTCCTTGACGAGATCTTCATTGTTTGGCCCCTCAGAATTTTGGCTGGAGTTACACTCATGCTTCATGTAACAATACTTACATGAGACAGCGGCCTTTGGACAGATCTTTGGTAGATCCTTTGGTAGAAGGCGACTCAAATAGGGCTTCAAGCGATACCCGTTTACTTTCCTGGAGTGCTCTTTACCATTCAAGTCCATAAGCTGATAGTAACTTGAATGAAAAGCCTTCTTGACTATGTATGGCCCTTGCCATCTTGTTTCAAACTTGGCATCAAAACGATTGTCAAGTCGATTGTCATACCTTAGCACAAGCTCTCCTTCCTTGATGCCTTTGTCCTTCAGTTTCTTGTCGTGCGTTTCTTTCGCTTGTGTGGCTTTCCTCTTGTAGCACTCGTATGCTGCTTCTCTTTTCCACTCAAGCTCCACTAACGTAAGAAGTCGATCCATCCATACCTCTTGATCATCTTGTGCTCCTTTGCCATGAAGTCGCATTGTTGGAATGTTGAGCTCGATAGGCTGCAAAGCCTCTTGACCATAGACCAAGTGAAATGGTGTGAACTCCGTGGCTTCCCTATATGTGGTTCGATATGCCCACAAGGCACCATCCAAGAAGTCATCCCATAATTTTGTCTTGTTTTGCACCATCTTTCTAATGATTCCTGCAATGACACCATTAGCCTTCTCCACCAAACCATTTGACTGTGGGTAGTATGGTGTGCTATGACGATGTAGAATGTGAAGCTCTTCACAAACTTCTGTGAGCAAGCCCTTCCTAAACCCTGGACCATTATCAGAAACAATCTCCAAAGGTGTGCCAAATCTGCAACAAATGTGAGTGTACACAAACTTGCTAACTGTCCTCTCATTCACTCTTGCCACACTTTGAGCTTCCACCCACCTAGTCATATAGTCTACAGCCACTAGAATGTAGAGTTTACCATTTTTTGTCCTAGGCAGAGGACCCATAGCATCAATGCCCCACTTTTCAAAGGGTCCATTTGCAAGCACTATTTGCCTCGGGCCATGCACCAACCTTCTATTTCCATTTATCTGACAATTGTGACAGCTTTTACACCAATGTTGAACATCCACATGCAAGCTTGGCCAAACATACCCCGCAAGCAAAATCTTCTTCACAGTTGATTCTTGGGAAAAATGACCACCACATGCCTCTTCATGCAAACCTTTTAGAATGGCTGGAATTTCCTCGATAGTTGGTACTCTTCTGCACACTTGATCCTTCCCTTTTTGATAGAGGGAGCCTTCTAGGAAGAGATAGAAACTTGCCTTCTTCATGAGTCTCCTCTTCTGAGCCTTCGTGAAGTCTTGTGGAAACTCACCCTCCAAAATGTAGCCGATAATGGGAGCCAATGACTCCAATCCTTGGTATCTCGGTTGCTTGACAGCTGCTGCCACCATGATGACCTGCACTTCTCTCTCAACACATGTAACTGCTTGTTGTGCAAGTAAATCGGCATCTTCATTTTGTTTCCTCGGAATATGATATAGTTGCACTTCTTCAAACTGATTAAACATCTTACGAATGGCATGAACTTTTGTCCTTAAGCTTTCATTCTTGCATGCCCAAATGCCTAAAATCTGTTTAACAATGAGAAGTGCATCTCCCTTTACCATGAGACGTTTTATCCCTTGGCCAATGCACATCTTCAAACCATGAAGTAGTGTGTCGTATTCTGCTTCATTGTTGCTAGTTGAACCTGGTAGATTGACCTTCTCTTTCATGACCACCTCTCCACTTGGGTTGAGCAACACTAGCCCTCCCCCTGCTTTTCCTGTGGCTCGTCGAAAAGCTCCATCAAAGAACAAGGTAAAAGCATTGGGAATACTTTTTGGTGGTGGCAATGGTAGGGTCTTTACTTGAGGCACCTTAATTTCCTTCTCATGTACCCTATAAGTGAGAATCCCTGCCAATTGTGCACGCACACTATCTTCTACCTTGAAAGAGTATTGGAACTCTTGCAACTCCATAATCCACTTTGAGATCCTAGTACTAAGATTCATTTGAGATGACACCCAAGGGAACAAATTTTCTGCAGTGAGAATTACAAAAGGTTTTGGTAGTAAGTAGGATCTAAACTTTCTCACCGCAAACATGAGAGAAAGCATCATGAGTTCTGCTTCTGTGTAGTCTCTCTCCAAAGCATTCATGACCCTACTAGCAAAGTAGATGGGTCGCATCCTTGTACTGTGGGGATCTTGTTGTAGCAACACAGCACCAATTGTTTCCCTTCCAACACTAGAGCTAACAAAGAATGTGTACTCCCAACAAGGAGGCATGAGTGTTGGTAGCTCTGACAAAATGACTTTAATGTTACAAAAATACTCTTCAAGCTCATCAGACCATGCAAATTCTACTTGTTGTGTCAACTTTTGCAAAGGATGAAGCAACTCCGAGGCTAAGTGAATGAAGCGTGACATATACTTCACCTTCTGAATGAAAGAGATGACCTCCTTAAGACTCTTCGGTGATGGGAGCTCAATAAGAGCCTTTGCCTTTGAAGGATCCACCTCAATGCCTTTATAGGAAACCTTGGACCAAGCAAGATCACTTCATCCTCAGCTATGTGACACTTGTCGGGGTTGAGTTGACCTCCCATGTCATAGAGCTTCTTTAAACCTTCTTCTACCCTTTGTAGATGCAATGATTTTGAGCTATAAATGCAAAAATCATCAATAAAAACCCTAATGGACTTTCCAAAGAATGCTTGAAACACCATGTTCATGAAGCGTTGGAAAGTTGCAGGAGCATTTGTCAGGCCAAATGGCATGACTCTAAAAGCATAACAACCCCAAGGAGTGATAAAGGTTGTTTTCAATTGATCCTCCAATGCGATACCTATTTGAAAGTAACCCGAGTAGCCATCGCACACAGTGTACTTCTCATGACCAGCTACCTCATTTAGTATCTTATCCTGGAATGGGAGGGGAAAGTGATCTCCTTTTGTTGCCTCATTGAGTGGACGATAATCCACACACACCCTCCACTTGCCGTTTTTCTTAGGAGTGACAACAACGGGAGAGACCCACTCTGAATTCTCCACTGGATAAATGAAACCTGCTGCTAGAAGCTTTCTTACCTCCTTGAGTAGAGCCTGCTCCTTAATGACTCCTAGCCTTCGTAGCTTTTGAGCCTTAGGTGTGGCCTCTGGCTTCAACTCAATCTTGTGTTGAACAACATCTACTCCACGCACATCGGTGTAGTCTTTAGCAAAAAGCCTCGGAAATTTCCTTAGCACACATTTGAACTCCTCTCTTTCATCCTTTGTAAGTGTTGTAGACAACATACCTTCTAACATTCCTTCATCTTCCACCTTTTGGTTCTCTTGAGGACCTACCTCCTCCAAGCCTTGACAAGAGGTCTCTTGGTTGCTTGGCTTAAACCTTACCCCCATGACCTCGATGGAAGACTCCTCTTCAGTAATGCTGCCGCTACTTTCTTCTTCTGAAGTGCTATCGGTCCAACCTTCTTCCGTCTCACTTTGAGATGATTCTTCATGGAGCTCCTCTTGGCGTTGCTCCTTCATGTCAAAGACAACCTTCTTATGATTGTCATTCCTGCAAATTAATTTCCCACTCTCCCAATCCTGCAAAGCTCGCATTTTCATTAGCCATGGTCTTCCTAGGATAAATGGATAACCACTTCCCTTGGTCGACATAACATAAAAATCCACCGCTTTCTTAATGCCAAAGGCCTCTACAAAGACATTTTTACAAATGCCTACACACCTAGCCTTGCTATTGTTTGCCATTTTCACTTTGATTTCAGGTGTCTCATGGATGTGCATGCCTAGTCTTTGCATGAGTCCCTCTGTCATGATGCAAATTTGTGCACCCCCATCCACTAGACCTTTCCTAACCAATCTCCCTTTGATGTAACAGTCTAGCACCGGTGTAATGTCCTCATTCATTTCAGCTTGTGCAATTTTTACAACAGGCACACTCTCTTTTACCTTTCTCCTAGTGCTAACTGCCCTTGTTAAATCCCTCCTAACTTGTGGACATAATGCAAGAAATTGAGGCCATGAAATATCAGGACCCTTACCTCTCATGTCTTCCAACAAGTTGTACGGAGCCATACCATGTCCAAGAGGGAAGTCTTGGAGGTTGATACGACGTCGAGTCCTCTTGGTTTCCTTGGTTTCCTTTGCCTTCTTGCCTTGTCCATGGTCACTCTGTGATGTGACTCCTTCTTTCTCTTTACCTTTTCGTCGGCCACGCTTAATTCCATTGGCTTCCATGTCAACCTCATTTGAATTTGTCACCTCTACCACATGCACATTTGGGTCCGGCAAAGGTGGAACTCCTTCTACCCCTTGTGGAGGTGGTCTTGGTCCATTTGGCCTTTGTAGAAGCCTTGGTTGTTGACCAGCTCCTTCTCCTGCATTCATCACTGGGTAATTCAAGTTAGGTCTCCCTGGCTCTCCACGGGGCCAAGGACAATTATACATCCCATGTCCAGACTCTCCGCAATTCCAACATTGCAAGACTCTCCTAGGTCGTGGGTCTCGCTCTTCAGACTTCTTTGCTTGTCCCTTTGGACCTACGGCTTGTGCAAGGTGAATTGACAGGCTGCTTAAGGATTCATTTAACTTCTCAATCACTTCAACCGTTACCTCAGGAAGCTCCTTAGATGTTGATGCTTGTGACTTACCTTTGGGTCTAAGACCTTCTATTGGAACCTCCCCCCTTAAGCACTTGAGTTTCCTATATTTCTCAGCAGCCCTAGTTTCAGCTGCATCAAAGGTAGCAGGTGCACCCGCCTCAACTTTTACCTTAAGGTCAGGAAAGAGTCCGGCTATGAACCTCTCCTTCTTTAGAAATTCTGCACCATCACCAGGGTTAGCAACATTTCGTATCCATAGAGCCCAAAGACGTAGGAACTCTTGCTTGTACAAGTAGTAGTCATCTAAGTCTTTTTGCTTATGAGAAACAATGTCTTGCCATAGCTTTTGAGTGTTTTGGGGATCAAAGAAGTATCTCTTGAAATGATTGACAACTTCCATGTAATTCTCTTTAACTTCCTCAGGCAAAGAGTCAAACCAAGTGCTAGCATCTTTCCTAAGGACTACCTCAAACATTTCTACACGTTCTTGATCAGTTACTATCCTCTTGATACGACAAGACATCTTGAAATTTGCCAAAAATAATTCTGCATCCTCTCCAGGCTCTCCAAAGAAAAGAGGATATCCAGACATTTGGCGTTGATTCTCCATTGAATTGATTTCAAAGTGACGCGTTTTGTTTTTTCTTTCTTTAAAAGATCTACACAATAATATTCTCTAAATTGCAATTTATTCTACAACAAAATAAAAATATTCACATCAAATGACCTATGATAATCAATGAGAGGTAGGATGACAGGGTTTGGTGACGCGAGAATTTCTCCTACTCTTTGGGCACCAAACATGAACACCATACGTTGTTGAAAATGGATTTTTCTACTAATTGCAATGTTTATTCTAATGTGTGGAGTGAAATGAAAGGGGAAAACCTCTATTCTTGGGCCATTATCCATTGTCTATGCATGACCTTATGCTTAAAACAAAACAAAAATATAGACGTCCAAACTAAGGTCGTACCTAATGAGAGGCAAAATAAAAGGATTTACTGATGCGTTTATCTCTGCCAACCTAAGAGGACCTAAAATTCTACGAATTACACGTTGAAATTGCAACTTAGTACTAACAATTATGTGTACCTTTTGCCTTGCAATGGGAATGAAGGGATCATACAAATTCTCGTGATTCATGCAAGCTACTTGATTATGCTAAAGGTTGAGCCTACACAAAACATACACAAGCCTTTCCTCCGTGGGGGCACCAAAATTGAGGCGGTCCGGGGCGGGCAACAAGAAGAGTGGCCTCTAGACACCCTTCATGGCTCCCGTGCTGCTCAATGGGGCTGGGGCACAACACAACACAAACCAAAACAACAAACCCACCGCCAAATCCCAACTACACAAGGGGCACCACCTAGTTTAAGAGCGAACTAGGACGCAAAATAGGAGAATCGTTAGAGCAACCCATAAACAAGCAAGGAATTTACACTAACCCTAACACCAATGGAATACTCTCACACACTAAAACACGAGAGAGAGAGAGAGAGAGAGAGAGAGAGAGAGAGAGAGAGAGAGAGAGAGAGAGAGAGAGAGATAGTGTATGTACATGGAGAGCTCATATGAGAGCTATGGGAGTAAGTGGGGAGGTTAATGGTGAAGAAGGTGAGAGAAACCATTGAAGGTGCAGGTTTGAGTGAGGGATTGAGAGAAATGTGTGTGTGTGTGTGTGTAGAAGTGTGGAAAGAGGTGAGAGAAGACTATGGGCTACTTGTGAAAAAAGTGGGCAGACTGGGGTCCACTCAAAAAATCATAGCTCACCGCTGGTAGCTCCAAAAATCATGAAAAAATTTGAGGTGATTATTCAGAGCGTGGGCTACATTTTCTCTTTTGACCACTGCTCCAAATTCGGAGTGGAGATAGGTGCCAAAATTCTCACCAAAAAGCCTGTTTTTATGCTTGCAAAAGTCTTTTAGTGGACCCCTCCTTTGTTGAATTTGTACAATGCATCCAAGAGTGAGCCCCTCCTTTGTCATATCATAATACAAAGCATCCAAGTTGCCCTTGACACATGCATGGAGGAGGATTATTGGTGAATAAAGAAATATATACATGGTGGGACTAGTGTATGGACTATTCATGGACTTTAGCTCAATGAGCACATGGTGTTAGAATAATGAGTAAAAATAATAATAAAAATATGGAGGAGTTATGGATATGGAAAGATATTGGAATCATATGATATGGTCCCTCTTTGAATTATTTTGGGTGAAAGAGGAAAAGGTATGCAAGTAAATAATATAATAAACTTGACCAATGAGTAGAAATCAATTTTTTGTTTTCACGAGGGTGAGGGTGAAAATGTGGGAGTGATTTGTATAAAGGAAAAATATAAGGTTAGAGTATGTACATATTGGCAAAAAATATACTTATGGTGTAAGAGGATGAAAGAAGGTGTACATATGTTTAATAAAACACACACCTAAGTAGAAATATTTAAATAAAATACCAAAATAATTATAAAAAATCCCTATATTTAGGCCATATATACAATGAAATATTTACACACAAAGAGGCCATAATATACTTTTATTTTTTATTTTTTTTATTTTTTTTGGCTCACCTAGCCCAGTGACTAGCTAGCTGAGGGTTTTTAAGAAGATATGGGAAAAACCCCCTAACTCACACACGCCTATATACAATGAAATGGTAAGGATAGCCATAGCGTTTGGGTGAATTTGGTAGGGTGGAGTAATCTAGTATGGCAATTATGGAGAGCCGAAAAACGGCTATCAGTATGTAGGAAATACAGTACTTAACACAATAAAAAACATTGGTTCTTTGAGTATTTTCAGATTCCATGGTTTTAATGCTCGTTGGAGCCCGCAGATTAAGGAAAAAGTAAGAAATGTCTGTTTTATATTAGTTTTTAAGAGATTGCCAATTTGCACGTTGTTTTTAGAGAATCCGAGCAAGGTATGTTTTTTTTTGCATCAAAGTCTACAAGTTCAACACTAAAATAATTAAAAAAAAAAAAAGTGGCCACAAGGGCGTGCGAAATGGCCATCCGGGACTTTTGGATGGCCATTTTCCGCGCCCTTGTGGCCACTCTTGTTGAGGGCCCTGGAAGCTTTTACATGGCAAAAATTCACAAAATTATTGTGTATAAGTATGAGATAAGGTTGTAAATTAGATGTACAGAGAGCAAGAGCTCACCCCCTGGGCCCTTTGAAGGTGTTAGAGCAAGATTTTGAGAAAGTATCGTATGTAGGAAATACAGTCCTTAACACAATAAAAAACATTAGTTTTTTGAGTATTTTCAGATTCCATGGTTTTAATGTTCGTTGGAGCCCGCAGATTAAGGAAAAAGTAATGTTTTACATTAGTTTTTAAGAGATTGTCAACTTGCACGTTGTTTTTTAGAGAATCCAAACAAGGTATGTTTTTTTTTGCATCAAAATCTACAAGTTCAACACTAAAATTAAAAAAAATAAATAAAAAAATAATTAAAAAAGTGGCCACAAGGGCGCGCGAAATGGCCATCCGGGACTTTTGGATGGCCATTTTGCGCGCCCTTGTGGCCACTCTTGTTGAGAGCCCTGGGAGTCTTTACATGAGAAAATTTTGTAACACTATTGTTATAAGTATGAGAAAAGGATGTAAGATAGATGTACAAAGAGCAAGAGCTCCCCCCTTGGGGTCTTATACTGACAAATAGGAGCTTTTTTAATGCATGGCCATGAGATAGAGGTGTAGCGTTTGATGTAATCAGAGCACCCCCCCCCCCGGTCCCTTTTTCTATGTGTTCAAAGGTCTGGAACATTCACTATGTAAAATTTTCCTATATCATGTGCATTCACCAGAATGGATTAAAAGTACCCCTTATAGACCTTATCTACACAAAATCCCTTATGTTGAACACGTGTGCTATGTTACATATACTTTAGTGAACTCCCCAGGTCAAAGGCCTCACAAATCCTGTGCACTAAACATTCACACTAGAAATTGACCAAACAAGGAGCCAATTTTTACTTCCTTGTGTCCATCTCGTGTTCTTGGGAATGTTTTGGTTAAGCCATTTCTTTGGTATTTGAAACCACATGTGACCCCTATTGTTATAGTATCCAACCAAAGGTTTCTTGATTAGCAGTTTACATAGGCTCGATTGGTACATATCTTCTATGTTAATAATGCATGTATCTATAATTGATGTTACACTTTCTCTATCCAAATGAGCTACATAGTAAAAATCAAATCCACAATTTAACAGTTAAGTTCACAAGGTAATAGCTATTGGTATCATCTTTAGCAATACCAAAGAAATAGCTACCAGTAGCTCATGAATAGGGATATTTAAGAAGATTTGATACCAAAAACTTGTCACCACTACTCAAAAAGGTGGAAACTCAAAGGCTTTACAATATATGTATGATGAAACATGAGTCAATAATAAGTCACCCTTATACATCGACACCTTCATCTCAAGTTGTCATTTCTCTAAGTCAAGCTTGGCATAGGCATAGTATGGAAACAATAACATGTTGGAAAGCAAGAATTTAGCTTTCTCAACTTGTGAAACGTTGTTAATGATATATATTCAGCATCCCCAAATGAGGACATCTTGACAAAGGTTACGATCCACTTTAATAAGAATAACCATTAATGATTAAACTGAAATCAAAATATTGCTTGAATTTCTGATTAAGACTTGAGGCTTGAAACATCTTACAAGCAAATAAAAATATCCATAAAGTTCAACAATAATTCTCAAATCTGTATGAAACTCCAGTAATCTAAATTAAATACTCTCACTCAATGCGACGCCATTTAACAAAAAAACACATTTATAGAAGAATCCAGCCTCATGAAAATAATTACAAACGGAGAAAATGTTGTTGTTATTAGGCATCTCTTATAAGTATTTGTCTTCCTCATCTAGAGATTCATATACACTTGAGTATTTGTGTGTCTATGACACTAGGGAAGATAGTAGTACTATATGGATGGCTTTTCTAAGAGCTCCTAGAGAGTACCTATTGGTTCAAGATTCTACAAAAATTCTACTATTCTTTATCAAAATCCTTTAACATCGTAGTGAAAGGTTCCTCATGGAACAAAAATAGAGTGATTTCCATCTCTGCACATGTTTGCTTGCTCATGTCCTCTGAAAAGAAGTTGACTCTGTAAGTAAACAACAGATTATGTGAGCACAAAGTTATAAAGTAGAAAATGATAATCTAATGACAACTATACAAAGAATAAATTATAAGAAAAATCTTTGATGACTCTCTATAGATAACACAACTTACTTGCATTGTGAGACTCAATCACATGCTACACAACTATAGATGGCGCGCCAAAGCCATCAACAAAATAGCACCACCCAGTGTTATGAGGTATGAAGCCTAAACACTGAAAGCCATAAAGAGGTTTATTCTCTCTAGCATGATAAACTTAAAGATGGAGATGATGTTAAGCTCTGAATGTAAGCTACAAGGGTAGTTTTCTTACCATTTTATCTTTATGTTGGAGATCAACCCTTGCAAAGCCCACACACTATTCACACCTCCTATTGTTGTGGTATTCAAGTCATGTGAGCTCATATTTTTTTCATCTTCGGGAGTAGAGGTTTCCATGTAGTGTGAGTGAATAGAATTAGAAGGAGTAGAATCTTGTTTCATGGTGTAATGGAGGTGAGAGAAGGAAGAGGAGCTAGCTTGGTGTGAAACTATGTGGTAGCCAAGGGGAAGAGATGGGGGAGAAGCTTACTTGGTGCTACAATGGAGGTGGGAGAAAGCTAGTAGAGAGATAGTGTTACACTATAGGGGGTGCATGTGGTTGTTGCAGTAATGGAGAGCTTAGAAAAGAGTTTGTAGAGAGAGAAAATCACTTTTTAGCTATAGAATAGGTTTGGAAAGACTTTGGAGGGTGGAAAATGATGTTTTGAACTTTTTTGAAAAAATTCAAATTTTTGTATTTTTTAGTGCACGTTTTTGACTTTTGGAGGTCAAAAATACTTTTTTGACCATGAAATAAGTTTGGGAACCTTTTAAAGAGGGAAAATTTGAAATTTGATTTTTTTTGAAAATTTGGATTTTTTAATGTATTTTTCAATCCGGACCAAAAAGTGGGGGAAAAAAAGGTCAAAGTGGTCCCCCCCCCCCCCTCCCCCTTTCCCCTAGCCACCTCCCTTACCTTCTCACTAGGTAAGAGGCCATAAAGAGGTATAAGGCTACCTTGTCCTCCTACTTTTTTGAGGGTATAGAGTGTGTCCACCACCCTCTTCCTATTGGTTGGCCTCTAATTAACCTTAATCCCAAAGGGCCCCTAGAGGGTTCATATTTTTCCTAATGACACCTAATTTTATTTCTTGGCCATATTTTTGTGGATTACTCCATTGTGATCGTATTTTTGGCACACAAAAAGAGTAAAAATTGAAATAATTTTGGCTTTTTTGACATGTATTTACAATATAAACACACACTTAGGGGTTATCATATTACGTTCTCCCCATTCTCTTAGTTATTAGGACATTTTCATCTGATTCACACGTTAACACACAATTACTTCAAACATTGTCCTTTTCTCTATTAAATTCATACGCTTGGATCCACATTCAGAATGCCTCCGCCTCTCCTTGCCTGAGTCCTCTGAGATATAAAGTATAACCCGGGTTTTGCAGTGCATGGGAGATAAAATTGTGTCTATGCATGGCCGAGATTGGCCGTATCATGCTTTTGATGTCAATGCATGTAAAAACATTATGCAGTGCAAGAAGTGGGTCTAAGTAGTGTACTCAAGGGTTGCCAATGGCAAAGCAATCTGTTAATTCTCTTGAAGAGTAAATGATGTAAGAGTTGAGCTCATTCTTTGATAGTTCTATACGTACTAGTCGTAGCCATTGTGCTAGGAGTGGTTGACTTTGATGGTACTGGTGGAGTCTTGGGTACCCATCGATATATCACTTCCCTTGGATGTGCCTTGAATTGTCTTTTGTAGATAGTTGGCGGCTTGGTCTTAGCTTTAGATTCTTGCTTAAGTTTCCATACCCATTTTGTCGTCTATAATTGCGGTTTTGGTTGTTGATGTGGGTAGGATGGTGCCATAGTAGGCTGCAGTAGCTTTTTAGGCACCTAGATTTGAGTAGGATTGGTAATGAGTTGGGTCTTTGGTACCCAAAATTTCTTGGCTCTTTGCATGCCGCATTTTATGTGGATGAGTTTGATGATCCGTAGTGAGCACTGAATTGAAGTTTTCGTAGTTATTTGGTGGCTTTGGAGAGTT
The DNA here is from genome assembly GCF_014529385.1 of Adiantum capillus-veneris. Taxonomy (NCBI): domain Eukaryota; kingdom Viridiplantae; phylum Streptophyta; class Polypodiopsida; order Polypodiales; family Pteridaceae; genus Adiantum; species Adiantum capillus-veneris. The sequence continues at coordinate 44,731,154 of NC_140938.1, forward strand.
GAGAGTGGCTTTCCATTCTTCATGGCTATGAGCAAAGGGCACTTGTAATTGTTCAGGGTTAACTCAAGAACTCTGTCATCCCAGTCTTGGATTGCTTTATCAGTGCGCATCCATGGAACTCCTAGCACCATATTTTCATTCATCTGCTCATCTGGCAAATGAAGATGGGTGGGCACAAAAATTCATGCACAAAGACGTTGAGATTGATCAGTCCCAATATTGGTGTTAGCTCTTTATGGTAGCCTTTGACTTGCACTCTTGACTTGCACTCTACAATATTCTAGGGGTTGGGTTGTTGCCTTTTTGTAAGTTGTGTAGTTGATCGCATTAAGATGTGCACCTCTATCAGCTAGTGCTTTGACTATGAACCCATCCTTTAGGGTTACCATTATTTGCACGTCCAATCGATCCCACCATTTGTCATCGGTCTCTACCTCATCATCTGCTAGTGGTTGAATCTAAAGGGTATTGAGGGGTAGAACTTGAGGGATTGGTTGCCTTGCTGCTTTCTGTTTCAAAACTCAAATGGGCGCTCCCTCTCAAGCTTCCGCAATCACCAGTTGTCGTTTAAGCTTGCTTCCCTTCGTTGCATGCATTCTTTGTGGAAGGTCGTTAGTCAAAGGTAGATGATATCTACAAAAACGGCATCCACTAATCCAGTTTTCCATGATCTCTCCATCTAAGGTAGCTAGTTTGATGGCACCACACGGCAAAACATCCTCAATGACAAAAGGACCCTGTCCCTTTTTCTTGAACTAGGGTATATGTTGTTTCAAGGAGTAAACTAGAACCAAATCCCCTTGTTTGAAAATTTTTGTCACCAAATGTGAGTCAAAAAATTGTTTTTGTTTTTGTTTTTGTGCATATATATGCACGATGGATGCTAATCTTTGTTCATCGAGTTGTTTTAAGTCCTTGAGTCATTCTGAAAACTCGTGCACTTTCCATTTCAACTCGTGTGCAGCTTTAAGAGTGGGTAATAAAAATTCCATGGGTACAATTGCATATAATCCATAGAGAAAGCTAAAAGGATTTGTGTTCAAGGTTGTTTTAAACGAAACTCAATATGCCCAAAAGCCTGAATGAAGAGGCATATCGCAGTCTATTATACTTGAACTAACAATCTTGGTAAGCGCAAAGGTTAGGATCTTGTTTGTATGTTCTGCTTGTCTATTTGCTTGAAGATGATAGGGTGCAAATTTTTTATGGATTATCATAAACTCATTTAACAAGTGTTATATCATCTCATTGAGAAAATGCGATACTCTATCACTTACAAGCTCAATAGGAAGTCCATACCTAGTGAATATGCATTCGTACAAAAATGCAACGGTGGTTCTGGCATCATCTCTTCCTAGTGGCTTTTGCTTCAATCCATTTGGTTAAGTAATCCATGGCCATAATAATATATTGCACCTGAGTTTTATATGCCAGTGGTTGTATTGAGCCCACAAATTATATACCCCACTGAGAAGATGCACAAACTCACATCATAGGCCGCAACGGCATACTATCAATTCTTGTCGGCATCTTTGCTTGCTGACATGAATCACATCGTCGAGCAAATTCTTTGGCATGGTCAAACAATGTTAGCCACCACATGCCTGCCATCAATATAGCCTGAGCCATGGTTTCATGAGAGAAATGGCCTCCTGCCAGACCTGCATGCGCTTGTTCCAAGATAGGAAGGTATTCCTCTTCATTGGCACACAGCCTAATCTATTGGTCCTTTCCTCATTGATAAAGTTGATCCCCAATCATTGCATAGTTGACTGCTTCAGTCTCTATTGCTCTTCGTTGTTGTTTACTCATATCCTCAGGGATTGTTCTATTAGTCAGATATTCCACGAAATATCTACTCCAATGTGGTGTCATTGAAATTTGGAATAGGGTGGCATGGGATATGGTGGCCTTTTCCTTACATTGAGGGCAACTATTCACGTAATCATGAGCGTCTTTCTTCATGGTATGCCAATAAACCCCTAGCCAAGTCAATCATCGTAGGATTTGGCCTTTTGCGAAATAGAGTCCCACCACTGTAGTATGAGCTTGACTCAAGTAGGTTTCTTGTTCATCTAGGTTAATGCACAAAAGCAGAATTTCATCCTTGTTTTTACAATATAGACTTCCAGCCAACAATTGATATAAGGCGGATTGCTCTATCAATCGTGATGTAATAGGAAGTGATATTTGGGAATCTGCTTGCATTATGGTCATTAGGGACACTAAATCTTTTGAAAATCTAGGAATCATTTCCACAAATAACGGATAAGCATTTGATAAATCATTGTCTACCCCCTTTGGTGCTTCCCCTGAGGTGATCCTTGATAAATAATCCACTCTTTGGTACATGGTGCCCTTTTTGATGACCACTCTGATGTCAAATTCAAGTAGGATGATGAACCATCTTACTATTCCTCTTGTATTTCATGGCTTTTCACCAAATAGAGTAAGGCTTGATGATCCACAAAAAAGACAAACTTGTTAGCTAACAAGTAATGTCTGAATTTCTTGACTGCGTACACCATTCCAAGAACTTCCCTTTTGGTGGTTGTGTAAATTTTTTTTACTAGGTTTAGTTGTTTGCTAGTATATGATATAGGGAAATACATATTCCCCTCTCCGTGATGAGCTGATATGCAACTATTAGCAAATTTGAAGCATCATACACATGGAAAACTTTGTTCCAGTCTAGAGTTTTCAATATTGGTGATGTGGTCAAAGCTTGTTTAAGCTTTTGGAATGATTCCTTGCAAAAATTCTCCATTCCGTGGCGAAATCCATCTTATGTTTATCGTTGGGATCTAGGTTTAATTGGTTGTAACCAGAGAATCCGTCCAAGAAATTATAAGCCTCCTTTCGAGCTACCCATTCCAGAACATGATCCATGATAGGAAGAGGGTAGTCACTCACATATGGTGGCTGCATTCACCTTCTTGAGATTTACACACACTCTGAGTTTGCCATTCTTTTTCGGCACCACCACAATAGGTGATACCCAATCAGTGTGTTCTATTTCTCGGAAGAACTCAGCCTAGCATTATAGAATTAAATTAGCAGTTACAATTTGTGTCATACAATTAAATGTGGGCACTAGGGGATATGATCAAAACAAGTTAATTACAATTTTGTTTTATGCCATACGAGACCAGGTGATGAACACACGAAGCAAATCCTCATTTCTCAGCTTTCTCAGATGGATAAACATATTGTGGTTTAAATCTAAGCCAAAGTAGTGCAGGAAGATGAAGTAAATATGTTTGCAGGCCATATATGGTATTGTTTGTGCTACTCGTTTTGCAAAGTCTCCACATGTACATGTTGGGCTACTTGCAACATGAACTTTATACCTCTCGCCCCGGAGTTGTGAAGAAGATGTCTCTACCATGATTTTTTCATGCAGGGCTGCCTTCACGACAATGTGCTGCATAATGTGAGCTTCCATGGTTATTGCTGACTCGACTCTCTTGGAGGCTTGAATTGATATTCATGGCGCTCTTCTCTCTCTCTCTCTCTCTCTCTCTCTCTCTCTCACACACACACACACACACACACACACACACACACACACACACACACACACACACACACACACACACACACACACACACACACACACACACACACACACACTAGAGACTCTTTCTCTCCCTAACGCAAAAATTCAAACATAGTGCGCGCGCGCACACTCACTCACACAAACACACACATAGAACCCTGCAATCGAACTCCTCACTTTCTCCAACTTCTTCTATACCCGCATAGGCGGCAAGCAGATCCTGGTACTCAAGATCTAGATCTTCATGTATCTGATGATGTTGTTCTTTCATGATGAAGAGGTTATGCCTTAAGGGTATCCAAGACATAGCGATGAAGACAAGAGTGTGCCCAATGTGCAATGAACTAAGGGTGGAGTGGGTAATAAATCCGGGGCAGGAACACAAAACTTCTTTGAGAGAAAATTATTTGGGTTCTTGATTCTTCCCTTGAGTTTGCGAAGCCGAAGCACCTCCAATGCTCTAGAAGCGTGGAACTTTGTGAGTGTCTAGATAGAAGTTGCATACCCTCACTTCCTAATAGGTATTCCTAATGGCTTCACAAAAACAAAAAAAATCATTACCTACATAGTGAGAGTACATAGTGCTAAGACACTATAAAGAAAACAAAACGCTAAAAGAAAAACGATTGAAAGGGTCTAAGTGGCTTTGTAAAACAATAAAAAATGATAAAATCATTAGGTTGAGTTTAAATGGAATCAATGTTCGGGAAAGGATTGCCTCAGCTTAGCCTTGACTCGATAAAAAATCGATACTAGTTTCTTGCAAACTATGGTAAAGGAAAGAAAAAAAGGTAAAATATGTAAGAAAATAGCTCAAAAATCCTTGCAAGCTTCAAAAAATTTGCTTGTATTTTTTGTTTGCTTCTTTGCGAGAGGAGGAAACTTGGAGGGCGTCTGCTTAATAAAAGAGACATTTTCAAACACTCATTGGAATGAAGATATAGAATGCAAGAAAAGTCAAGCACTAGAGGAGAGTTCATAGAGTTAAGCCTTGCTTCTAATTAGCCACAGCACAATGCCTGGGTCACATACTAGTTCTAGTAAATTCTACACACACACACACACACACACACATACACACACACACACACACACACAGTGGCACTATAGGTATTCTTGTTGTTCTCAAACACAAACCCCCTACACCCCACACCCCCCCACCACTTTGATCTAGCCCGGAATCTGCTGGGTCACTTTAGGGTTACTACTCAAAAAATGCCATTACTTTGTAGAGACCATGGGGCCTAGCCCTTGATTATTAAGCTAAGATATAAAATAAAGATTTCTCTGGTGTGCCGAGCATGATTAAATTCTCCTTCTTCATTACACCGTGAAGGCGGCCTCTCCTTCCTTACTATGGATCTCCCCACTCATGGGTATTTGTGTGCCGTTTAGTGCTACCTCACACACACACACACACACACACACACACACACACACACACACACACACACACACACACACACACACACACACACACACACACACACACACACACACACACACACACACACACACACACACACACACACACACACACACAGAGGAAGGCGGCCCAACTCACTCATTGCTCTCGCATAGAGGACTCGCAGTCCATCCTCCTTCCACTATTTAAACAGGTGAGGGAACATCTCTGCCCCTCACTTAGCAAGATTTGTTCTGTCGTGGTTTGCCAGATTTATTCTGTCATGGTCTTTTCTGAGAAGACTTACTGCTTGCTTCACAAAAGGAGCTATGGAGCTCACTACTCAGCTGCCTCAAGGTTTTTTCTCCCTGGCTTGCCTCGCTACTGGTTATGTTGGAATTTTTTGCTTTAGCTCTACATTAAGCATTCTTCTGCTATTTGTTGGCACAGTAAGGTAAGCATTAAATGTTTGTCAGACCATAGCATGGTGGCGGTTTTTTAACCTCAGGCGTTTACTGCTTGTGACCATGTTGGGTTTGACAGCTGTCGTTAACTGTCTTTTTTTCACACTATGCAAAACAGGTGTATATATTACTCATGAAAGATAGGTTTATTATTTTTTTACTCAGCATGGAAAAGGTTGTTAAGTATGGTCGGTATAAATTTTCACTTGCATCCATTGGTAAATGAAAATTGGGGTTGTTATTGCTTGGCTGGCTTAAGCCTAGAATTCACTTGTTGTAACCTACTATACACGAATATTAACAGGGTGTTTTCCCCGGGCGCTAACCAATGCTGTACTGGTTCATTACCTAACTGGTTTTAATGAGGTAATTGCATGAGCAGGTATTGTTTGGGATTAGATTGATAAGCATGGATTAATGGTTCACTATTAATTTGGTAATTACTACAACCTGGTAAAACCCATCGGTTGGGCTATGTAAATATGAGGAGTACCGATTTGACTTCTTGCGCACTGTGTGGGGATGGTTGGCCCGACTGCATACGTTTGCTGTACCAAAATTTTTAACTAGTTAGTCTATTACTTCTATCGCATTCGCTTGGCGGGCATAATTTCTATAAAAAATTAATCCAAGATTTGTTGCACCTGATGCTTTGTAACAAAACCCATTTTTAAAACTAAAGAACCTATACCAATTTAAGGTAAGTATACACTATGGGATAGTTTTTTGGACTGCATTTGACTGCATAGTATGTGCCTCGTGGATTGGTGTGGGGATGATATGGTGCCGGATATCTTCTTGTTTAAGAATCGATACTAGCTCTGTTCTGGCTTATGGTTTAAATTTGGGTGGCTTGGCCTGCCGGCTGCTTATGGGTATTGAACTACTCTTTACCTATTTGGTTTTTTTCGATTGCTTACAAATACTGGGCCTATTTCGTTATCGGTTGTCTTGTTAAAGAAATTTGTATCACAAAGACAGATAAAGTTTAGAAACAAAAACCATAATGGCATGTTCTTTCTCTAGAGCTTCGTGGGTTTTACTTCAAGGGCTCCTTGCCACTTAATGTGCTGAGAGATTTATCTGGTAAAATATATACAAACTAAAGGAAGTTTTGGATTCCATATACCATGATGAGCATAAACTTTATTTGACCTAAACAAACATAAACTAGCTTAATACTTTTTTGAACTATAATAGGAATTTTTATAGCTTCGGTAGAGTTTCATTGATCTTGAAGGATATTTTGATAGGGGACTATGACACTTGGATTAGAAGGGGTGGTGGCCTTCTAATCAGAATAATGTTTTTTGCTAGAAACTTGGGTATATGAAAAAGAGAAAAAGAAGAACATTTTTTTACACATATAGCACTAAGCTTGTGAAAGTAAAAAAAGTTTGTAAGATGGACATGGATAACAACTGGTATGGTTCATTGATACCTGTAAAACACATCGAAGGCTAACTAAATTGTTGTCTTGTTTCGATGGATGCAGGTAAGGACTCTATCTTATCTTGGAAGGTTTTTTTGACTTTGGCAAGCTATCCTACTGTGGATGGGACACTCATTTATGACTTGGGAAGTTCCTTTACTATCTGAATACTGAAAGGGGATCTCTTTCCTACAAACATTGTACTTAAATGATTCTAATACTGAGTTGTTTTTATACTTATCTATTCCTTGTTTCATTGCTAGCTGTCTTTTGAATGTAAAAATTCAATTATGTATTATTATCTAAGATTTAACAGCTACTCTCTCTCTCTCTCTCTCTCTCTCTCTCTCTCTCTCTCTCACACACACACACACACACACACACACACACACACACACACACACACACACACACACACACACACACACACACACACACACACACACACACACACACACACACTCACACACACACATACACACACACACACACACACACACACTCACACACACACACACACACACACACACATCCATGATTGTAGATGGTTGAGACAGTCTCACTGGGTGGGAACCGGATCCTGTGAGACGAACAGTGGATCAGTCAGTAATTACCACAGCAGTTAGCACAGTAATTCCCAAGGCATATAAATAGGACCCATTACATTGTAATCGGGTTGGCATTGCTCAGTTTTGGTGATGAAATTGTTGCATCTGGCCTTTTGTGCCGTGGGCTGTATAAGCTCACTTTGTATGGCAAGTGTGGATAAAATTTTACAAATGATGTTGCAGATTCAAGGGATATTTCAGATGCAAAACTTTGGCATGCACGTTTTGGTCGTCTGAATTTTGCCAGTTTGCTGCATTTGCAGAAATCTGATATGGTTGCTTCTTTGTCGCCTCTTGAAGCACCTGTCAAACATGTTTGTGAAGGTTGTATTTTGGGTAAAATGCAGCGTTCTAAGTTTCCAAAGGATGGTTCAGTTCGGGCCACATGCAGGTTGCACTGGCTTGTGCATAGTGATGTTTGTGGGCCCATGCAAACTCCGTCCTTGGGCAATTACCTATACTTCGTGACTTTCATTGATGATTACTCCAGGCATGCATGGGTATTTCCGCTTAAAGCGAAGTCCGAAGTTTTTATGTGCTTCAAACAATGTCTGGCTATGGCTGAAAATATCTCAAAATGTACTATGGGCACCCTTCGTTCCGATCGAGGGGGGGAGTATATGTCTAATGAATTTGATGCATTTCTGGCTAGTCATGGGATAAAACACCAATGTACAGTGCCTTATACACCTCAGCAAAATGGTGTTGTTGAGAGGAAAAACAAGTCACAGACGGAAATGGCTTGATGTATGGTCAAAAGTCAAGCTTTGCCGCATTCTTTTTGGCTTCAGGCCATCATGTGTGCCACTTATGTACTTAACAGGTGTCCTACAAAAGCTTTGCAGTCTATTACTCCATATGAAGCATGGCATGATAGAAAACCTTCTATTGAGCACATGCGTGTTTTTGGCTATTTGGCATATGCTTTGGTGCCACAAACACAGCGCAGAAAAATGGATGATAAGGCTGTCAAATGTATTTTTGTTGGTTATAGTGCTGAAAATAAAGGTTACAGGTTGTATCATCCGCAAACAAAACATATTCTGGTTTCACAAGATGTAGTGTTTGTGGAAGATTCTGTTCAGCCCTTCTTGTCATGTACTAGAGACAGTAATGTAAGCTCACAGGACATTTATGACACTTTGTTGCCTCTTTTCAGTGGTGGAAATACGAATGTAAGTTCCAATGAGGCAAATGTACAGCCTATGGGGGTTTCTGAAAATGTTATAGATCAGCCTATTACTGATGCAGATGTACATGATGTACTTGATGAGGAAAGGGATGAAAATGAGCAGGCTAGAAGTATGCCAAAATGCCTGATGTACACTTTGCATGACAATAAATTGGATGCACCTTTGTCTAGCCGTACTCGTTCAGGCTCTCGCCATGCATCTTATGCATCAGATTGTTATGTTTTGGTTGTGTCTAGCTTACATGATGTTGAGGAGCCTCTGTCTTTTGATGAAGCACAGAATTCAAAAAATTGGATGACTGCCATGCAATCAAAATATGATGCACTTATAGAAAATGACACATGGACTTTATGCGATTTTCCTCCTGGCAAAAAGGCCATTGGTATGAAGTGGGTGTACAAGTTGAAATGCAAGCCGGATGGTGAGATCAATCGCCATAAGGCTCGACTTGTTGCAAACGGTTATGCACAACAAAAAGGCATAGATTATGAAGAGACTTTTACTCCCACTTGTTGTATGACTACTGTGCGTTTTCTATGTGCATTGGCAGCTCATTTTGTTGGGATGTACATCAATCAGACATTGTTACTGCTTTCTTGAATGGTGACATATTTGAGGAAGTTTATGTAACACAGCCTTGCAATTTTGTCATAAAAGGACAAGAGGACAAAGTGTGCAGATGTAAGAAGGCTTTGTATGGGTTGAAGCAATCTCCTCGTGCTTGGTATGAGAAAGCTGACACTCATTTGGTTAAACGAGGCTTTTGTAATAGTCCAACAGAAAGCACATTGTATGTAAAGCGTGAGGGTGATGTACTTCTCATTGTGGTTCTTTATGTTGATGATTCGCTGATCACTGGACCAAATGAGAGACATATTGCTGAATTTAAGGCGGTGTATGATGGAGATATTCAATGAGTTTCTTCATCAGTTCCTCGCAATATTCATGGACGATTTCACTGTATATTCAGCTGAGGAACAACATTTACTATTCTTGGAAATGGTTTTTAAGCGCTGTCAGGAGAAGCGGGTTTGTCTGAATCCATTTAAATCTGTTTTCCTAGTATGGAAAGGACTGGGACATGTAGTATCTCACAATGGAATAGAAATGGCCAACGACAAGATCTAGCGTGTTTAGCAGGCCAAGGCGCCCAGGAATGCATTTGAGTTAAGTTCTTTCTTGGGATATATTTACTTTTACAGAAGATTTGTGCTTATATTTGCCTCCCAAGTCTTACCACTGAATGAGCTCACAAAGAAAACTAGCAACTACTGAGTGTGAGGAAAGTTTCCAGAACTTAAAAACTGCCATTATCAGTAAACCAGTCCTTCGGCAACCAAATTGGGATGTTATCTTCCATGTACATGTGGATGCTTCGGGGCTGGCAATGGAGGCGATACTAGCCCAGCCAGATAGAAGGACTGACTATCTTGTCTACTTTTCCAGTCGTTCGCAGATTAAGCCAAGCTGAACAAGGTTATACAACCACTAAACGAGAAGCTCTAGAAATGGTTTTCAGTGCTACAAAATTCAGGCATTATTTGCTAGGAAAATTGTTTCATTTCTATGTGGATCATCAGGCCCTATTATTCTTGATTAATAAAGTCATTATTCCAAGGCAGACTAATACGGTGGATGATGTTACTTATGGAATTTGAATTTCGAATTTTCCATAAACCTGGCAAGAACCACTATGGCACTGATTTCCTCTCTAGGAGTACGGAGGGCTATTCTGAAGTGTCTTTAAGAGACGAACCAGTGGATGCTGAATTATTTCAGCTGGAAGCGTCAGAATCACTTGATCGTGAATTATATGAAGTATATCAGTTTCTTTCTCAGGGTGGTTTCTTAGATGACTGGAAGAAAAACCAGAAGAAGGCTCTGGTTATCAAAAGCTTAGAGTTTACCATCATTGGGGGCTCACTCTACAGATTAGGTGTCGATGGTATTCTTCGCCGATGTGTGCCTATGGAGGGGAGAATGCAAGTTATCTCAGAGGAGCATAATGGAGATTCTTCTGCTGGTTTATGGTGGCAAACATTGATATCCGATGTCAGAAGTTTTTGCAAAACTTGTGACATATGTCAAAGAATGAGTAGACCCAGAGCTGCAGACATGACTCCCTTAATACCAGTACAACCACTAGGTGTTTTCATGAAATGGGGTTTGGATTTTATGGGACCTTTCAAGAAGGTTACTCCCAAGAAAAATAGGTATATAGTGATGGCTACCTGCTATGTAACCAAGTGGGTAGAAGCTAAGGCTCTTCCTGACAACATAGCCAAATCCACAGCAAGATTTTTATTTGAGAATATTGTTTGTCACTATGGCTGTCCTGTGGAGATTGTGTCGGACCAAGGGACACACTTCATCAATGACACTATGGAGATCCTTATGGACACGCTTTCAGTCAAGCATAAAAAATCCACACCTTATTATCCTAGATGCAATGGACAAGCCAAAAGTAGTAACAAGACCATAAAGACTATTCTCACTAAGATTGTGCAGAAAAAGACAGACCAGTGGGATTTGAAGCTTCAGACTGCTTTATGGAGATACAGGACAACTTATAAGGTCACTATAGGATTAACACCATTCAGAATGGTATATGGCAGTGAAGTTGTTGTCCCTATGGAGTTTGTTATTCCAAGTCTCAGAATGGCTGTAGAATATGGGTTAGATTTTAATCACAATCTTCAGAAGCGACTGGAGGAGCTTACCCAATTAGATGAACTGAGACAACGGCCTATGCTGGAACATAAGATTGTTCAGCAAAGAAATAAACACTGGCATGACTGAAGGATTAAGGTTTCGGAGTTTCGGAAAGGGGATCTGGTACTCCTATATCAGTCCAAATTGGGTCCTAAGAAGCCGAATCTAAAGATAGCGTGGGCAGGACCATTCTAAGTGGACTAGGTTTTCTCCAATGGCACGGTAAGATTGAAAGACCTATCTAGATTACTGCTGCCAGAGGTATATAATGGAGCTAAAATCAAGCTCTACTATTCAGAAGCCAGAGAGCCTTGCCAGGAACAAGGTAATTTTGATCTAGGTGTTGAAGACCAAGAAATTCCAGAATCAGCTATCTTGGGACTTTTTCATGTGCAACCATTTCCAGAACCAGTTTCAGACCAATACCAGCACGACCAAGCCAGGTTTATACCAGAACCAAAAACGTGGGGACAAAGTTTTTAGTCTTTAGGGGACCAACGGTCAAATGGAATATCAGTGGTAATCATTTCAAAGACAGGTGAAATTCTTATCCAATGCATGTCTAACACGTCAGTTGCGGTGCACAGAAGTCTAGGAACAGTAAGTGGTGGAGCTTTTATGGTGGCAAACGCGTATAATAGTAAGGCGAGTAGGTGTTTTTCCATGCAAATATCCTGCGTGATGATTGCCTCCTGTTGTCCACTCGCCATTGCCGAGCTCTGTAGTATCTTCACTGCAGCCGCCGCAAACCTCATCCTCTGAGGAGACCGTGGATTGTCGTCTGACTTTGCCAACCACACCTGGATATGGTTTCGAAGAATCAAGTAAGTCATCTTCTTCTTCACCTACTTCATCATCTTCATGGTGCATGGGTAGGAGGAAACTGTCAGAAAAGATGCAGGACACTATCAACGAAACCCAAGCTCTTATTACTGCTACAAAGGCAACTCTTCCACTCATCCTGCACAGCAAAATTCAGCACTATGTGTTTACTGAGCACGCTAAGGCTCTACTCCAACTGTGGGACTTGAGTGTGGTTTTGCAAGCCATGAGGATTGAGTTTGACACAGCCATCATAAGGCAAGTCATGGATTCTTTCAATGCTGAAGATGGCAATGCTATGATTTATGGCCAGAAGGTGTCTGTCACACTAGAAAGCATTGCTTTTGCATTTTGTATGCCAAACGGGCCCAAGCCATCTGTGGCAACTGCAGAGCAAATCAGTGAATCTCTGAAGGAGGATGATGCTGCTAAGCGGAAAAGGAAAGCCAGTGTGCAAGGGAATCCAATTGTTGTAGGACTCGAAGCTCCCGCTGCCTATCGATTTGTGGTTGAAGCTGTGAGTCTGAAGAATAACCCGACATATGTGTCGAAGAAACTTTTTGCCATGCTTTTAGCAAAAAGATTGGATTCCAAAGTCTCTATCAACCTTTGCCAAATATTGTCGCACAATGTGCTTCAGCAAACTGCCAAGCTGAAATCTCAAAGTGTATTCAAGGCTTGGTATGTTTGGCAGTTTCTGTACTGGGCAACTGCTCTAGACACCCATGATCAGGTGAGAATGGCTTGGAGTTAGAAGCCGTGTCCACTATCCAAAAGTATCGACTTTTCATCGGATGAAGAAGAGCCAGAAAGTTAGTCAACCCCCACTGGACTGAAAAGGAAGGCTAAAGAAGATGAAGCTGGCAGTTCAAAGAAGTCAAGGACGACACTGACTAAGAGCACTGCTCTCATGAAGCAGCTCGAAAGTCAAGTCAAAGCAGTGTGTACTGAAAGGAATCCAGTTAGCCAGATTATGAAGAGACTTTTTCTCCCACTTGTCGTATGACTACTGTGCGTTTTCTATGTGCATTGGCAGCTCATTTTGTTGGGATGTACATCAATGAGACATTGTTACTGCTTTCTTGAATGGTGACATATTTGAGGAAGTTTATATAACACAGCCTTGCAGTTTTGTCATAAAAGGACAAGAGGACAAAGTGTGCAGATGTAAGATGGCTTTGTATGGTTTGAAGCAATCTCCTCATGCTTGGTATGAGAAAGCTGACACTCATTTGGTTAAACAAGGCTTTTGTAAGAGTCCAACAGAAAGCACATTGTATGTAAAGCGTGAGGGTGATGTACTTCTCATTGTGGTTCTTTATGTTGATGATTCGCTGATCACTGGACCAAATGAGAGACATATCACTGAATTTAAGGCTGATTTGAATGCTACTTTCAAGATGAAAGATTTGGGGCTGTTGCATCATTACTTGGGTATACAGTTTAAGTAGTGTGATGGTGGTATTGCCTTGTGTTAGAAAAGTTACATAGAGACATTGCTATGTAAGTTTGGACTTGAGGATTGCAAACCTATTGCCACTCCCATGGAAACAGGTTTGAAGTTGAGACTACATGATGCTGGCGATCTTGCTGATGTCACTCTTTACCAAACTGTTGTTGGTTGCCTTATTTATGTATGCAACACGGGCCAGATATTCAATTTGCAGTCTCACAAGTCAGCAAATTTATGCATAGCCCAGGGTCTAAGCATTGGCAGGCTGTCAAGAGGATTTTCCACTACCTTAGTGGCACTTTACATCTTGGCTTGTTTTATCCCAAGGGGGGATCATTGTCGCTGGACTAACATGCTTTTTTGGACTCATATTGGGCTGGTTGTTTTGACACATGAGTGTCCATAAGTGGTTTTTGTTTCATGCTTGGCAGTTCGTGTATATCATGGTTGAGCAAGAAGCAACCTATTGTGGCCACTTTGAGTTGTGAGGCAGAGTATGATGGAGATATTCAATGAGTTTCTTCATTGGTTCCTCGCCATATTCATGGATGATTTCACTGTATATTCAGCTGAGGAACAACATTTACTATTCTTGGAAATGGTTTTTAAGCGCTGTCAGGAGAAGCGGGTTTGTCTGAATCCATTTAAATCTGTTTTCCTAGTGTGGAAAGGATAGCTACTGGGACATGTAGTATCTCGCATGGAATAGAAATGGCCTCCTATTGCAGAAATCTACTGCATTACCTTATATGGCTCTTGTCACAGTGTATGAGCCAACTGGTTCTGACCCGGCAATAGTTAATGATGGCTGTTCAGTACTCATTCAGTCATCATGGAATACTATTGTCAATTGTATGGGACAAATGTTGGATGCTGCAGGGTCAGAAGATGAACTAATCAAGGTAAAAACTTAATTAAGGGAGACTGAGGAGCAGATTGAAAAGCTGGAGCAAGGGAGAGCAGCCCAGAACTTGCGCCACACTCTCCTAGAGGCTCACTCAGATAGGACCATTCAGCAGTTACAAAGTAAGCTAGCCAAGGTAGAGTCTGAGATGCAAACTATGCAGGAAGAAAAGGCTGAAGCACAACGAGCTGCTGATAGGTTCGAAACCATGCTGAGAATGAAGCGAGTTGAGTTCAACTCTATACTGATCCGCCACAATTCTCTCAAGGCCACATTAACAAAAAGATATATCTATAATAATCTGGTCGAGATCTTGAATCCACCAAGCAATGTTGTTTTCGACATGGATAACTTGAAGTCTCTTATGGAGACGATGCAGAGTGATTTGTAGGATAAAGTTACTAAATATAGAAGTGCTCTGACAAATCAAGCTATCCTTGATTACATTGAACAGCAGACTACCATTGAAGACGATGAGGATAAGGAGGAAGAAGAAGCAGAGAAGGAGGAGGATGAACCAAACGAAGGGCATAATGATGATGATGATGATGCCTCCCCTCCATCTCCACCTCCAAGACCTAGTACTGAAGGTACAGGGCCAACTGGAGGAAATCAGTCACAGCCAGACCAACATGAAGGGCAGCGGCTGAGCAATCAGCAGCTAGGAGAGCAATAACCCAACAACATTGGGAATCCACCGACACACCAGTCACAACATAGCAGGGTTGTTAAAGGGAAAGGCAAAGTTGTGACTGAGGGACCAGCAGGTGATGAGCAACATTCATTACAGCTCACCACACTGAACAAGAGATTGAGACATCAGCAGGCTCCTATAACCAAGCGGTATCTAGAGGATGATGATCTTATCTCTGATCTGGAGCACTTTCAGTGATTGTATGTCGGAGCCAGGGAAATGGTTGAGCATTGGAAATTAGCTGCTTTCCATGATCAAGAGGCGTGCCAATTACCAGCGCATCCCAGTACAATACAGCTCTGTTAGAAAGGGTGCCTGAATGGATACTAATTGCTGAAGAGAGAGTAACCAATCCACATTGGCAATGGCAGTCTACTACAGATTGTCACTCTCTAGCCATGGAATTAGAGCTTTTGCTAGGAAACAAGCCAACATATAAATGCATGAAGGATGTCAGGAATCAATTGAAAGAGGTCTTAATGCAAATGCAGATTGCTAGGGGAGTTCTGGATCAAAGGGTGAGGACCATTCTTGAAGACCAAACTGCCACCAGCAAGGGACCTCAAACCCATATGTCAATGGGAGAACATGCAACTACTCTTCGGCAACTATTTCAGCTGGCTAGAGTAACCAAAAAGATGATGCAGCAAGAGAACCAGGCTGTCCTTAACTTCTTGGAATTTGTGTCTGATTACCCAGTTCTCTTGTATGCTTTACCAGCAAGAGAGACAAAGATGCCAAGATTTGTTCCAGCACTTTACCCTCAACATCTAGAACCAGTCGATCAGCTCACATATTTCAAGATTACTGATGATCTTCAGGATTGGTATGAGCCATCGACTGTGGAATGGAAAACTTGGCAAACACTGTTCAATGACGCTCTCCAGGAGCTGAAAGATGAGGTGCAGAGGATCAAACTGTGTATGGGCCAATGGAAAATTCAGATTAGAGGCCTCACTAAGATCACCAACCAACTGCTACAACTCACTGTTGAGTCCTCTAAACTGCCTAAAAAGGACATTACGGCTAAACCAGGCCTTGGAACACAGTACAGAGAGATGGCTGAGATTCTTTTTGAAGCTCGGATCAAAACCAATCAACCTCTCCCAGAAGGATGGATCCATACAGCCTCGCATTGTCACAAACTGGCTAGAACTCGGATCACCAAAGGAAAACGCATGCTCTATGATCCCGACACCAAAACTTATCATCCCCTCACGCCTTATGAAATTGAGATGACCACAAAAAGGTTGGATCAGCTTAAGCAGGAGGCCATTTACAGGCTCATTCAGAAGGAGAATGCTGGCATTGGGACTTCTCAGATGCCATCCAGACCAAAGGGTAACGGAAGCGGGTTCAGTGGAAGGATACTGGGTAGTTCCATCTCAAAATTTGGTCAAGGATTTTTCCTTCTTCTCAGCTGGCACAGACTGTGAGTCCTCGAATCAGACGGTGGATTTTTCCACCAGTTTTTGCAGCAGACACTGGATTTTTCCACTCAGGGGTTGGTGTCATTTGGCTGACGCCCTTGGAATTACAATTATAAGGGCGTTCAGCACTCAATGAGCAAAATTCTAGAAGAATCAGACGGTGGAATTTTTTTTCTCAAAAATTTTGGAATCTTGCCAAAATTCAAGAAAGGAGGGAAAAATGTAGACGGTTGAGATAGTCTCACTGGGAGGGAACCAGATCCTGTGAGACGAACAGTGGATCAGTCAATTACCACAGCAGTTACCACAGTAATTCCCAAGGCATATAAATAGGACCCATTACATTGTAATGGGGTTGGCATTAGTCGTGGGCATGAATCGAGTCATTTGTCGGATGTACTTCTGCTTAAGATTTTGATTCATAATCCTTAGCCCTGAGCTGTTCTTGAGCTACATCATCCTTATCTGTAATCTCTCACCTGTAATTCTAAATACAGTAGCCTAGTGTACTTCAATCATACATACTTTGTACTCATTCTCTCTCTGAATCCGAATCTGAATCTGAATATCATTCTCAGTACTTCAGTCTGTTTCTCATTCCAGTAGATGTATTCCAGTTCAGTTTCTAACACCGTTTTAGATATGGGAAAATCCCGTTTCCCAAATTCTAAATGTGTATGCTAGGATTGTGTTATTTAATGATTTCTAAGCTCTAGTTGCCTTTAATTTAGATAAATTATCATGATTGCATGAGTCTATTTTAATTTCTCAACTATAAAATTTAAGAATAAACCTCCAATATAGTTTTTGGAAAGAGGATTTGTATGACATCAGTGCTTTTCAAAATTCAACAAATGCTTCTAGAAGTAGCTTCTCAAAAAATGAGGTGTCAAAAAAACCAATTGATATGATTTTAAAGCAGCATATAGATTGATTACAGCAATTAAAAAAGATAATATATAAAGGCAAATACAATTAAACACTCTTGTCATAATTTGGTGACCTTAATCCATGTATAACAAAATACTTGGTCATGGTTTTGTAGCATGCTATCAAGTTTTAAATACACGATAATTTAAACAACATTCAAACTAATATTTCACACTTAAAATGTCAAAACAATACTATATAGTATTCTATGGCTATAAGACCATGAGATGACATCTATTGCACCTATGGCCTTAAGGCCATATGGTGCTCTTTGTAGACATGTCTATGACTTTAATATGTCTCTTTATGACCTCAAGGCCATAGAGTTAGGATTGTTAGCTTGTCCCAACGTATAAAGAGGTCCAGTCCTTCAAAGCCATATGGGACTTTATTTATGTGACACCCTATGTCCATAAGGCTGTAGGTTGTCTTAGGGCCACAAGATGTTGTTTATGCCAATAAGAAACCCTTCTATGCTCTATGTTGGCACACTATGTCCCCAAGCACACAAGGTGTGCCTTGTATGCTAGTTAGAAACCCTTTATTCTATATGTTGTCACCATATGGCCTTAGACCATAGGGTGCCCTCTGTGCTAGTAAGAAATCCTCTATACTCTGTGTTTGCACCCTATGGACCTAGGGCCACAAGGTACCCTCTATGCTAGTAAGAAATCCTCTACGCTCAATATTGAGACCATGTGGCCCCAAAGCCATAGGATATCCTCTATGGTAGTGAGAAAAAACCTCTATGATCTATGTTCAAAAACAATTAAAAAATCTAAACAATACTATAGAGTATCCTCTGCCCTAAGACCATAAGATGTCATCTATTGCACCTATACTTCCATTTGGTATTTTATTTAACTATACAAAGTTAAATGAGCACTTACTTAGATAAACTATCATAGTTCTAACTTTGAAATTATTTCTTAACATAAAACTACAATATAAAAACTCCTAATATAAGTTTGTGCCAAAGAATCAATGTTAAGATGAAGATTTTTTACATCAAGTACATGCTTTAAAACTTCACTCAAAGGTTTTAGAGATGGTGTCTCAAAAAAAGGAGGTGTTTAAAAACACCATTTGATGTGAATAATACGAATTGTATACATTGATTATGTCAAAATAGTATAAAGTATAAACATAAAGATTACCACCAACTTGACAGTTTCATAAAAATGATGGTCTTCATCGCATGTACAATAAAAGACTAACTAGAAAGAGTATGATATCTCCAAGATTGAGGGTGTTCAAAAAACACCGTTTTGTAACACTACCAAATGTCAAGAAATTCTGATTGTTTGGATCACTTAATAAAGACAATTAATAAGAAGAAAAAGTTAACAATACCATAGAAGCATCAAACAATGAAACCAAAGAACTTGAATGAGAGAAGTCTCCTGACACTAGGATGCACTTCATTAAAAAAACAGCTTAAAGATGTTTCAAGATATCCCACAACATTCCATCAAGTTTAAATTTTGAAAAGTACACATTGCCAAATACTTGGTAGATGCTATTTAGAGTACTTAACTAGTACACTTAAAATGGCCTCCTTCTCTTGAGATTTTGAGTCCTTTGAGACATATAACATTGCATTACATAGTGAGTCTCAGGATCAGGATGGAACATTACAAAATTTCTTATGGTATAGTCTCTCTTGTCTTTAGCATACAACCATCCACATAACCATGGAACAATTTCATCTTTTAAAAAACTTTGAAGCAATTGAGTAGGTTGGTTCCAAAACTTTGGAAAAATCATATAAGTTCCATGCATATTCCACATCACTCGATATGGACTATCATCAAATATTATATTGTTGCCTCCATCTAAATAATCAAATAGCTTCCATATGGTCGAAAGATTTTTGTGATAGGCTCTTTTGTAATCGATCATGAAATTTGAATTTTGGTAGCACCGGTTATCCATAATCATCTTGAATTTGTGACTTTGTGTAGGAAAACAGGTCTTGATTATGTGTTGAGCTTTTTGTAAACGATGGCATCTCCAAATCCAAACCTCAAAGAACTCAAAGCAAAATCTTAAGAAATACTTTGCATCTGGACGCACCGCATACACCTCATTGTTATCTTCTACAATGCACATGTACTTGGTCCAAGTTGGCCTTGATTGAAGCTCAAATGTTGCAAGAAGCACACCCTCTAAATCCAAGATAAGCGTTCTTTTGTTCTGTTTGAAAGATGTTGGTAGATAATGAAACCATTGCTCTTGGTTTGAATGTGATATTTGATGTAATATGAAAGGGAGCTCCTCTATTTTGTGATAATCTAATAGCAAAACATTTTTTCTTAGAAGCCCTGAAATGATTTAAAAAAAAAAAGTTAATATAGAGATCTTAAGTGTGTTGAAGACCTTAGGGACATAGGGTGCTAATTTGTGGTTACACTTAGTAAGTCCTATGCAAGAACACATGCCAAACTATGACCCTATGGCCTTAGATTCATAGGGTGTTAAGACCATAAAGTGAAATTCCCCCAAGGACATATAGGGTGAGATTTGACCTTATGAGCATGTAGATTGTCCTTGATGGCACAGTGAACTCAAATTTCAAAGAAAACAACTATAAAAGCCTTTAAAAAAAAGAGCATTTGGCACATGAAACTCAGAAGTTACTTATAGTATTGAAAGACAATTTAAAAAACTATTAATCATTTACATCTTCATATATCTTGAAACCCTAAGCACTCTAACAAAGTCTCTGAGGACATAGAGATCTTTGTAAATGACAAAATGTTACAAAACATTGCTCCATCATTTCTTGATATAGGGCTATTTGAGATCATACTGAATTTTTAGATGCTTTATATAATTCCTGGCTTCATGTACTTTGATCACAGGCTCCTTGTATCTAATTTTTGGGCAAGCATGATTGCTTCTGTACCTTTCAAGGCTGATAATGATTTGATATTCTTTAAGACCCTTACTTTTTCTCGATCATGTGCTGAAAGTTTCTTGTCTTGACTTCGAGTGGACATTTCACTAGTGCTAGATGTTGTAGCTTTCTCATCGTGAAGAGGACGAGAAACTTCTGGTAGCCTTCCTGTGGAGTAGGTTTCTCCTAGAAAAATTAGATTTCTCTCCTCCCACTCTGCAACAACCTTGTGTATACGGTTATAAAGCTCATGACCTTGAGCAATGGGGGCTTGTCCATATAAATGAGACCCTATAACTGTGCGAATGTCATTAGCATGATTGAGAGCTTTGATATATGGTAGCAGCTCCCGAAGGAGGATATTATCCTCCTCATCATCAACATTAAATGATGGTGGAAAAATACAATTCAATGCAAGATTCACACATCCCTTTAATGGTTCATCATCTACAAGAAGCAATCTTCTTGCATCAAGCCCAAATTTTGATGATGCAATAGCCAGCGGTTTGAAAAGTGCTTCTACTCCTAGATTATCTAAGCGTGTGATCCTTGATTCTACGCATGGTTAACATTGGCTTTGCCCCCATATCATAAAGAATGGAAATTTTTCTTTAGCTTCCTTTTATAAAATCTTGATGATGTCCACAACATGCATGTCATTAGCAGCTGACCATATCCCTACATTGAAATTGCTAAATAGATCCTTTAAAAACTCAATGCATCCTGGACGAAGAACAATATGTGCATGTCCAAACTTTAAGCTCTTCATTTTCTTGGACTTTTGCCAGCATCTCCTTAGGAACAATCCACACAAGCTCACTATTATAGTCAGCATTGGTTTGTTGGTGGATGGAAGGTCTGACTCACCATGCACTTCGATTTCCAAACCCAGGGGTGCTAAAATATTTGTGTCGGATTCTCCTTCTGGCGTTGCACATGTTCTGGAACTTCCATTGCCTTCTACTTCCATTCTGGTGTCATGCAATCCAAATCCCAACTCTTGGGCTACTAGAATATTTTCATTAGATTCTTCTTCTTCCCTCGCACATGTTCTGGAACTTTCACTGTCTTCTTCCATTGGATTACTCTTTAAATTTATCTCCAGTCATTGTAGCAGTTGACCTTCAAAGACTTGTAGATTCTTGTCATCTTCGTCAGAAACTCTTTGGTTGACATGGAGATTGATAGAATCTTTCTCAGTAGGGTCAATGGCATTAGCATCCTCTATACCAAAAATCTCGACTAAAACTTTGTCAGCCGCAATATCTTGTTGAAGGACTGCAAGTTTAAAGAACACCTAATTTTAGATTCCAAAGTATCTACATTTTGATAACTCTTTTTTGTCACACTCTTAGAAAAAACTAATCGCAAATAGCAAATTTACTAACTGACAACACATCTACAATGAATTTATTTTTATGCTCCTTATTGTCTAGAGATCCCTAATCTTTATCTAGCTACATTAGTTCTTTGTCCATGATGGTGGCGCCTAGAAGTATACTTGGAGAAACATTTATGCCTTTAAGATCTAGAGTAGAAGTCTCATTTTCTATTGCCATGATCTTCTTGCATTGGATGATTTCCTTGACTAAGTTTCTTATGGCCTTCAGGCCATACCGTTCTTTTCGTAGATATCTCTATGACTTTAAGATAATCCAAAATATGTCTGTTTATGGCCTCAAAGCCATAGGGTTAGGATTGTTGGGAGGTCTCAACATATAAATAGATATATGGCTTCAAATACATATGGTACTTTATTTATGTGTCACCCTATGGACCTAAGGCCATGGGTTGTCATAGGGCCACAAGATGCCCTCTATGAGCACTAGTAAGAAACCATATATGCTTTATGTTGGCACCCTATGACCCGAGGGCGATAAGGTCTGCCTTTTATACTAGTAAGAAACCCTTTATGCTACATGTTATCACTCTATGGCGTTTGGGCCATAGGGTGCCTATGTGCTAGTAACAAATCCTCTATCCTCTATGTTTGCACCCTATGGACCTAGGGCCACAAGGTACCCTCTATGATAGTAAGAAATCCTCTATTCTCTATGTTTGCACCCTATGGACCTAGGGCCACAAGGTAGCCTCTATGCTAGTAAGAAATCCTCTATGCTCAATATTGAAACCCTATGGCCCCAAGGCCATAGGATGTCCTCTATGCTAGTAAGAAAAACCCTCTACGCTCCATGTTGGCACCCTATGGAGACTTGAGGGCCACAACGTACCCTTTATAATGCTACTAAGAAACCTTGTATGCTCTAGGGGAGCACCAAATATCCCCTAGGCCACAAGGTTCCCTCTATGCTAGAAAGAAAACCTCTACGGTCTACATTGGCAACCTACAGCCCTCGGGCCATAGGGTGCATCAAATGGCTCTTAGGCCACATGGTGCCCTCTATGCTAGAAAGGAAACCTATGCGCTCTACATTGACACTCTATGGCCCCAAGGCCATAGGGTGCCCCTTACGCCTAGTATGAAACCATTGAAACTCTATATTAGCATCTAAAGACCGTAGGCCACAAGGTGAGCTCTATGTTAGTAAGAAACCATCTAAACTCTATGTTGGTAGCCAAAGGCCATAGGATAGCCAAGGAACCCTTTAGGAGCATTCCCCACAATGACCACCTTATGGCCCCATGGTGATTTAGTGGCCTAGGTGCCCTTCTTAAGACTCTTTTATTTTTGTATCATATGGCCCCAGGGAAATAAGCTATCCTCTATGCTATCAAAAACCGTTTATGCTCATTGTTGGAATCATATGGCCCCAAGTCCATAGGGAGTCCATAGGGTCTCTATTCTGGCAAGAAACCCTCCATGCTATATGTTTGCACCATATGGCACCAAGGACACAGGGTGTCCTCTATGATAGTAAGAAACCCTCTATGCTCTAAGTTTACACCCCATTTGACTATGTTGACACCCTATGGCCCTGGGGCCATAGGGTGCTCCCTAGGGCCAGAAGGTGCCCTTCAACCTAGGAAGAGACCCTTTATGCCCTAAATTTCTACTCTTTGGCCTCAGGGTCATAGGGTGCCTTCTATGCTAGTAGGATACATTATATGGTCTAGGTTTCCACTCTATTGCGTAGGGCTAAAAGGTTTTCTCTATGAAGAAACCATGTATACTATATGTTGGCAGTGTATGGCCCTAGGTATAGAAGGAAACCCTAGGGCTATAGGGTGTCCACTATCATATGGTCCAAGGGCCAGATAGTGACCAAGGTATCTTGTGTGTCCCAAGGGTAACAAGATGCTAATAAAAAGCCCTCTATACTTTATGTTGGCACCCTATGGCCCCAAGGCCATAGGGAGATCTTTATGCTAGTAAAATTCCCTCTATGCACTATGTTTATGTGTATACTTATAAGAAGCCATTTATGCACTATGTTGGCATCTTATGACCCTAGATCCATAAGATGTCCTCTATGGTAAAAGAGAAATTGTACATGGGATATGATGGAATCCTATGGTCCTAGGGCCATAGGGTGTCCTCTATGCTAGCAAAATGTGTAACTTAATACTCCGAAATTGAAAGAGCTTTTCAGAAAAAAAAAAGGAAAAAAAACCTTTTACTTCCATTGTGGCGTCATGCAATCCAATTCCCAACTCTTGGGCTACTAGAATATTTTTATTAGATTCTTCTTCTTTCCTTGCACATGTTCTGGAAGTTTCACTGTCTTCTTCCATTGGATTACTCTTTAAATTTATCTCGAGACATTGTAGCAGTTGACCTTCAAAGACTTGTAGATTCTTGTCATCTTCGTCAGAGACTCTTTGGTTGACATGGAGATTGATAGAATCTTTCTCAGTAGGGTCAATGGCATTAGCATCCTCTATACCAACAATCTCGAGTAAAACTTTGTCAGCCGCAATATCTTGTTGAAGGACTACAAGTTTAAAGAACACCTAATTTTAGATTCCAAAGTATCTACATTTTGATAAATCTTTTTTTTCACACTCTTAGAAAAAACTAATCGCAAATAGCAAATTTACTAACTGACAACACATCTACAATGAATTTATTTTTATGCTCCTTATTGTCTAGAGATCCTAATCTTTATCTAGCTACATTAGTTCTTTGTCCATGATGGTGGCACCTAGAAGTATACTTGGAGAAACATTTATGCCTTTAAGCTCTAGAGCAGAAGTCTCATTTTCTATTGCCATGATCTTCTTGCATTGGATGATTTCCTTGACTAAGTTTCTTATGGCCTTCAGGCCATACAATTCTCTTTGTAGATATCTCTATGACTTTAAGATAATCCAAAATATGTCTGTTTATGGCCTCAAGGCCATAGGGTTAGGATTGTTGGGAGGTCTCAACATATAAATAGATATATGGCTTCAAATCCATATGGTACTTTATTTATGTGTCACCCTATGGACCTAAGGCCATGGGTTGTCATAGGGCCACAAGATGCCCTCTATGAGCACTAGTAAGAACCCATACATGCTTTATGTTGGCACCCTATGACCTGAGGGCCACAAGGTTTGCCTCTTATGCTAGTAAGAAACCCTTTATGCTACATGTTGTCACTCTATGGCCTTTGGGCCATACGGTGCCCTATGTGGTAGTAACAAATCCTCTATGCTCTATGTTTGCACCCTATGGACCTAGGGCCACAAGGTACCCTGTATGATAGTAGGAAATCCTCTATTCTCTATGTTTGCACCCTATGGACCTAGGGCCACAAGGTAGCCTCTATGCTAGTAAGAAATCCTCTATGCGCAATATTGAAACCCTATGGCCCCAAGGCCATAGGATGTCCTCTGTTGGCACCCTATGGAGATTTGAGGGCCACAAGGTACCCTTTATAATGCTACTAAGAAACCTTGTCTACATTGGCAACCTACAGCCCTCAGGCCATAGGGTGCATCAAATGGCTCCTAGGCCACATGGTGCCCTCTATGCTAGAAAGGAAACCTCTGCGCTCTACATTGACACCCTATGGCCCCAAGGCCATAGGGTGCCCCTTACACCTAGTGTGAAACCATTGAAACTCTATATTAGCATCTAAAGACCGTAGGCCACAAGGTGAGCTCTATGTTAGTAAGAAACCATCTAAACTCTATGTTGGTAGCGAAAGGCCATAGGATAGCCAAGGAACCCTTTAGGAGCATTCCCCACAAAGACCACCTTATGGCCCCATGGTGATTTAATGGCCTAGGTGCCCTTCTTAAGACTCTTTTATTTTTGTATCATATGGCCCCAGGGAAATAAGCTATCCTCTATGCTAGCAAAAAACCGTTTATACTCTTTGTTGGAATCATATGGACCCAAGTCCATAGGGTGCTCTCTATGCTAGCAAGAAACCCTCCATGCTATATGTTTGCACCCTATGGCACCAAGGACACAGGGTGTCCTCCATGATAGTAAGAAACCCTCTATGCTCTAAGTTTACACCCATTTGACTATGTTGACACCCTATGGCCCTGGGCCATAGGGTGCTCCCTAGGGCCACAAGGTGCCCTTCAACTTAGGAAGAGACCCTTTATGCCCTAAATTGGTACTCTTTGGCCTCAGGGTCATAGGGTGCCTTCTATGCTAGTAGGATACATTATATGGTCTAGGTTTCCACTCTATAGTGTAGGACTAAAAGGTTTGCTCTATGAAGAAACCATGTATACTATATGTTGGCAGTGTATGGCCCTAGGGATAGAAGGAAAGCCTAGGGCTATAGGGTGTCCTTTATGCTACTATCATATGGTCCAAGGGCTAGATAGTTACCAAGGTATCATGTGTGTGAGAATTCTCTACTATATATACAAAAACCACTTTATGGAACTATGGCGTCCCAAGGGCAACAAGGTGCTAATAAAAATCCCTCCATGATCTATGTTGGCACCCTATTGTCCCAAGGCCATAGCGCGGTCTTTATGCTAGTAAAATTCCCTCTATGCACTATGTTTATGTGTATACTTATAAGAAGCCATTTATGCACTATGTTGGCGTCTTATGACCCTAGATCCATAAGATGTCCTCTATGGTAAAAGAGAAATTGTACATGGGATATGATGGCATCCTATGGTCCTAGGGCCATAGGGTGTCCTCTATGCTAGCAAAATGTGTAAGCTAAAAAATGCGATAAATATGCAACACGATATACAAAATTGAATCATTATCATATATCATACATTTGTTGCGTTACCACACAGTTGAAGGGTTCTTTGCCTTCAAATATCATTATAACATTCAAACATTTAAATCAAAATTTCAAGTACTTTAATTCACAAATGCATTGATCTGCTGGTGGATGGAAGGTCCGGATCACCATGCACTTTGATTTACAAATCCTGAGGGGCAAAAGTATTTGTGCTGGATTCTCCTTATGGCATTGCACACGTTTTGGAACTTGTATTGCCTTCTACTTCCAATTTACAAACTTAAACAATGGTTATACATTATACAATCATTTCTTTGCAATAAACCTTGATACAATGTTCCGATTGCTACATGACAAGCTAAAAAATTCTACTAGTCCTAGTTTCTCTCTATTGAAAAAAATTCAAGATATAAATTCCAATTCTTTGCATCATCTAGAAGAGAAACAAAATCATAGTTTGGAACAAAATACTCACACTTTATATCTTTGAATAAAATTTTGTTACAATCAAAGAACTAGATCTTCACATAATCCAAAGGACAAATGCTTCAATAACCATTTATACTCGATGTTTACTATCTAAGCAAATAATTGGCATTTACAACAAATGTTTAATGTATGTTTAATCTAGTTAGTTGCAATACAAAGATAATTATTTCAAACGCTTACACCATCAATTCACAATAGAAGAACTTACACCCAAAAAAAAATGATCATACATCAATTGTTCAAACTCTCATTTTTGAATTTTGAGGACTAAATACTTTTTAGTTTTTTCTAGCTTATTTCATTCTCAATAGAATATTAAACCTTAATCACAAGATAAGAAATATATGTCCCTAATGTATATGGACACAAGATATAAGGCCAACGAAAAATGTTCTTGAAACACTTAAAGAGTCTTTAGGTGACCTAGAATAACCAAACTATGGTCTAAAGGCCATAGGGTGTCATGTGATGTTTTATAAGATGTGTCCATAAGAGCTAGGTGATTTGCATCCATGGGGTGATTTAAGTGCCCCTGTGGAGATTCTATGTCACCACCATATGGCCCTAATGCCTTAGGGTATACCAAATGCTCTTGGATAACTTATGTTTCCTTATAGAATAGCCAAATACTCATGTGCCCGTTTAGAGACTTTATATAATCTCTCTATATACATAAGATTGTAGGATAGCTGTGTTGACACCCTATGGCCTTAAGGCTGTAGACTAGCCCAAATGCTTATGTGCCCTTTTAAAGACTCTATGTAATCACCCTATATCCGTAAGATTGTAGGGTAGCCAAATGCTTTTGTTGGATTCTATGTTGACACCCTATGGGCCTAAGGCTATAGAGTAACCCAGATGTTTATGTGCCCTTTTAGAGACTCGGTGTAATCACCCTACATCTGTAAGGTTGTTGGGTATCCCATTTTCTTTTGGGGGATTCTATGGCCCTAGGGCTATAGGGTGTCATGTCTAAAAAGAACTCTATGATCCTCAAGTCTACAAAGAACTCTATGATCCTCAAGTCATAGTGTATTCTTATCAAACCTCATATGATCAATTAACTTTAAAGTATTACATAATATATATCTTATGACCATATATAAATGTAGAATTCTATTTACCAAAACATGTCCATATAATATCATACACTTAAGTCTAATTCATTTATTGTGAAAAAACTCAGACTCACAAGTTCACATTTTTCAAAGAAAATAAATTGAGAACAATAACGAGCCAAACATCAATGTTTTTAACATCATGGGCAGATTTAAGATGGGACAAATAAAATAAAATGATAACAATAATAATATAAATATCAGTAATGTAATATCATGGGTGGCTAGCTTAACATGTTTCCTGTAGACTTTCTAGAATGGCCTCAACACTTGCATCCAATGGTTCTGCAATTTCTTCTTCCTCTGAATCCTTGGCATTGACTTTCTCTGTGTTATCCACACCTGCCCACCTTCTAAGATCAAGGTCTTCTTCCACTATGGAATGGCAAAGAGATTCCAATTGCGTCATTTGATCACTACTACATGCAACTGATATCACCTTTCTCTGTTGTTGTAGTGCCTCTTTAGTCCCATAGCCTAATGAGAAGATGTCTATCACTTGATCATCTTCTTTGAGACAGATGCATTTGATTTCACGACGTACAAAAAAGGATTTGGCCGTGGTCACAGCATCATACTCGTCGTCATTGATGCAGAGAGTATGCATTAGAGAGTATGCATTGGCTCCAACAATAACTCTTTAACACTAGAGTAGTTGGTGTACTGCTCTCCTTGACTGAAAAATGCCCAAACCCCAAAAACTACTTCGCGAAGAGCACATGTTTGGATGGTCTCTGATCCCATTAAGAAGCTCAAAGGTAGAACATGCATTTCATACCATTTAGCTTTTTCAGAAATTGCCTTCTCTAGGGAAGCAGCATGCTGATACTTGACTAAGCCGGCAATTAAAAACTCTGATGGTTGATGTGCTACCCCACATACTCCATCAATTACTTTACCAAATTGGGCAGCACTCCAACCACTAGATGTAAGACTTTTGTGTGTTGTGTCTATGATGCAAACACCAACACGAATTTTAGAGCTATTCTCACTGCAGAGAAACTCAATGCCTTCCAAATTCTTTCCAACACACTTGATTGTCCATGGTAAAATGAATTGCAAACTAGAAGTGCCACTCTTTTGTGCAATGATCCACTGCACATATCCCCTAGTGATCTCAGGAATTGGCTCTTTCTCCTTTCCTTTTTGTACTAGGAGATTTAGCCATTGCGTACAACTCGTGAAGAGAGATTTTTAAATCTCATCTGTAATGTTATAATGAGACTTACATTTATCCCATGAAGTAACTGTTATTGCTGATGGATCTATCTTGTTAAATGCCATCAACATTTGAGGCTCAAAAACCCTGGTCTTCTTCAAGACCGTTGCACGTGCAGTGGGGTCGAGCATGCCTGCTTGTTGACGTGGTTGCTTCAGTAAGCAGATCTTCTCATCTGCCAGCTCTTGTTGTAGTATCTTGACATCATTATCTTCTAAACCAGCTAGGCATCTAAAGGTTGTTATGCTTGGTTGTCGCCCACGAGCAGTTGATGTCTGATGCTTCTCCAAGATGTGTATCCACTGATCATAGATTTCATCATCGTACATGACCATGTGTGCTTCTTTGTTGGCAAATGATTTATGGTTGAACACAATGTTTGCCACATTTACAAAGGCCTTCAAAATAAATAAATAAAAATTAACTTTATTTCAAGACATATTTGTAACAAAAACAATCATAGGGAAGTGGAACTTACATCCCAACCTGCTCGACTTGGATGACCGACAGGAACACCTGCCTTGGGTTTTGTTGGTTTAGAATATGCAAGCCATTGACTATACGGCCATGCTTCAAGACCTCCACATAAGGTTGGCGTTTCATTGCTTTTATTCTCTCCATGTTCTCCATTTTGAAAATTCGAACAGCAACCTCTTTCAGAGCGTCTACCACTATCCTTGCAGTTCTAAACTTGTAGAACTCTTTTCTCAAAGCATACTTAGTGTTGTTGTTACGCAAAAAAGCTCTAGCCGCTATGATGGAATGCTGACCAACTAGAATCCAATAGTGGTATGTTGATAGATTGTCTCCATGCACTTCAGCTGTTTGTAAAGGCATTTTTGTAATTGGGTTATACGACATCAAGTCTGCTGCACTGGAGACTGGCATAGAGTGCCCTGCAAATTGATTCAAGAGATATTTCACATATACATCTGACAATGGTCTGCATCTATAGCCTTCTGGTGCAAGGTTGCATTACTCAACTGGGATCAATTGGGTAAATTGTACACCAAATTTAAAATAGTGGTCAATTTCGACGTATCCATCTAGCCCACTCTTAGAAGTTTTGGCAAGTTCTTTA
The DNA here is from genome assembly GCF_014529385.1 of Adiantum capillus-veneris. Lineage (NCBI taxonomy): Eukaryota > Viridiplantae > Streptophyta > Polypodiopsida > Polypodiales > Pteridaceae > Adiantum > Adiantum capillus-veneris. The sequence goes on from NC_140938.1 coordinate 44,761,676, forward strand.
TCAAGATCTTTTTCTTGGGACTGTATACTAGAGTCCAACATAGCTAAGGATGCTGAGTCCACAACCACTGCCACTGAGGGGGTTCCAACTGTTAGGTTTGCAAGTCCACTAGAATCTCCTGCTTCTTGAGTCTGTAAGGGTATAGCTGAAAGATTTTCTTCGGCCACATTTCCACTATTTTCTCCAAGTGAGGGAGTCCGACTCTCCTTGAGCGTCTTAGATTGATTTTTTGTACCTGTGTCTTCATTCTTTCACTTCTTATTCTTCTTTGTGCTGCTCAATTTACCTAAATATTGATTGAATTTCTTAAAGCCCTAAATATAAAAGCCTATAAAGTTCTCACTTGGAGTGTCTTCTTGAAGCTCCACCCACCCTGCTTTTGTCATTGTCACTCCTTCATAATCAACCTTCACCAATTTTTGAGCAAAGGCCACAAGCTCCAACAAGTAGGAGTCACCATTGAGTAGTTTTACTCCAAGGCATGGAGACATTTCAAGATCTGAACAATCTTTCTTTATCTCCTTGACAATACCACAGTCCTTGAAGGGCAATTGATCTTTATCTTGAAAGAACAAGTGGACTTTCTCATCACTTCCACCATTTGGTAAGTGAAAATCTAGATACCAAGAACTTGGTGTTGAGCCTGTTGCATCAACTGACTTGGAATTTCTCTTCTGAGACATTTTTTGTAAAAAGAATGACATAATTTAGACAAGATGGATATTATTACATCCATATGGACCTAGGGCCATAGAGTCACCTCTATGTTAAACCATGTGGTCCTAGGTCCAAAGGGTGCCAACAAAATGGTTCTACAAGTGTACCCAGGCCACTCTATGGTAGTGTGATCACATGTTCCCTTATGACATTAGAGGACCCTCAAAGAAGTATCCCTTGAATGGCCTAAATACCCCTTTAGAGCCTCTACACCAACACCATATGGCAATCTGTGGCCTGAAGGCCATAGGGTCCCCTGCATGCTCGTAAGAACCTCTCTATGCTCTACATTGGCATCCTATGGCCCCCAAGGCCACAAGGTGGCCACAATGTTTTAAAGAAACACTTCATGAGGGTTTTCTGGTAACCTATGACCCCAGGGCCATATGGTGCTCTCCATGCAAGTAAAAACCACTATTTGCTCTATATTGAGGAGACCTTGTGGGATGAAGTCCATAGGGTCCCTTCTATGCTAGTAAGAACCTCCGTTTACTCTATAATGGCACCCTGTGGCCTGAAGGTCATAGGGTTCCCTCTATGCTACTAAGAATCTCTTTGTGCTCTATGCTCTATCGTCTATGCTCTATGATCTATATTGACTTCCTATGGCCCCAAGACCACAAGGTGCCCTCATCATTTCCAAAAACTTCTCATTGTTTTTCTATGGCCCTAGGGCCATAGCTCTCTATGACAATATAAAGCACCATGCTCTATATTAGCTCCCTAAGGCCTGGAGGCCATAGGTTGGCCTCAAGGGCCCCAAGGGTGCTCTGTATGCCAATGAAAAATACTATTCTCTCTATATTGAGAAGACCTTGTGGGCTGAAGGCCATAGGAACCCTTCTATGATGGATTTTTGACAACCAATCCCCCTAGGTCAGGATGTTCTATATGCTAGTAAAAAAACTATTTTCTCTATATTGGCACCATGTGAATTGAAATCCATATGGTCCCCTATATTCTAGTAAGAGCCTCTCCATGCTCTATATTGGCACCCTTTGGCCTGAAGGCCACAGGGTCCGATCTTTGCTAGTAAGAACCGATCTATGCTCTATATTGGCACCCTATGGCCTTCAGGCCATAGGGTCCCCTGTATGCTAGTAAGAACCTCTCTATGCTCTACACATCCGATGACCCCAAGGCCACAAGTTGCCCTCTATGTTTTGAAGAAACCCTTCAGGAGGGTTTTTTGGCAACCTATGGACCTAGGGCCATAGGGTGCTCTCTATGCCATTGAACAACCCTCACTGTTTCAGTACCCTATGGCCCCAGGTATAAAGCACTATTTGGTCTCTCTATGCTAGTAAGAACTGATCTTTGTTCTATATTGGCACCCTTTGGCCTGAAGACCATAGGGTCCGCTCTGTGCTAGTAAGAACCGATCTATTCTCTATATTCTCTATATTCAGGCCATAGGGTCCCCTGTATGTTAGTAAGAACCTCTCTATGCTCTACACATACTATGACCCCAAGGGCACAAGGTGCCCTCTATGTTTTGAAGAAACCCTTCATGATGGTTTTTTGGCAACCTATGCACCCAGGGCCATAGGGTGCTCTCTATGATAGTAAAAACACTATTTGCTCTATATCCCGGAGACTTTGTGGGCTGAAGGCCATAGGTTCCCCTCTATGCTAGTGAGAACCTTTGTATTCTCTACGTTGACACCCTGTGGCCTGAAGGCCATAGGGTTGCTTGTTTGCTAGTAAGAAGCTCTCTATGCTCTATGCTCTATGCTCTATATTGACATCCTATGGCACCATGTATAAAGCACTATTTGGTCTCTCTATGTTAGTAAGAACCGATCTATGATCTATATTGGCACCCTATGGCCTGAAGGCCATAGGGTCCCCCCTATGCTAGTAAGTAACTCTCTATGTTCTACACATCCTATATGTTTTGAAGAAACCCTTCATGAGGGTTTTTTGGCAACCTATGGACCCAGGGCCATAGTATTCTCTCTATGCCATTGAGGAGACCTTGTGGGCTGAAGGCCATAGGGTCCCCTCTATGCTAGTAAGAACCTCTGTTTTCTCTACGTTGTCCCCCTGTGGCCTGAAGGCCATAGGGTTCCCTCTATGATAGTAAGAAGCTCTCTATGCTCTATGCTCTATATTGAAATCCTATGGCTCCAAGGCCACAAGGTGCCCTCATAGTTTTTTAAAAACCCTCATTGTTTTGGCACATTATGCTCCCAAGTATAAAGCACTATTTGGTCTCTCTATGCTAGCAAGAACCGATCTATGCTCTATATTGGGACCCTATGGCATTCAGGCCATAGGGTTCTATGTATGCTAGTAAGAACCTCTCTATGCTCTACACATCTTATGACCCTAAGGGCACAAGGTGCCTTGTATGTTTTAAAGAGACCCTTCATGAGGGTTTTTTTGGCAACCTATGGACCCACGGCCATAGGGTGCTCTATATGCCAGTAAAAAACACTATTGCTCTATATTGATGAGACCTTGTGGGTTGAAGGCCATAGGGTCCCCTCTATGCTAGAACCTCTGTTTTCTCTATATTGAGACCCTATGCCAGCATGAAGGCCATAGGCTTCCCTCTATGGTAGTAAGAAGCTCTCTATGCTCTATGCTCTATGCTCTAAATTGACATCCTATGGCCCCAAGGCCACAAGGTGCCCTCATTGTTTTGAAAAAACCCTCATTGTTTTGACACCTTAAGGCCCCATGTATAAAGCACTATTTGGTCTCTCTATGCTAGTAAGAACCGATCTATGCTCCATATTGGGAGCCTGTGGCCTTTAAGCCATAGAGTTCCCTGTATTCTTGTAAGAACCTCTCTATGCTCTACACATCTTAAAGAAACCATTCATGATAGTTTTTTGGAAACCTATGGACCCAGGTCCATAGGGTGCTCTCTATGCCAGTAAAAAACACTATTCTCTCTATATTGAGGAGACCTTGTGGGCTGAAGGCCATAGGGTCCCCTCTATGCTAGTAAGAACCTCTGTTATCTCTATATTGACACCCTGTGGCCTGAAGGCCATAGGGTTCCCTCTATGGTAGTAAGAAGCTCTCTATGCTTTTTGCTCTATGCTCTACATAGAGATCCTATGGCCCGAAGGCCACAAGGTGCCCTCATTGTTTCAGATGGAAAGTAGGGCACCTTGTGACCCTAGGGAACATAGGGAATCCTATGGCCCTTGAGATTGTAGATTTTCACCCTATGGCCCCTAGACCACAAGGTCTTTAGATGGGACAGAGGGCATCCAAGGGCCCGAGGGTGGCCTACGTACATAGGGTACACCATGGTGCATATTAACGGGCACCATGGCAGCCCCATGTACCTAGGGCTCTAGGGCCATAGGATCTCCAAAAGGAACATAGGGAATCATATGGCCCTTGCGATTGTACATTGCCACCCTATGGCACTTGGGCCATAGGGTCTTCAGATGGAACGTAGGGCACCTTGTGACCCTAGGGAACATAGGGAATCCTATGTCCCTTCAGATTGTAGGTTGTCACCCTATGGCCCTTGGGCCACAAGGTCTCTAGATGGGACGTAGGGCACCCTGTGATCCTATGGATATAGGGCCATAGGATCTCCAAAAAAAACATATGGAACCCTATGGCCCTTGAGATTGTACAAATACACCCTATGGCCCTTGGGCCACAAGGTCTCAAGATGGAACATAGGGCACCTTTTGATCCTATGGCCATAGGTTCCTTATGTTCCTTTTGGAGATTTTATGGCGCTAGGGCCATAGGATCTTCAGAAGGAACATAGGGAACCATATGGCCCTTGAGATTGTACATTGCCATCCTATGGCCCTTGGGCCACAGTGTCTCTTGATGGGACATAGGGCACCCTTCGATCCTATGTCCGTAGGGCCCTATGTTCCTTTTGGAGATCCTATGGCCTGAGGACCATAGGATCTCCAAAAGGAACATAGGGAACCCTGTAATCCTATGTCCGTAGGGCCATATGTTCCTTTTGGAGATCCTATGGCTCAAGGACCATAGGATCTCCAAAAGGAACATAGGGAACCCTATGGCCCTTGAGATTGTACATTCCCACACTATGGCCCTTGGGCCACAAGGTCTCTAATAGGTCACCCTTTGATCCTATGGCCCTAGGTTCTTTATGTTACTTTTGGAGATTCTATGGCCCTAGTGCCACCCTATCTCCAAAAGGAACATAGGGAACCCTATGGCCCTTGAGATTGTACATTGCCACCCTAAGGCCCTTGGGCCACAAGGTCTTTAGATCGGACATAGAGCACCATGTGATCCTATGGCCATAGTGCCATATATATGTTTTGGAGATCCTATGGCCCTATGGCCATAGGATCTTCAATAGGAACATAGGGAACCCTATGACCCTTGAGATTGTACATTGGCACCCTATGGCCAGATGGGACATTGGTCACCCTATAGTACGATGTGAGACCACCCTATGGCCTTATGGTCATAGGGTGCCTTAGGGCCATATGTTACTCTTTAGTATGAGGTGAAACCCTATGTAGCCACACCCTGTCTGCCCTTCTAAAGATTCAATGTCTAGTTTTATTTTAGTGACTACAAATGAATTTAAAGAAACTATATTACACCATATCTTACAAGCACATATAGTGTACACTTTCTTTCCCACCTTCTTGCCTCTTTTTTTTTCCCATCCTCCTGCAACTGAACCCTAATCCATCCTCATACAACATCGTGCTCTACTCGTCCTCTTACAACGTGTGCCCAACTCCCCACAACCCAATTACAGGTATCCATAGTTTCAGCATTTTCTGTAGTTATTGTCTTTTGCATTTGCAGGTTTATAATTTTTTGTTGTAATTAGAGATTTTTGCAGTTAGAGTTTTACAATTTTACAGTATTAGGTCACTTATGAGGAGTTTTCTGTTTTACAGATTTAGGTCCCTAATAAGAGTTTTTCGTTTTACAAATTTAGGTCCCTAATTAGTGTCTTCTGTTTTATATTTTTAGGTCTCTAATTAGAGTATTCTGTATTACAGTTTTAGATATCTAATTAGAGATTTTTTTGTTTTATAGTTCTACAGTCTACAGTTTTACAGTTTTAGAGATGTAATTATTGATTTTTGTTTATTGTTCTAGAGAGAGGTGATTCACAACTTAGCTAAAACGTAATTAGATTAAGAACAGTCAAAACCGAATTAAGCAAAAAGATTACGGTTTCTACAGGTTACCTCTGAGTAAATCCGTGTTTGATGAAAACCGGCTGCAACAGTAGCAAGCAGTAACTTAGGTGTGTTGAGGCCGCGACGATGATGGTAACAGATCTGTGTTTGGGAGGTCGTGACAGCAGTCCTTCTATTGAAGGTTGTGGCGATGGCTTTGCGTAGATCTGTGTGCGCGTCGCAACGATGGCGTAGAACTGTATGCGTAGGGAGAGAGGGAGAGAGAGATAGAGAAAGACAAGCTCTATGCAGGTTTCGAGCAAGAAACGAGAGAGAGAAAGAGAGCGACAACATGGAAAAAATTTTGGTAGAGAGAGATAAGGTTAGTAAGGTTAGGTTAGAAATTCAAAATTCGAATTTTGAATGTAGGGGTTGTTCTCACGGGTTTGCAGTCGAGATTACTAGAGTTCTAAGCTTTGTGCGAAAATGAGACATAGCTCGTCGGCTCCGAAATTGAAAGAGCTTTTCAAAAAAAAAAAAAGAGTATGGAAAAAAAAGAGTTGGTGCAAGGCTTTGTCAATGTCCATATCTTTGTAGTACGAGTGGAACGACACCCATGAAGCAAAATTTGACTTCAGAATCACTCAAAATAGCTAAATTTTAAAAAAATTATCCCGAAAATTGTGCGCTATTTTTTTGTCCGATATCAATAAGTGTATTTGAAAACCCATTATGACAAAGTTTGTCGTAGCGTAAAAAATTTTAATTTTTTTTTAAATTTATTTTTAAATTATTTTTTAAATTTATGCCACTTGTGGATATCCCTTGAATGGCCGAAATTATTATGAAGACACCTCAGCCACCCCTGGGCTCACACCATAGGACGGCAATGTTGGAGGTCAAGGATCAAAGCGTGCACTCAGTTCCATTTGAAAATACTATGTTCTAGGGTTTTCTTCTTCTATCTTGTGAGATCCTTGTGGCCCTACGGTGGCAATGTGAAAGCTTGTGGACCTAGGGCCATAGGGTGGCAATGTATAAGCTCAAGAGCCATAAGTTGCCCTATATTCCATTTGGAAATACTATGGCCCTAGGGTTTAGGGGCGACAATAGAGAAGCTCCAATACATAGCCCTATGTTCCAGTTGGAGATCCTATGTCCCTAGGTCCACGACAATGTATAAGCTCAAGAGCCATACGTTGCCCTACTTTGTAGTTGGAGATCCTATGGCCCTAGGGTCATGGGGTGGCAATATGTAAGCTCAAGGGCCATAGGGTGCCACGTGTCCCATATGGAGATTCTACGGCCCTAGGGCCATGGGGTGGCAATGTATAAGCTCAATGGCCATACATTGCCTATGTTCCATTCGAAAATCCTATGGCCCTAGGGTAATGGGGTGGCAATGTATAAGCTCAAAGGCCATACATTGCCTATGTTCCATTTGGAAATCCTATGGCCCTAGGGTCATGGGGTGCCACATGTCCCATATAGAGATCCTATGGCCCTAGGGCCATGGGGCTGCATTGATATCTTGGCCACCCTTGAACCCACATCCTTGAGCTTAGGGGCCTTAGGTTCTCTTATTGTATGCTGTGAGATCTTGTGGCCTTAGGGCCATAGGGTGGCAATGTATAAGCTCAAGAGCCATACATTGCCTATGTTCCATTTGGAAATCCTATGGCCCTAGGGTCATGGGGTGGCAATGTATAAGCTCAAGGGCCATAGGGTGCCACATGTTCCATATAGAGATCCTATGGCCCTAGGGCCATGGGGCTGCATTGATATCTTGGCCACCTTTGACATCGTGGCCATAGGTTGTGTTTTTGTATGTTTTGAAGTCTTGTGGCCCTAGGGCCCTAGGGTGTCAATGCTCACACCCTTGGGCTTAGGGCCATAGGTTGTCTTTTTGTATGTTTTGAAGTCTTGTGGCCCTAGAGCCATAGGGTTTCAATGCTCACACCCTTGGGCTTAGGGCCATAGGTTGTCTTTTTGTATGTTTTTAAGTCTTGTGTCCCTAGGGCCATAGGGTGTCAATGTATAATCTCAAGGGCCATACGTTGCCCTATGTTCCATTTGAAAATCCTATAGCCCTAGGGTCATGGGGTTGCAATGTATAAGCTCAAGGGCCATACATTGTCGTATGTTTCATATGCCGATCCTATGGCCCTAGGGTCATGGGGTTGCAATATATAAGCTCAAGGGCCATACATTGTCGTATGTTTCATTTGGAGATCTTATGGCCCTAGGGTCATGGGGTGCCATAGGATGTATATATACTTGACATGAAACTCCGTGAGGTGATCTTGAGGACAACCCTATGGCCTTCAGGCCTTAAGGAGTTAATATAGAGCAAATATGCTTTATACCGGCATAGAGAGCTATGGCCCTTGGGCCATAGCAAAACAATGAGGGTTTTTTGGAAACAATGAGGGCACCTTGTGGTCTAGGGGCCATAGGAATTCAATATAGATCATAGAGCATAGACGATAGAGCATAGAGCACAAAGAGATTCTTAGTAGCATAGAGGGAACCCTATGACCTTCAGGCCACATGGTGCTTCTCATGAAACACCCACATACATACTTGTTATGCTTTATGCTATGTAAATCAATATACTCTGCAAGCGGTTTGTTTAACAATTATTCTTGCAATCTTCTTGCAGGTATGGCTAATTTCAATCATGGTGATAGAGTGTGCATGTTTGTAGCGACACAAAAGGTTGCCATTGGGACTGTATTTGAAATAAATCCAAGTGCATATTGTTCTGGCATGCTTATTGGGGAAGGCAATGTATCGGTGTCAGTTGATTTGTGTTTTGAAAAGAAATCACTCATCCCTTTTCCAACAATGGATGCATTGACAGTGGGAGATGCTTTTCATAGTATTGTGAAATGGACTAGTGGGTTTTTGCAACATATAAATGAGATGCAGTGCAAAGGGGTTTCTATGCATGAGGCTGACAAAGCAAAAGGAGCATTGGATGCACAATGTAATGGAATGAGCTACAGAGAGGTTTGGAAGGATAAGAGGGTTCAACTTTGGGATGAAAGCAAAACACATGTAGTAGTCGAAGGGGTTGTCATGTACGTGTGTCCGTTTGACTCTGTAAACTTTGGTGAGCTAGGTGAAGATAACATTGGTATTGGTATCAAAACATCCTATGTAGATGAGGCTACTATTTCTGCAGAAGCTAGTGTATGCATCATTAATCTAGTTTGTTGGCCTATCAAGAGAGTGACAACTATGGATGGAAAAGAATTGTTATGCTATGAGGATCTACATGCTATGCATGCGTTACAAGACACATGCATTGAATCAGCTTATTTGGTAGAGCCTATTTCAAAAAAGCGGAAATATAGCTTTGTAAATAGGAAGCCAAAAATGTCAGTGAAAGCTTCTAAGAGATCCAATCAAGCATCTCTAGCATCTGTCCAGCTTGTTTCAACCATAGATTGTTGTTCCAAAAGGTGTTGTCAATATGCCAATCGAGATAAGGTCATGGCTATGCGCAATGAATTTTGGGGACAGAGTTTGCAAAATAGAACAAACTATGTGTATGATACAATGTTGACTGCATGGCGTGAGAACAAAAAAACTACAAAGACATGCTATGTGTTTCTTTTAATGGTAGTGAGGTTTACAGTAGAGCTTGGTATGAAATTCATGGCATTCCAAAAACTTCATTTTATCGTTATCGTGAACATTTTGAGAATGGGGTTAGATGCTCAGTGCATGGTAATGATGGTGTCATGAGAAAAGGAAGAGACCATACAGAAATGGGAAGGGCATTGATGCGCTCTTTTGCTGATGAAAACTCGGAGAGAATGCCACATAAGAGTAGAACCATGGAAGATGGTACTAGGGAAACTTTGCTTGCAATACCAAACACGTACAAGCAAGTAGACATTTTACATGATGTCAATAAAACACTTGACAGTATGAGTCTCAAGCCAATGTCTAGCACGACATTCAATAGGATTTGGAATACAGAGTTTGCTAATGTGACATTGTCAAAAACAAGTGAGTTCTCCAAATGTGTTGTGTGTAGTCGGAAAAAGTCTCAACTAAAGTCAACAAAGGATGAAGAGATGATTGCACGTTTGAAGGATGAACTTTGAATTCACATGTTGCAACAACAAAGTTGTAGGAATGTGTAATACACCTGGCATAAGTTCTCCCACTTGCAAAAGGATAAGTATTTATGCATTATACATGATAAAATGGATAAAAAAAAGACAACAATACATAGGTTGCGTGTGAACTCAAAAGATTATGCGAATGCATATCAATTGCAAGTATCATTAATAGGTATGATAACACATGGACATGGTCATGGAATTTATGGTCACTTCTCACTTAATGGTCTATGGCCTTCAGATCGCAATGCTACAATTGGTTCCCTTGCATTATGCTTATAGAATCTGGAAAGAACAGAAAACCATGGACAAGGAGATTTATGCCATGACGGTATGCCATGTAGCAATGTAACGTTATTCAATGCATTGAACTCAAGGAGAGCTCTAGACCTCCAAAACAAAATGAAGCAGGAGCGTGAGAGGAATGCATCAACAATGACACCACCGTTGGCCATCCAGGGATGTAATGAAGAGATTGTACACATACAATCAACTTCCTCTCAATGAGTTGTGGATACCATATCCACTCCTGTATTTCAAAAATTGCTTGAGAATCTTTTGCTACAGCTAGATAATTGTGCAGGAGAGAATAAAAATCGATATTTGTTTGTATACTTATCCTTGTTAGTAGCAAAAGGAGTTTTCAAAACCGTGCATTTGGGATTCTTAATGGTGGGTCATACACATGAGGACATAGATGCAATGTTTAGTAGGTTCTCAGAAAGATTGCGAACAGGAATGACATTCACTTTTTCACATTTGATGGAGCATTTTAAAAAATGTGAAAGCTCACCTCCAACACTATTCTTGATGATACAAGTTCTCGACTTTAAATCCTTTGTGCAAGGGTACATGTGTGGCAGACAAGATGCTCTAGTTGGACACTCTAAGCCACTTCAATTTCGTTTCTATATGCAAGGTGAAGTCCTAGTAATGCAGTACAAACTTCATCCCAAATCACCCGATTGGATGCCAAAGGAGTCGGGAATTGAGTTGTGGAAAAAAGATGACCCGGGGAAACCAAAATTACCAACAGGCTGTCCAGATGTGGTACCTATAGCAGACTATGTGAGAGATAGTCCGCTTGTTATTCAAGGGATTAAGTCATGTCTTGAGTTTTGGAAAAGATGTTCTCTATTAAAGGGAAAGGACCATGACTCCACAAAATACATGGAGCCTGTTATCACTTATTGGCAAAACATAATCAATGAGCTTGAACAACCAACCAATAAACACATTGGTGAATATACAACATTTTGGCCAAAGACTATAGGGAGTCATAGAATGCAAGAGATAGAGGAAGACAGAGATGAGTTTCAAGAATATGAAGAATTGAATGATCACTATGTTGGTCCTCAAAGTGCAAGGCCACAAGAGGCCTTTAGGCCTCAAATTGATGTAAGAAAAGGGGATCTTGTTCTTGTGAGACCCGCAGATCCTGAATATCCGATATGGCTAGGAGTGGCAGAGTCAAACATTGATGTAGAAAAATCATCTCCTAACTACAAGAAAGTTCTGATTCAGTATTGGGCACCAAAACATCAAAAACGAAATCCCACAATCCAAGAACAATATGAGGATTGTTGGAAAAAGAGTTGGTGCTGCAATCTTGCTGACCCAAAGTGCTGGGAGTGTGTTGATACAATTGTATGGTCATGGACTCCAAAGGGTGGAAGAATTGCGGAAACAATCAAGATCCCATCAAATGTCATGGAGAAGGCACAGGCTAGCTTAATAGGAGAAATTGAATAGCATTATTGCTCATTGTTTTATTTCCCTAGCTTATGTATGATTTTATGAAGTATTTTTAAACACCCACATAAAAATAAAAATTCTAAAAGGTGTTTCTCAACACCACCATTTTCTTGGGTATCTATCTCTTTTATGAAGTGTTTTGAAACACCCACATAATAGCGGGAAAAAGAGCAGTGCAATCGGGTGGCCTCTGTACTCGTGCACACTCCACAAACCACGCCTCATGCAAACAAGCAAAGAACAAAACAAAGGGGGCACCACCCTAAATTAAGAGGTTTAGGGACCTCACACATAGTGCACATAGGCAAGTGAGACTTCTGGCATTATGATGGCATCAAAACATATGGCAAAACACATAGAAACGAAGCTTAGGGACCTTGTGTAGCATATATATACCCAAGACATCGGCTTAACAATACAACGGCATCTGAGCAATGTCGTCATAGCTTCATTGCTTGGTGAAGTGGGTGAAGTGTTGTTTTTTGAGTGAGAGAAGGCCTCCTTATATAGGTTTCTGAGAGGGTTTAGGATTAGGGATAAACATGCTTAAATCCGCTGATTGGGGTTACTTTTTGCTTAGGGTGGTCAACAGATTGAGGTCACCTGATATGTCACCATCAAGATATTCTCTAGAGTGATGTGAGAGGAGAGGGTAAATGCTGATTTTTCTCATTGTGACACATGGGGATAAGGCCTTGACCAGCATTTAAGAGCAGGTGAGGTGGCTGTTGAAACTGGAGGTTCTGCACATGTCAGGGGGGGACCTGCTGGGTCCTCCTGAATATCAAATTCTCAAAAAATCCTCAACCATGGCTTCTTTTGACATGTGTTCTTTGAAAAAATCAGCATGTCTCTTTTCAACTCAAAAGTCTTTATCCCTGTTGACTCACCTTTACCATAAGATTTTCCCCTTTTCTCCTCCTGTAACTGCATTGTTGATGCCCAATCACTGCTTCTACTAATAGTGAACTGTTACCTACCAAATACCTATGGTGCAGTAAAAAATATTTACCATGGGTAAAAAAAGTTACTGTAGGTAAAAAGTGATTTGTATTTACCATGTAGGTGAAAAATATTTACTGTAGGTAAAAAATATTTACTGTGGTAAAAAATATTTACTGTCGGTAAAAAAGTGAAAACGGAGTATGCTGTGCTGTGAGTCCACACGAACATCCTCGTGTAAATTTCACTAGAAATTCACACCTAGAATGGGCTATTCTGTAAGATATAGGTTGTAGGCATGCATAAGAGCTCGTTCCCACGTATCTTCTGTCCATGGCACTTTTTACTCTTTGGTGCTTGTGAAGTAGATTTTTCTTCTCTTTCGAGATCCCTTGGACTAGAGTATCCTCATCTCCCCAACAACTGACTGTGCCTTTATTGCATCTTCAGAAGGGGTCCTAAAAACCATGCATCATATAGCCCTCTCCCTTAAGCTAGAGGTATTTGATGCCTCTAGCTGTAGGTTGTGCTACAATAGGGTTCTCTTGAATACTTACCCACCTAGTACCAATTGAATTTGCCATGTCATTGCTTTCTTGGCTGATGCACCCTGTTTAGTCCTTTCTGATGAATAATTGTATCCATCCATGACTAACAACTTGTCTCCTAGACCCTTGAAAGCCATACCCCATCCATTGTCAATATCCGCTTTCACTGGTAGCATTCTCTTTTTTTCTTCTCTCTTTCTTTTTTTTTTTGAAACGACTATGTACATGATTGTTACCTTAGTTGGAGCTCAAATATGATGAGCTCTCCTCTGAACCATCCTTAGCATTGATTTCACTAGCATATGGCTGTGAAAGACGACATTGGTAGGCCTTCAATCGCCAACCATTTACCGGGGTCAGATGTACCTTACCATCCTTCCTTCCTTCCTGCGATCAAAGCGATTGTCGTATCCTTCCTGCGAGAACTTACCATCCTTCCTGCGATCAAAGCGATTGTCGTATCTGAGCACTAAAGAACCTTCCTTGATACCTTTCTTGACAAGGTTGCGATTGAACTTCTTTCGTTTCTTCTCTGCCTGGGCTGCATAGTACTTCACTGCTGACTCTCGATCTAGCCCTAACCTCTCCAAATCGATGATTCTTCCTTCCACCTGCTTCTCTTGACTATCCTCTTGATGTGCTTTTAGAACTCGGAGGCTCGCTAGCTCCACTTCTATAGGCAATAGTGCCTCTTGCCCGTAAACCAAGTGAAAAGGTGTATACCCCAAGGATGTTTTAAAGGATGTTTTGTAGGCCCAAAGTGCTGCATCTAGGTGTTTGTCCCATGTCTTAGGATGTAAATGCACTTGCTTAGTGATGATTTTACATATAGGACCATTTACCTTTTCCACAAGACCATTGCACTGAGGGTAGTATGGTGTAGAGTGCCTGCGATTGAATTTTAACTTGCTCATCAATTGCCCGACTAAATCAGCTCGAAATCCCGATCCCCTATCCGAGAGAATCTCCAAAGGTGTGCCAAAACGGCAACAAAGGCATTCAAAAATGAAATCACTCACGTCCTTGGCTGTGATGCGCTTTGTGGGACGAGCTTCTGCCCATCTGGTCATGTACTCCACCCCCATAATGATGTATTCCTTCCCTGATTGAGTGCAAGATAGTGGCCCTATTACATCTATCCCCCATTTTTCAAATGGCCCATAGGTTTTGATTGGATGCTGATTTTCATGGGTAAGACGCCTTGGTCCAGCTTTTTGGCAAACCTCACATGTGCGGCACCAATGTTGTACATCTCGATGGAGGCTTGGCCACGTGAACCCTGCTTGTAAAATCTTTCTGCTAGTAATCTCTTGTGCAAAGTGGCCACTACACACCTTCATGACAACTAAACAAAATATCCTTTATCTCTTGGGATGCAGGAACTCTCCTTAAGACAGCATCTTTCCCTCTACAATACAAGTTCTCATTCACTAAGCTATAGCTGGTAGCCTTTTTTGCCAACCACCTACGTTCACTTTTACTCATACCAGAGGGTGCTTCACAATGCTCAAGAAAGTAAAGTAAATCATGCAGCTCCTCCTTTCCCTGGTATAAAGGACTTTTCACAAGGATAGCACCTACTATGAGAGTTTGTAGTTCTTCACCTGCTAAGGCATCTGCTTCTCGATTTTGATCTCTAGGTACAAAGTGCACTCGAACTTCTTTAAAACCCTTCAACAAGGCCTTTGCTTCCCTCATCTTAACAGACAATTTGTCATTTTTACAGGCCCATACACCAACCATTTGCTTAACAATCAACATGGAGTCACCAAAAACATTTAGCTTTGTGATGCCCTGAGAAAGACAACATTGCAACCCTAAAACAAGGGCATGGTACTCTGCTTCATTGTTAGAATGAACCTCTTTTAGATGAAACCCTTTTGCAAAGATCTTCTCCTTCTCTGGACCTAATATTACTATGCCTGCTGATGCCTTGTCTTTGGTCCTCTTGTAAGCCCCATCAACATACAGACTGTGTGCTCCCAGTAGAACTTCAGGCTCCGGGATAGGGGGTACCTTACTAGGTGCCTCTTTCTTGGCCTTCTCATAATACCTTTGTGTGAGGACATCTGCCAAACAAGCACGGGTGGAATGCTCTACTTGTAGTGTGTAGTCAAACTCTTGAAGCTGCACCACCCACTTTTCTATTCTTTGAGACAATTCCATGTGTTGTAGGGCATATGGAAAAACCTCCTCAGTTGTGATCACCACAAATTGTCTCGGAAGTAAGTAAGCCCGAAACTTCTCCACTGCAAACTTAAGAGCTAGCACCAATTGCTCACTTGTGTTGAAACCCTTTTCAGCAGCTGTCATCACTCTACTAGAGAAGTAGACTGGTCTCATGAGAGATGTCTTTGGGTCTTTTTGCATCAAGACAGCTCCTAGAGCTTCTGGACCTACACTAGGATTTACATAGAATAATTCACCCCATGTGGGTTGTAGGACGACAGGCAATGAGCTCAAAATGGTTTTAACTTATTGAAAGCACCTTTCACCCTCCTCACTCCATGTCAATGTAGTGTGTTTAGTGAGCTGCTGCAAAGGATAGATTGCCTAAGAAAGGAGATGTATGAATCGTCCCATGTAGCGAACCTTTTGAATGAAGGAGACTAGTTGCTTCACGTTTGAAGGAGTAGGTAAAGCTAACAATGTCTTCACCTTTTCAGGGTCAGCCTCAATACCATCTTGAGACACAACATGGCCTAGTAGAGTGACCTTGCTCTCACCTATGTGGCACTTGTCTTTATTCAATTGCCCACCCAATTGGGCCAGACGGGTAAAACCTTCATCAACCTTGGACAGATGTACTTCCCTAGAGCTGTAAATGCAAAAATCATCAATGAAGACTCGTATGGACTTACCAAAGTAAGGTTGAAACACCAAGTTCATAAACCTCTGGAAAGTAGCTGGGGCATTAGTTAAACCAAAAGGCATAACTCTATAAGCAAAACACCCCCAAGGTGTTATGAAGGTAGTCTTTCTTTGGTCTTCATCTGCAATTCTGATTTGGAAGTAGCCTGAGTACCCATCACACACTGTGTACCTTTCATGACCAGCCACTTCGTTTAGTATTTCATCTTGAAAAGGCAAAGGAAAATGGTCCCTTTTTGTGGCTGTGTTTAGAGGCTTGTAATCCACACATACCCTCCACTTCCCATTTTTTCTTTGGTGTTACCACAACTGGAGACACCCACTCAGAATCTTCCACTGGGTAGATAAATCCTGCCTTGAGTAATCTTTTTACTTCTTTTAAGAGTGCATCTTGTTGCACTAGCCCTAGTCTCCTTAGCCTTTGCACCACTGGTTTGGCACCTTCCTTTAATTGGATATGGTGTTGGGTTACCGTCACTCCTTTAATGTGCTCGTAATCAGTTATAAAGAGGCCAGCATGCTTCTTTAGTACCTGCAAATAGGGTTCTCTCTCTTCTTCTAGTAGGTCCTTAGCTAGCATCTCCTCTAAGCCTGTGGCTTCTTCCTTGTTTAGAGAGTCTTGACCACCTTCTCCTCCTGGGTTCCGCAGTATTATACCCATGACTTCCAAAGAGCTAGCATCCTCCTCAGATGAATCTCCTCAGATGAAGAGCAACTGCTTGTGCTCCATTCATCCATAGAAGTCTCCATCTCTAGGTCTTGTTGTCTACCCTGCTTCATGTCATACACAATTTTTTGTTGCTTGCCACTTACCTTATGATTTGGTCGCAACTGAAGGGAACCTGTCTCCCAATCTTGCCTAGCTTTCATAGCCATAAGCCAAGGTCTTCCAAGGATTAGCGGATAGCCCTCCCCCTTAGTTGGGATCACATAAGCATCAATTGAGACTGCAACAACAAAAGCTGAAACCTTCACTCCATTAACCTTTCCCACACAAGCCACCCTTACATTATTTGCCATCTTAGCTTGTAAGGAAGTTTGCTCGTTTACTTCCAAACCCAACCTGTGCATTAATTTCTTTGTCATAACACAAATCTCGGCTCCACCATCTACGTACACATTGGAGACTCGCTGACTCTTAATCTTTGCATCAATGAGTGGCACGATATCCTTCATGCCTCTTGCACTAATAGACCCAACTGACTTTGCCTTAGCCCTCCTGGTGCTGACCATCTTAGACTAGGTTTTACGCATCTTTGGGGAAAGGTGGAGGAGTTGCTGCCATGAAATCTTTGGTCCTTGCTTACTCACATCTGCTACCAGGTCGTAAGGTATGGATCCTACCCCAAGTGGAAAGTCTTCTACTCCTATGTGCCTCCTTGACCTAATCTTCCTTTTCTTGTCTCCTATCACTTGGGAGGAACCCTCATTCCCTTTACCCGGCTCTGAAGCTTCCATTTCATCAATTCTTTGTCTCCTAACTCTCTTTATTGGCATGGCAACAGCTTCCTCCATTTTTTCTTTCCCTTTATCCTTACCATTGTCAAGACTTATGACAGAGACAGCCCTGTCCTCCCCTCCCAATGGTAGTGGAGGGATCTCTTCTGGTGCTTGTGGTGGTGGAGGAGGGGGTCTCAATATTTGGATTGGTGGAGCCACGTGTGCATTTTGTCCATTTAGTGGCCTAGCTCGAGGAGGAGTGACTTGCTGGCGAGGAGGCCGTCTTTGATTACCATTTCCTTGATAGCGTCGTGGATGGGGGCAATAATACATGCCGTGACCTACCTCTCCACAGTTGTAGCAAATGTACTCACGTGCTTGCCTTTGTCCTTCTTGTCTATTTCGTTCATTTCCTGGCTGGGGAGCCCCTACACCTTGAACCAGATTGATGGACAGGCTCTCTAGTTGATTGGTGATTTGTTGAAGTAATTCTTGTTGAGAGGACTCTTGGTCTGTTGCTCCTGTCCCTGCTACTACCCTTGCCGTAGGTTGAGCTAGCGGTGGAGGCTCCATTCCCCCTTGTAGTTGAGCTTGGAATTTTAACTTCCTATCCTTCTCCCTTGCATAAGTCATAGCTTTATCAAAGGTATCTGGGAATTTATCTTTTACCTTTTCTCGAAGGATGGGGTAAAGCCCTGCCAGGAAACAGTCCTTCTTTAGGCATTCTGGCGCCCTTTCTCCTTCACCTAGTGATGCACACCATTTCTCCCACAGGTTGGAAAACTTTCCTTCATAGCTTCTATAGTCATTGGGTGATGTTTGACGTAGCTCTAAGAGCTGTCTCCATATCTCCTCTGGAGGCTCATGGCGGCGAAATTCTTCGATGAAGGCCATCTTTAATGACTCCCAGTCTCTTCTTTCTTCAGGTGCCAAAGTTTGATACCATAATTTTGCACCTTCCCTCAAGACCAAAGGAAAGGCCCTTAACTTAGTAGCTTCGTCATCCCTTCCCGATACCAGAAAAGCCATTTCCAAATTATCCAAAAAGTCTGGAGCAACCTCCCCAGGCTTACCATAAAAATTAGGGAAGGCCATAAGTGAGAGAGTAAACAATTACACAAACAGCTCCAATTTATTTTAAAATAGAGTATGGTAATTACAATTTGGAGCTTTAGCACAACTTAGCTCAAAATAGGATGAAGATCGACACATCAAAGGAATGGTAATAGTCTAGTAAGGGTAGAATGACAGGATGAGGAGAGCGCAAGATTTCCCCAAGTCTCTTGGCTCCAAACAACAGGGCTATTCTTTGCTGATAAAAGATTTTTCTATCAATACAAATATTCACACGGATATGACGCACAAAATGGAAAGGAAACATACAGGGATCATCATTCTCATTATTGGCATCCATACTTACACACAAGAGCCTAGCTTAGTTGCACCACCTTGGGACCAATGAGCCTGATCAGCCACAGAAGGTCAGCACCTCGGATCACTTCGACTCTTCCTGATGCATCTGTGAAGACGTAAGGCGTGATGGCAACACTTTGTACAATGCTGAGCCTTTTAGCAAGCAACAATTGGATGCTATTACCATAATCAGCATGACGAATGAAAGTGACACCATTAATGTGCAGCACATCATCAACTAAGATAGTTTCCTTAGATTGAGATAACTTCTTGAAAATTAGCAGCAAAGGTAGGGCAGGGAGGCTTTTCACCCGGTCTCCAAAGCACTTTGGACAATATCCAAAGTGATCTTCACACGGACAGGAGGTTGGCTTGGGATTGGTGGTGTCTGGATTCACAAAGTGCACTGGGAGCACTCGTAGACGGGCGGCAATCTTGTAGGCAAGCCTTCGCCTCTTTGCTTCAGGAGGATTTAGGGGTGAGAGTCGTGGTTGCAAGTTGGAGGTTGAAGTTGGTTGCTCACTAGCCTTTTTCTTGCCTGTAGTGGTCATGTAATCCCTTATTAATGAGATTAAGCCAAATGTTACCTTACGCTTGAGCACGCGCTGCGGCCTTAGGCCACTTAGGTGTAGAGGTGATCTTCCTCCTCTTAGTCGGCTCCTCAGGAAAGAGAGGTCTGGTGATGCTTTCTCTTCCCTTAATGTGTGTCACAGTACCTTCGTGTATGTTGATGTAGAATATTTCAAGCTCGTGTGCGTTGGAGGTTTCTGAAGCACTCATAGGTTGAGAGGAGAGGTGTATCAAGCTCTTCTTCTCACTCTCCTTCATTGGCGACGATCACAAACAAGGCATGTAGAAGAACTTACTTCTTGAATTTCAATGACACTGCAACCTGGTAACAAGACCTCGATGAACGCTTTTAAGGCCTCTAAAGCCTCCTCCTCTTCTATTCTCCAATTTGCAAACTGCTCACGCCATTCGTCCATGTTGTAGATTGCACATCTTCATTGCTTGTGGACTGAAGGTCTGTGTAGCCCTCCTCAGTGGGGGCACCAAAATGATAGCGGGAAAAAGAGCAGTGCAATCGGGCGGCCTCTGTACTCGTGCACACTCCACAAACCACGCCTCACGCAAACAAGCAAAGAGCAAAACAAAGGGGGCACCACCCTAAATTAAGAGGTTTAGGGACCTCACACATAGTGCACATAGGCAAGTGAGACTTCTGGCATTATGATGACATCAAAACATATGGCAAAACACATAGAAACGAAGCTTAGGGACCTTGTGTAGCATATATATACCCAAGACATCAGCTTAACAATACAACGGCATCTGATCATACATAACAAGGATATTGCGAAGCAAGCCAAGGATGGCATAATCCCTTGTCAAAAACAATCAACCCAGCAAGTAGGTATGATCCTACTAGCAACACATCAATACCTTAGAGAATGATGGCGAGGATGGTGGCCATGGAGCATGAGAGAAGACTCCTTATTTAGGTTTTAGGGCTAGTAATGTAGCATACTAGAGGGAGAGAGAGAGAGAGAGGGAGAGAGAGTAGAGCTCCATCCATAGCTCCTCGTTGTGAGCAATGTCGTCATAGCTTCATTGCTTGGTGAAGTGGGTGAAGTGTTGTTTTTTGAGTGAGAGAAGGCCTCCTTATATAGGTTTCTGAGAGGGTTTAGGATTAGGGATAAACATGCTTAAATCCGCTGATTGGGGTTACTTTTTGCTTAGGGTGGTCAACAGATTGAGGTCACCTGATATGTCACCATCAAGATATTCTCTAGAGTGATGTGAGAGGAGAGGGTAAATGCTGATTTTTCTCATTGTGACACATGGGGATAAGGCCTTGACCAGCATTTAAGAGCAGGTGAGGTGGCTGTTGAAACTGGAGGTTCTGCACATGTCAGGGGGGGACCTGCTGGGTCCTCCTGAATATCAAATTCTCAAAAAATCCTCAACCATGGCTTCTTTTGACATGTGTTCTTTGAAAAAATCAGCATGTCTCTTTTCAACTCAAAAGTCTTTATCCTTGTTGACTCACCTTTACCATAAGATTTTCCCCTTTTCTCCTCCTGTAACTGCATTGTTGATGCCCAATCACTGCTTCTACTAACAGTGAACTGTTACCTACCAAATACCTATGGTGCAGTAAAAAATATTTACCATGGGTAAAAAAAGTTACTGTAGGTAAAAAGTGATTTGTATTTACCATGTAGGTGAAAAATATTTACTGTAGGTAAAAAATATTTACTGTGGTAAAAAATATTTACTGTCGGTAAAAAAGTGAAAACGGAGTATGCTGTGCTGTGAGTCCACACGAACATCCTCGTGTAAATTTCACTAGAAATTCACACCTAGAATGGGCTATTCTGTAAGATATAGGTCGTAGGCATGCATAAGAGCTCGTTCCCACGTATCTTCTGTCCATGGCACTTTTTACTCTTTGGTGCTTGTGAAGTAGATTTTTCTTCTCTTTCGAGATCCCTTGGACTAGAGTATCCTCATCTCCCCAACAACTGACTGTGCCTTTATTGCATCTTCAGAAGGGGTCCTAAAAACCATGCATCACCACATAAAAATAAAAATTTTAGAAGGTGTTTCTCAACACCACCATTTTCTTGAGAATCTATCTCTTTTATGAAGTGTTTAGAAACACCCACATAAAAATAAAAATTTTAAAAGGTATTTCTCAACACCACCGTTTTCTTGAGAATCTATCTCTTTGTCACATTCCCAAATTAAATGAAATTTTTCCAAATTTAATGGGAAATAGAAATCCATAGGCGTTGAAATTAGTCCCAAAGTTGTGGGATTTTCCCATTTCATCTAAAATGGTGTTTTCTATTTCCTTTTCCAGTCTACTGCTTGAACTAACACATCACCCGTAGCTGTAAACTTCTAACACTAGAATCAGCTATCTAAAGAGATTAGCTCCAATTCCAATGATGAGAATTTATATATATATAAATATATACACACACACACACAGATATATATAAACATGTATGTATGTAATATATATATATATATATATATATATACACACACACACACACACACACACACATAGATTAAAAAATCCTTTTATTGTCCAAATGTAGTAGAATGATCATCAAAATTCCCTTCTAACGCAAAGGTCCAACATTTGCGATTTATTGAAGGTAGAACTTGTTTTCTTCTTCTCTCTTTCCCTCTATCTCTCTAGCTATCTATCTATCTATCTATGCGTGTAGTTGACCCACTTTTTCATCGCAAAGAAACTCCTAGTTATCAGCTTTGCTAAGAACTGAGGATACTTTGACATGAACAGTTATTGAAAATCGATCTCTCTCTGATCTCTGTGTCTCTCTTTCTCTCTCCCCCTATCTTCCTTTAATTGATATGCGCCTCTTTGATCTTTCTCTCTCTCTCTCTCTCTCTCTCTCTCTCTCTCTCTCTCTCTCACTCACTCACACACACACACACACACACACACACACACTCACACACCCACACACGCGTGCACATACATAGACATAACCTCTCTCTACTCTCTTCTTCTTGTTGATCGGTGCCCCTCTAATCTCTCTCTCTCTCTCTCTCTCTCTCTCTCTCTCTCTCTCTCTCTCTCCATGACATACTTGAGCTACATCTAGAACTAGCCCATGGATGACACAACTTTATCGTAAGCACGCAAGCACCCCTCTCTTCCTGAAAACATACTCAACGTTTGAGTTTTCATTAGTGTTTTCCATGTGTGTGCACGTACATGCATGCACTCAATGAAGTAATCCGCGAATGGGGGGGAGCAGATGTGCACCTTCCAAATCTAACAGTGGCCTATCCATGAATCTCCTCTCTCTCTCTCTCTCTATGTTTCATCCTTGTTTTTACAATATAGACTTCCAGCCAGCAATTGATATAAGGCGGATTGCTCTATAAATCGTGGTGTAATAGGAAGTGGTATGATGGAATCTAGTTGCACTATGGTCATTAGGATCACTAAATCTTTTGAAAATCTAGGAATCATTTCCACAAAGAACGGATAAGCATTTGATAAATCATCGTCTACCCCCTTTGGTGCTTCCCTTGAGGTGATCCTCCATAAATAATCCACTCTTTGGTATGTGGTGCCCTTTTTGACGACCACTGTGATGTCAAATTCAAGTAAGATGATGAACCATCTTACTATTCCTCTTGTATTTCACGGCTTGTTCACCAAATAGAGTAAGGCTTGATGATCCACAAAAAAGACAAACTTGTTAGCTAACAAGTAATGTCTGAAATTCTTGACTGCGTACACCATTCCAAGAACTTCCCTTTTAGTGGTTGTGTAATTTTTTTCTACTAGGTTTAGTTTTCTGCTAGTATATCATTGTAGGGAAATACATAGTCCCCTCTCCGTGATGAGCTATGCAACTAATAGAAAATTTGAAGCATCATACACATGGAAAACTTTGCTCCAGTCTAGAGTTTTCAATATTGGTGATGTGGTCAAAGCTTGTTTAAGCTTCTAGAATTATTCCTTGCATTCATATGTCCACTCAAAATGAGTGATAAGGCTATAAATGGGTTTAGCTATGATTTCATACATGTAGATGAATCTACGGCAAAAGCCACAATGTCTCATAAATACTTGAGCTTCTTGACGTTTGTCAGTCTAGCCATTTTAGCAATCAATGCCAACTTCATGTTTGGGGCATATCGAAGAATTTTGTCATGTCTAACCATAAAAACCCATTTTGCAGGATTTAAGAAAATCCTATATAGACGGCATTTCTCAAAGACACATCGAAATGTTCGAAATGACTCTCTTTTTTTATAGAATGCACACATAGATCATCCATGTATACTTCTAGGACAAGAGCGTGCCCAATGCGCAATGGACAAAGGGTGGAGTGGTTAATAAATCCAAGGCAGGAACACAAAACTTCTTTGAGAGAAAATTATTTGGGTTCTCGATTCTTCCGTTGAGTTTGCAAAGCTGAAGCACCTCCAATGCTCTAGAAGCGTGGAACTTTGTGAGCGTCTAGATAGAAGTTGCATACCCTCACTTCCTAATAGGTATTCTTAATGGCTTCATAAAAACAAAAAACAAATCATTACCTACATAGTGAGAGTACATACTGCTAGGATACTATAAATAAAACAAAACGCTAAAAGCAAAACAAGTGAAAGGGTCACGGTGGCTTTCTAAAACAATAAAAATTTGATAAAATCATTAGGTTGAGTTTAACTGGAAACAATGTTCGGAAAATGATTGCCTCAGCTTAGCCTTGAGCCGATCAAAAATCGAGACTAGTTTCTTGCAAACTATGGTAAAGGAAAGAAAAAACGGTAAAATATGTAAGAAAATAGTTCAAAAATCCTTGCAAGCTTCAAAAAATTTGCTTGTATTTTTGGTTTGCTTCTTTGCGAGGAGGAAACTTGGACGGCAACTGCTTAATAAAAGAGAACTTTTCGAACACTCACTGGAATGAAGATATATAATGCAAGAAAAGTCAAGCCATGTGAGGCTATGAAATGAAAGGTGAAATAAAAAGAACTCATATATATATAGGTGTGTGTGTGTGTGTGTGTTACATATACATACATACATATATACATATTTGTAAATGGGATTAAACTAAAGCTAGGTTATTTACGAGCACTAGAGGAGAGTTCACAGAGTTAAGCCTTGCTTCTAATTAGCCGCAACAATGCGCATGTCACATACTAGTTCTAGTAAATTCTACACACACACACACACACATATACCTTGCATAATATAATACATATTTGTAAATGGGATTACACTAAAGCTAAGTTATCTATGAGCACTAGAGGAGAGTTCACAGAGTTAAGCCTTGCTTCTAATTAGTCGTAGCAATGCGCGGGTCACATACTAAGTCTAGTAAATTCTACACACACACACACACACACACACACATACACACACAAATATACCTTGCATAATATACATATTTGTAAATGGGATTACACTAAATCTAGGTTTTACGAGCACTAGAGGAGAGTTCATAGAGTTAAGCCTTGCTTCTAATTAGCCGCAGCACAATGCGTAGGTCACATACTAGTTCTAGTAAATTCTACACACACACCTCTACATAGAATGCAAAAAAAGTCAAGCCGCCATGTGAGGCTATGAAATAAAAGGTGAAATAAAAAGAACTCATTAATGTGTGTGTGTGTGTGTGTGTGTGTGTGTGTGTGTGT
Source organism: Adiantum capillus-veneris (assembly GCF_014529385.1). Classification (NCBI taxonomy): domain Eukaryota; kingdom Viridiplantae; phylum Streptophyta; class Polypodiopsida; order Polypodiales; family Pteridaceae; genus Adiantum; species Adiantum capillus-veneris. The sequence goes on from NC_140938.1 coordinate 44,786,801, forward strand.
GTGTGTGTGTAAAATTTACTAGAATTATGCAAGGTATATATATATGTGTGTGTGTGTGTGTGGGGGGGGGGGGGGGGATGGACAAGGGAGAAACCTTAAATTTTGATATATATTTTGCTTTAGTTGGCTATATGGGAGCATCTCTCTCTCTCTCTCTCTCTCTCTCTCTCTCTCTCTCTCTCTCTCTCTCTCTCTCTCTCTCACACACACACACACACACACACACACACACACACACAAACATATATATATATATATATATATATATATATATAAACATGTATGTGTGCGCTATGTTTGAATTTTTGCATTAGGGAGAGAAAGAGTCTAGAGAGAGAGAGAGAGAGAGAGAGAGAGAGAGAGAGAGAGAGAGAGAGAGAGAGAGAGAAGACTGCCATGAATATCAATTCAAGCCTCCAAGAGAGTCGAGTCAATAGTAACCATGGAAGCCCACATTGTGCAGCACACTGTCATGAAGGCAGCCCTGCATGAAAACATCATGGTAGAGACATCTTCTTCACAAGTCCGGGACGAGAGGTATGAAGTTCATGTTGCAAGTAGCCCAATGTGTACGTGTGGAGACTTTGCAAAACAAGTAGCTCAAACAAAACCATATATGGCATGCAAACATATTTGCTTCATCTTCCTTCACTACTTTGGCTTGGATTTAAACCACAATATGTTTACATTAGAGCAAGCTAAGAAATGAGGATTTGCTTCGTGTGTTCATCACCTGTTGTCGTATGGCATAAAATAAATTGTAATTAAATTGTTTTGATCATATCCTCTAGTGCCACATTTAATTATATGACACGAATTGTAACTGCTAATTTAATTTTATAATTCTAGGCTGAGTTCATCTACGAAATAGAACACATTGATCGGGTATCACCTATTGTGGTGGTGCTGAAAAAGAATGGCAAACTTAGAGTGTGTGTAAATCTCAAGAAGGTGAATGTAGCCACCATATGTAAGTGACTGCCCTCTTCCTATCATGGATCATGTTCTGGAATGGTGGGTAGCTGGCAAGGAGGCTTACAATTTCTTGGACGGATTCTCTAGTTACAACCAATTGACCGTAGATCCCAATGATAAACATAAGATTGCTTTTTCCACGGAATGGAGAATTTTTTCTTTTAAGGTCATGCCTTTTGGACTGACCAATGCACCAGCAATATTCCAAAGTCTTACGAGCCATGCTTTTAAGGAATATCTATGAAATTTCCTAGAAGTATATATGGATGATCTATGTGTGCATTCTATAAAAAAAGAGAGTCATTTTGAAAATTTCGGTGTGTCTTTGAGAAATGCCATCTATATAGGATTTTTTTAAATCCTAAAAATGTGTTTTTATGGTTAGACATGACAAAATTCTTGGATATGCCATAAACATGAAGGTGGCATTGATTGCTGAAATGGCTAGACTGACAAACATCAAAGAATCTCAAGTATTTATGAGACATTGTGGCTATTGCTGTAGATTCATCTACATGTATGAAATCATAGCTAAACCCATTTATAGCCTTATTGCTCATTTTGAGTGGACATATGAATGCAAGGAATCATTCCAGAAGCTTAAATAAGCTTTGACCACATCACCAATATTGAAAACTCTAGACTAGAACAAAGTTTTCCATGTGTATGATGCTTCAAATTTGCTATTAGTTTCATATTAGCTCATCACGGAGAGGGGACTATGTATTTCCCTATATCATATACTAGCAGACAACTAAACCTAGTAGAAAAATCTACACAACCACTAAAAGGGAAGGTCTTGGAATGGTGTACGCAGTCAAGAAATTCAGACATTACTTGTTAGCTAACAAGTTTGTCTTTTTTGTGGATCATCAAGCCTTACTCTATTTGGTGAACAAGCCGTGAAATACAAGAGGAATAGTAAGATGGTTCATCATCCTACTTGAATTTGACATCACAGTGGTCGTCAAAAAGGGCACCACGTACCAAAGAGTGGATTATTTATCAAGGATCACCTGAGGGGAAGCACCAAAGGGGGTAGATGAAGATTTATCAAATGCTTATCCGTTCTTTGTGGAAATGATTCTCTAGATTGTCAAAATACTTAGTGTCCCTAATGACCAATAGTGCTAGTAGATTCCCAAATACCACTTCCTATTACACTAGGATTGATAGAGCAATCCGCCTTATATCAATTGTTGACTGGAAGTCTATATTACAAAAACAAGGATGAAATTCTGCTTTTGTGCATTAACCTAGATGAACAAGAAACCTACTTGAGTCAAGCTCATACTACAGTGGTGGAACTCCATTTTGCAAAAGGCCAAGTCCTACGATGATTGACTTGGCTAGGGGTTTATTGGCATACCATGAAGACAGACTTTCATGATTACATGAATAGTTTCCCTCAATGTAAAGAAAATTCCATCATACCCCATGCCACCCTATTCCAAATTTCAATGACACCACATTGGAGTAGATATTTAGTGGAATATCTGACTAACAGAACAATCCCTGAGGATATGAGTAAACGACGATGAAGAACAATAGAGACTGAAGCAGTCAACTATGCAATGATTGGGGATCAACTCTATCAATGAGGAAAGTACCAATAGCTTAGGCTGTGTTCCAATGAAGAGGAATACCTTTCTATCTTGGAAGAAGCGCATGTAGGTTTGGCAGGAGGCCATTTCTCTCATGAAACCATGGCTCAGGCTATATTGATGGCAGGCATGTGGTGGCTAACATTGTTTGACCATGCCAAAGAATTTGCTCGACGATGTGATTCATGTCAGCAAGCAAAGATGCCGACAAGAATTGATAGTATGCCGTTGCGGCCTATGATGTGAGTTTGTGCATCTTCTCAGTGGGGTATATAATTTGTGGGCTCAATACAACCACTGGCATAAAAAACTCAGGTGCAATATATTATTATGGCCATGGATTACTTAACCAAATGGATTGAAGAAAAAGCCACTAGGAAGAGATGATGCTAGAACCACCGTTGCATTTTTGTACGAATGCATATTCACTAGGTATGGACTTCCTATTGAGCTTGTAAGTGATAGAGTATTGCATTTTCTCAATGAGATGATATAACACTTGTTAAATGATTTTATGATAATCCATAACAAATATGTACCCTATCATCTTCAAGAAAATGGACAAGCAGAACATACAAACAAGATCCTAAGCTCTGCCTTTACCAAGATTTTTAGTTCAAGTATAATAGACTGAGAGATGCATCTTCATTCAGGCTTGTGGGCATATTGAGTTTCATTCAAAACAACCTTGAACACAACTCCTTTTAACTTGGTCTATGGATTATATGCAATCCTACCCGTGGAATTTTTATTACCCACTCTTAGAGTTGCACACGAGTTGAAATGGAAAGGGCATGAGTTGTTAGAAAGACTCGAGGACTTAGAACAACTCGATGAACAAAGATTAGCAGCCATTGTGCATATATATGCACAAAAACAAAAACAAAAACAATATTTTGACTCACATTTGGTGACAAAAATTTTCAGCCAAGGGGATTTGTTTACTCCTTGAAATAACATATACGCTAGTTCAAGAAAAAAGGACACGGTCCTTTTTTCATTGAGGATGTTTCACCAAGTGGTGCCATCAAACTAGCTACCTTAGATGGAGAGATCATGGAAAACTGGACTAGTGGATGCCGTTTTTGTAGATATCATCTACCTTTGACTAACGACCTTCCACAAAGAATGCATGCAACGAAGGAAGGCAAGCTTGAATGACAACTGGTAATTGCGAAATCTTGAGAGTAAGTGCCCATTTGAGTTTTGAAACGGAAAGCAACAAGGCAACCAATCCCTCAAGTTCTACCCCTCAATACCCTTTAGATTCAACCACTAGCAGATGATGAGGTAGAGACCGATGACAAATGGTAGGATGGATTGAACGTGAAAATAATCATAACCCTAAAGGATGGGTTCATAGTCACAACACTAGCTGATAGAGGTGCACGCCTTAATGTGATCAACTACACAACTTACAAAAAGGCAACAACCCAACCCCTAGAATATTTTAGAGTGCAAGTCAAAGGCTGCCATAAAGAGCTAACACCAATATTGGGACTGATCAATCTCAACGTCTTTGTGCATGGATTTCTCTGACCACACACCTTCATTTGCATTCCAGATGAGCATATGAATGAAAATATGGTGCTAGGAGTTCCATGGATGCGCACTTACAAAGCATCCAAGACTGGGATGACAGAGTTCTTGAATTAACCCTGAAGGGTGGAAAATTACAAGTGCCCTTTGCTCATAGCCGCGAAGAATGGAAAGCCACTCTCAACTCTCCAAAGCCACCAAATAACCAGGGAGACTTCAATCCAGTGCTCACTACGCATCATCAAATTCATCCACACAAAACCTGGCATGCAAAGCGTCAAGAAATTTTGGGTACCGAAGACCCAAATCATTACCAATCCTACTCAAATATGGGTGCCTAAAAAGAAGCCTACTATGGCACCATCCTACCCACATCAACAACAAAAATTGCAATTATAGACGACAAAATGGGTATGGAAACTTAAGCAAAAATCTAAATCTAAGACCGAGCCGCCAACTATCTACAAAAGACAATTCAAGGCACATCCATGGGAAGTGATATATCGATGGAAACCCAAGACTCCACCAGTACCAGCAAAGTCAACCATTCCTAGCACAATGGCTACGACTAGTACGTATAGCACTATCAAAGAACGATCTCAACTGCTACATCATTTACTCTTCAAGAGAGTTAACAGATTGCTTCGCCATTGGAAACCCTTGAGTACACTACTCAAGACCCACCTCTTGCACTGCATAATGTTTTTACATGCATTGACATCAGTAGCATGATACAGCCAATCTCAACCATGCATAGACACAATTTTATCTCCCATGCACTGCACAACATGGGTTATACTTTATATCTCGGAGGACTCAGGCAAGGAGGGGGGGAGGCATTCTGAATGTGGATCCAAAAGTATGAATTTGATAGAGAAAAGGACAAGGTTTGAAGTAATTGTGTGTTAACGTGTGAATCAGATGAAAATGTCCTAATAACTAAGAGAATGGGGAGAACGTAATATGATAACCCCTAGGTGTGTGTTTATATTGTAAATACATGTTAAAAAAGCCAAAAATATTTCAATTTTTACTCTTTTTGTGTGTTTTTGGGCCAAAAATACGATTAGAATGGAGTAATCCACAAAAATATGGCCAAGAACTAAAATTAGGTGTGTTTTAGTATTTTTGGATTTGAAATTATATCTCTAAAGTAATTTTGTTAATTTTTGCTAGTTTTCCTAATAAAAATGTCAAAAATAATAAATAAATACCAAATAGATTCACATGGAAGACTGGAAGGAACCATGATGATCAGGGAGCAGAGACAAGCAACCATGCCAAATCTTGTACAATTCTAAGGATGGTGATAGAAAGCCTAAATTAGGTTACAAGGCATGATTCTACAAAACCTTTGGAAACGAGATAACCGAAATCCAATTATTAATTTTTTTAAAAGGAAGGTATACTTCGTGATTTAGTAGAACTAACTGGGGAGTTGGGGGGGAAGCGTGGATATGCATAGTCAAGGTAGGCTAAAAGTAGTCTCATTTTCACTTGCTGAGTTAGGAGAGCTCCAGGAGACAAGACATAAGACGTAAGTTCTTAACCTACTAACGATTAGTTTTTTACATGTCCATGAGGTCGAGAAAGCCAAAAAAATCCCTAGGTAAGCAGATCCCCACGAAGAAAGCGAGTGCAAAAATGACCTACCTGCCAACTCAGTCCACCAAATATGACCAAAACTGATAGGAGGCATAGCAAACACCTATAGAACATTCCCATGTGACCAGATGACCAAGGTTGGGGGGGGGGGAGTCCTACACCTATCAATCTTAATTTTGGCTCAAAGTTGGAATTCTATTTTCACTTCACAAACAACTTCCCCATAGGTTTTATAACCAATGTAGCTAGGTGGAACGAAGAACAAAGCTCATTCGATGCCCCGGATATGGAAAATCGGCTCAAATGGCCACAAAATGTGATTTTTTACCTATGTCCACAAAGATCCAAATTGGATGAAACTCGACAGGTTAAGTCAGGATGACCTATGGGAGGGGCCCATATGCCTGGAGTGCAGAAAATGATAGAGTGCAAGGCCCAAAAATTACCAAAGTCAGAGTATCAAGTGCCAAGAGGTGCTAGCAGATCAAAAGAAGCCCTAGTAGGAGCCAAGTATTACTAAAGAAAAGAATAGGGGTCTTCTCTAGAAATACACCAGCAACAATATTTTTTGATATGGTCCATAAACTAGTTGAAGACCCGGTTCATCTTTTCACTCAACATTTCCATTTCAAAGCAAAGACGCCAAGCAGGTTCCAAACCATGCAGTAGCCTCGACTTTTACAACAGTTTTGAAGACCAAGTTACTGACGCCACTCAACCATGCCCAATATGTCCTCAATGCACTCAATGTCACAAAAATGAGTGCATGCATCAAGTACTGACGCCACTCAACCATGCCCAATATGTCCTCAATGCACTCAATGTCACAAAAATGAGTGCATGCATCAAGTACTTGGGAGCACCGGAAGTCCTCACAAGGATAGTGGGGATGTCATAAAATCTAATATCTAACTAACCCAAATGATTTTCTCATATTAAATTGATCACTTAATGTGGGAGAATAAACGGGAACAAGTGTTAAGATATAGGTATGTGCTTTTAGATCTATCTCAACACGGGGCCAATGTAAAGGGGCCCAAAAGGGAGATGGTCTATCAAAGAGCAAGGCTAACCAATGGAGCATAAGACCTTAGGGTTAGCTTCATTGAAGACCTCCAATAAATGTGTGTAAAAGTCCTTTTGACCTTAAGTAAGCTAGGGCTGAGCTTGAGGTGGGAACCCGGCCCAAGCTCGAGGTGCTTGTCTTGCTTGAGGTGCTTGTCATGCTTGAGGTTTTTTTTCATGCTTGAGGTGCTTGATTAAGATGCTTGAGGTGCTTGACTGGCTCCATGCTTGAGGTGCTTGACTTGCTGCATGATTAAAGTACTTGAGGTGCCTTGAGAAGCTTGCCTGAGATGCTTGTGGGAACCCCCCCTAGTTCAAGTGCTTTGTCATGCTTGGTGAGTAAGGTGCTTGATCACCTAAAAGTCAAAAGCATTCCTACAAGAGGGGGGGCGAGCCCTTTTCCTAGGGCCTAGAAAGAGAACACCCACTCACACACACAAGGGAAGCCCATCTTGAAGAGGCAGCAAGGACACATGTCAGGCCCCTACCCATGTTACCTTCATGTGTTGCTTGAAGCCTATTGGCTAGGCTTCAAAGGGGTCCAATGATAAATTACATGAATTATCTAATTGTTTTAGCATTTATCAAGTCCTCTCTCTCAAAGGGGAAAGGGGGACACTTGTCCCAAGGCTACCCATGTTGCTTGTAATAGCTCCTGCTTGTGATTGGCTAGGCCTGGAGGGGTCCAATGAGCTTCAGGCATGAGCTACAAGGGGGGTTCGACCCAAGCAAGCTAGGGGGGTGCCTAGGGGGTATACTCACCCACACACACTCACAAGCACTCTCATTGTGTGATATGCAAAGTGCAAGAGCTCCCTCTCCAAGCAAGTAGAGGTTGAGAGCCTACACCAACACTCTTGGCTATGGAGTGCAAATCCAACCAAGAGCCATGCTTCAATGCTTAAGCTTGCCATCTCCTTCTTCTTCATTACTATGCTATTATGTATGCTAGCAACAAGAGTATGATAAGTGAGGAACTAATTCTTTCTCCTACGAAATGTTTCTTCTTCCTCTTCCCTACCCTCATTCCCTGCTAGCTCTCTCCACCTTCGAAGGTGTTTGAGGTCTTGGGACTGAGGCTTGGGATAGTTAAAGCTTTCTTCAAGTTTATGTTATGTTTGTGGTGCATGAAGCCTTCCATCTTCATGGCATCACCTAGGTCAAAAGGAACACAAAGACTGTATTGTAACAAGTCTCTCTTTATGGGAGAAATCATAATACAAATGCCTATTGGAGGAGGGACCGGCTCCACATAAATCCGGTCCTCAATTGTTGTCATGTTCTCTAAACTCTCTCTCTTGCAAAAGTATTGTCTATGCCAAGTTAACTAATTTCTATGATTATGTTGCTATCTTCAATTATGTATACCCGCTATGCTCACAAAATCATTTCTTGAAAGTACTCTCATTAAATTCCGCTATTCTCAAATTGAATAGGCAAAGTCCATTACATTGGTATCAGAGCATTTGGTTTCTCTTTTCTTGCTTAAGAAGAGAGGTCCTTAAGTAGCCTATAAATGGTTGATGTTGTTAATTATAATAGAGTAAGTGGAACTGGGATCTAATACCGGTTTTGTTAAGCCCACTATGTGGGGGATGGTGCACACCTCGGGAGCTTTGGACTTAATAATGGAGTCTTTTTAGACTTGCCTACGGCTTTACCATTATTGAGCCATAAGAAGTCCGAAAGGAGCTAGCCCTTGGCAACTCTGCTATGTTAGACCTACTCCTCTACTCTCTATAATTAACCACTTTGAGCCGTGGGTGTAGATACTTAAGAGCCGATTTTCAAAGGCTAAGAGGAGTGGCAACTAAGGTTTTGAATTGCCAAAGCATACACTAAGTACATACATAAAATTTTGTTAACATGGCTGACAATAATCAAGAGAGTAGAATGAACATTGATAGCTTTGATTTTGCACATGAAGGTGCTAATGATGATGCTCCCATGTTTGTGAATTATCTTGTGACTAGGTTGCAACAAGCTATGGGCAACCCTACCTTGCAAGCCGAAGTTACTCAACAACTTCGTGCCTATGGAATTTCCCTTCCTCTCCAAGAGGAGAGAGAGCTTAGGAGGCCTCTTGAAGAGACCCCCAAAAGAAGACTCTCTCCCATTCGAGAGGAGGAATCCAAAGAGAAAGAAAGCAATGAAAGTCTAAGTTCTTCTGAAGATGTGGCTCCACGAAGAAGGCGGTCTAGACGATCGCCTACTCCTCCCAAGAGGAAAAGAGCAACCCATAGTCCTTCTCCTCATCACTCTCAAAGGCAAGAGAGGAAACAAAGGAAGAAAAGGGCTAGGAAGAGGTCACCCTCTTCTCCTTCTTCTTCACCTTCCTTCTCTTCCGATGAAAGTTATGGCTATTCTCCTAGAGAATACAAGAGGGGAGGGCATCGCAAATCATTTCCTGCATGGCGAAGGTCACAAAAGCTAAAGAAGTTCAAGGAGGGAGGAAAGAGTATCTCTTTTCTCACCTACGATGGCACCTTTGGTGCTACCGACAAAGTGTTGGCCTTCATCCAGCAATTTGATGCAACCTTTGGGGACGAGGGCTTCACAGAGTCCTCCAAGCTACGCCATGTAGCTATGCACTTCCAAAAATCAGCTCGTCAATGGTGGGCTAGCCTTCGTGACAATGGAGAAGCCCCAAAGACATGGAAAACTCTACGAGTTTCCATCATGAAGCAATTTCTTCCAAGCGATACTAAAGATAAAGTCCTTACCGAATGGCGCGGCTTGAAGCTCCTCTCTCATGAGTCTATCAACAAGTATGTAGATAAGTTTTGGGATTTACATCTCAAAGCTACTGTCTTTCAAAAAATAGACTTTGCCGAGCAAAGACAACAATTCTGTGCGGGATTACCTGAAGAGATGGCCGAATATATCAACTCTCAACGGCCCGGTACTATTACCGAAGTAATCCACCACACCATGGTTGCTTCACGCATCAATTTCCATCAAGGGGCTAGACGTAATGTCAAGCCCATGGAAAACAAAGATAAAAATGATGCAAAGGGGAAATCCAATGCTCAAAATAATTCCCAAGGCACTTCCAACAACAACAACAATCGGTCCAAGGAGAAGGGAGTTTACAAAGGTAAAAACAAACTCTCTCCTGAAGAGCTTGAAGCTTTTCGCAAGGACCATAAGTGTTTCAAGTGTGGGGAGCAAGGACATGGCTATCGTTCTTGCCCCAAGAAGAATACTCGCAATGAGACTCCTAGGGCTTCCACCATCGAAGCTCCAAAAGAGGATGCTCATTGCAAAGGATCATCACTCTCCTATGCTTGGGAAAGGTAAGAGAGCATGATGCCTTCATCTTGTTTGACCCTGGCTCTACTCTCAACTTCATATCAATAGAGTTGGCCACCAAGTTGGGCATTCAAGCTTTTGAGATGGGAGATATAGTAACAGCTGATGCAGCTTTCAAGGGACAACAAGCCTCCGTTACTCCCTTGATTGGGAAGTTGAGTCTTCATGTCCAAAGCTATGTCGACAAAGAAGACTTCTTTCATCTCTCCCCTCCAACATCAGGATGTTATCCTAGGGGCACCATGGTTTGATCGCATGGCTGCCAACATGCAGTTCCCTGAAAGGAGAATTTACTTCACCTACAGGGGGAAAGAACATGTATATAGATGCTAGTGAGCGTGGTCGCACTATTCCACTTGTAAATCCTCTTTCTTTTGATAAATCAATGAAGAGCTCAGTTTCTGCGTATATGATTTATGTCAAAGAGTCTCTAAAAGCTAATAATGTTTCATCAAATGAAATGATAGGAATCAAGAAGAGTTAGACTTGTCTACTTTTCTAAAAGGATTCCAAGATGTGTTCATCGATGATATCCCTATGGACCTACCTCCAAAACGAGGGGATGATAACCATCGTATTGAGCTCCTTCCAGGAAGCTCACCGCCTAACAAACCTCCTTATCGAGTCTCACAAGCTCAACAAGAGGAGATCATGAGGCAAGTACAAGAGCTGGTAGACAAAGGGATGGTGAGGCCTAGTTCCTCTCCCTTTTGTTCTCCAGTCCTTTTAGTGCAAAAGAAAGATGGTACATACCGTATGTGTGTGGACTATCGAGCACTAAACCATATCACTATCAAAAACAGATTTCCCGTACCTCGGGTAGAAGATCTGTTTGATAAGCTACAAGGCTCTACCTACTTCAGTAGGATTGACCTTAAGAGTGGCTATCATCAAATAAGGATAGTGGATGAGGATATCTTAAAGACCGCGTTCGCACAACATTTGGTCTTTATGAATTCTAGTCATGCCTTTTGGCTTGACTAATGCACCAGCTACGTTCAATCGTTTGATGGAGAAAATTTTTAGACCATATCGAAAATTCACTGGAGTGTTCTTCGATGAATCATCATCTACTCCAAGTCTTTGGAGGAACATAAGCAACATCTCCAAGTGATTTTTCAAGCCTTGAGGGAGAACAAACTTTTTCTCAACCAAAAGAAAAGTGAATTCTTCCTTCAAGAGATTCAATATCTAGGCCATATTATCTCTCACGATGGTATTCGTATGGATCCATCAAAGTTAGAGGTAATAAAATCATGGCCTAACCCAAGGAATCTACATGAGCTAAGAAGCTTTATTGGTATGTGTGCATACTATAGACGCTTCATAGCAAAATTCTCTCAAGTAGCAGGACCACTACACGACTTAACCAAGAAGAACGTTAAGTTTGTATGGACTTTAAGGAGCAAAATGCTTTTGAGAAACTCAAAGAGAAGCTTACTTCCCAACCAGTCCTCGTGCTTCCGGATCTCTCAAAGCCATTTGAGGTCCAATGTGATGCTTGTGGTGATTGCCTTGGAGCGGTTTTGCTTCAAGAAGGGCATGCCATTAGCAATGATGAGAGCCGAAGGCTCAATGGTGATGAACGAGTCTTGGGCATTTATGAGAAAGAGCTTTTAGCTATTTCTACATGCCCTAGACACATGGAAGCACTACCTATTGGGGACTCCATTTATCCTACGAACCGACCACCAAAGTCTCAAGTATTTCATGACGCAAACCAAGCTTTCCGACAAACAAATGAGGTGGGCAAATTTTCTTTCGCAATTTAATTTCCATATGCTCACATAGCTGGTAAGCAACAATCAAGTTGCCGATGCACTTTCACGACGACCAAAAGTTATGCGGTGTCTATAGCTACTCACAATGATCTATCCTCTATGATAGATGAGTATGCTACTGACCCTGACTTTAGAGACATAATGTCAGCCCTTGCTTTGGGGGAAGAAAGAGGAACCATTCACCTTGCAGGATGGTTATCTTCTTCACGGCAATAGGCTATGTGTTACCCATTCCCTTGTGAGAAGGTTATGTATGAATCCCATGCTCCTCCATATGCAGGGCATAGAGGTATTCAACCTACTCTCCGAGGAGTAAGAGGAGTTTTCTATTGGCCTACCATGAAAGTGGACATACAAGAGTATGTTTCAAAATGTGTAGTATGCCAAAAGACCAAGTTATGATAGAGGGACAGCAACCTGGATTACTCCAGCCATTGCCTATTCCAAATTCACCATGGGGAGAGTATATCCATGATTTCATCTTTGGATTACCCAAGTCTATCCATGGGAATACAGGAATATGGACAATAGTCGACAGGTTTAGCAAGCAAGCACATTTTATTCCTGTCAAAAAAGACTATTAAGGCACATCAAATGGCAACTCTCTTCATATCTCAGATTTTCAAACACCAAGGATTACCCACATCCATCGTGTCAGATAGAGATCCTAGAATGACCAGTAATTTCTAGAAAGGTCTCTTTGAAAATCTAGGAACAAGATTGAATTTCTCTTCGGCCTATCACCACAAAACGGGATGGCCAAAGTGAGATAGCCAATCTTACGATACTCGATCTACTCAAAGACTTATGTTACCGAAGTAGATCAACGCTCACAATGGGGAAAAGTATTTACCGCTAGTAGAGTATGCCTACAATAATATTGTACATACTTCTACGGGCAAAGCACCTTTCGAGATCATAGAAGAAGACCTAAAAGTCCCTTGCTACTGAAAGTACATGGGAAGATCTTCGCCGCCGATGAGTATAGCCGTGACCTACAAGAATCTTTCAAAAGATTAGGGAGGCTATAGCCATCTCTCAACAAAGGCAAAAAGCTGCTGCTGATAAGCACAGAAGAGCCTTATGTTCAAAGAAATGATTGGGTTACTCCAAGTTTTCCTAAGGCTCGATTAAGGCAAACGACGGGCAAATATCCTACGGGCCATCAAAAGTATTATGCTAAACTAGCAAAAAAGATACTATGGTCCTTTCCAAAATCTTGAAGCCTATCAATGAGACGGCTTATCAACTCAAGTTGCCCAACATTGGCTTATACACAATGCCTTTCATGTAAGCTTTACTTAAGGCCCTACAAAGGAGAGCCACCAATTGAACCAATTATTGAAGACCCTCCCGAAGTTGAAGACCAAGAAGAGAGTGCTACAACCCGAAGCTATCCTTCGGCATGAAGACAAGGTACTACGACATGGTAAGATTATCCGACGGTATCTTATTAAGTTCAAAATTATTCCTTTTGAAGATGCTAAATGGATGCAAGGAGTACAACTTAAGGATAGTATGAACTTGTCAATGCTTACAATGCTACATTAGAGTAAGCAAATGTACAAATTCTTTTAAATAACTCATGTTTTTGTCTTATATGACTAGTCCTCTTTTTAATTGTGCACAAATTTAACTAGTATGCATGCTTAGATTCATGTTTGTGATGACGACGTCTCCAAACACCAAGTAGAATTTGTCACTCTACTTTGGAGAATGAAATGGACTAAAGAGCAGACATGCTTGCGGCAGCTATGTCTCCAAGCACCAAATGGATTAGTCATCCATCTTGGAAAGATGTCGTAGGGTAAAAGGGATCCTTTACCCGCTAAGTACGATTGACTAATGACTAAGACTTTATCTCTTCTACCTCATAGTCGAGGACGACTATGATTTCAAGAGAGAGGTAAGTCATAAAATCTAATATCTAACTAACCCAAATGATTTTCTCATATTAAATTGATCACTTAATGTGGGAGAATAAACGGAGAACTAGTGTTAAGATATAGGTATGTGCTTTTAGATCTATCTCAACACGGGGCCAACTGTAAAGGGCCCAAAAGGGAGGATGGTCTATCAATAGAGCAAGGCTAACCAATGGAGCATAAGACCTTAGGGTTAGCTTCATTGAAGACCTCCAATAAATGTGTGTAAAAGTCCTTTTGACCTTAAGTAAGCTAGGGCTGAGCTTGAGGTGGGAACCCGGCCCAAGCTCGAGGTGCTTGTCTTGCTTGAGGTGCTTGTCATGCTTGAGGTTTTTTTCATGCTTGAGGTGCTTGATTAAGATGCTTGAGGTGCTTGACTGGCTCCATGCTTGAGGTGCTTGACTTGCTGCATGATTAAAGTACTTAGGGTGCCTTGGAAGCTTGCCTGAGATGCTTGTGGGAACCCCCCTAGTTCAGTGCTTTGTCATGCTTGGTGAGTAAGGGTTGCTTGATCACCTAAAAGTCAAAAAGCATTCCTACAAGAGGGGGGGCGAGCCCTTTTCCTAGGGCCTAGAGAGAGAAACACCCACTCACACACACAAGGGAAGCCCATCTTGAAGAGGCAGCAAGGACACATGTCAGGCCCCTACCCATGTTACCTTCATGTGTTGCTTGAAGCCTATTGCTAGGCTTAAGGGGTCCAAATGATAAATTACATGAATTATCTAATTGTTTTTAGCATTTATCAAGTCCTCTCTCTCAAAGGGGAAAGGGGGACACTTGTCCCAAGGGCTACCCATGTTGCTTGTAATAGCTCCTGCTTGTGATTGGCTAGGCCTGGAGGGGTCCAATGAGCTTCAGGCATGAGCTACAAGGGGGGTTTCGACCCAAGCAAGCTAGGGGGTGCCTAGGGGGTATACTCACCCACACACACTCACAAGCACTCTCATTGTGTGATATGCAAAGTGCAAGAGCTCCCTCTCCAAGCAAGTAGAGGTTTGAGGCCTACACCAACACTCTGGCTATGGAGTGCAAATCCAACCAAGAGCCATGCTTCAATGCTTAAGCTTGCCATCTCCTTCTTCTTCATTACTATGCTATTATGTATGCTAGCAACAAGAGTATGATAAGTGAGACAGGAACTTAATTCTTTCTCCTACGAAATGTTTCTTCTTCCTCTTCCCTACCCTCATTCCCTGCTAGCTCTCTCCACCTTCGAAGGTGTTTGAGTCTTGGGACTGAGCTTGGGATAGTTTAAGCTTTCTTCAAGTTTATGTTATGTTTTGGGTGCATTAAGCCTTCCATCTTCATGGCATCACCTAGGTCACAAGGAACACAAAGACTGTATTGTAACAAGTCTCTCTTTATGGGAGAAATCATAATACAAATGCCTATTGGAGGGGGGACCGGCTCCACATAAATCCGGTCCTCAATTGTTGTCATGTTCTCTAAACTCTCTCTCTTGCAAAAGTATTGTCTATGCCAAGTTAACTAATTGCTATGATTATGTTGCTATCTTCAATTATGTATACCCTCTATGCTCACAAAATCATTTCTTGAAAGTACTCTCATTAAATTCCGCTATTCTCAAATTGAATAGGCAAAGTCCATTACAGGGGATGACAAACAACTTACCACGTGCTCTTGACTAGAATACATGGCTCATCATTGGAGTCAGGAATGAGGAGGAAAAGCAAGAAGAATAGGAATCACAAGCATCCAAATTGAGGCAATCTAGTAGGGGAGAGACCTTGCTTTCTGGTGAAGAAAGCAATGAAAGCGATGAGGGATGAGCAGTGAATCTTACAGGGATAAAGCTTCAGAAAGTGCATATGAATCCTCAAAGGCTGAAGAAGAAAATAAAAGAAAGGATAAAGGATTTTTCTTTTTGGAAGAACCTGCTATCAAAAGAAGAAAAGTGCCGACGCCTGTAATCATCAAAGAACCATCTCAAAGGGCTGCCCGCCTTGAAAGAGAAAGAGAAGCCTTTGAAAGGGAAAGGGGCTTGGTAGGAGACTTTGAAGAATATGCAAGACTGTAGTCTATGCCAAGGAGGACAAGATCAAGCAAGTCAAGGTTGCAAACTTACACTCAACTGCCAAAATAGATGTGGCAGATACATTTGTAGAAGACTACAACAACCTATACAAGCAATCACAAGTAGAGATTTCTAGTTTGAAAGAAGTTAGCACTAAGCAACTATCAGAACTGCAACAAATGACCACTTTCATGGAGCAACTGACAACTGCTAGTGAAGGACATGAAAAGAAGCTGTGAATGCCACTCTACTTGATACTAATGGTCATGCATATTGGCTACAGACCCAACCAAAAGTCACAAATATCCAAGTAGCACAAGTTGAAGCGAGACTCAAAGATCAAAGTGAGCTACTAGTAGATTGAGATCAAACTAGAGTAGATGCAAAGAGGGGATCTTTCACTCTTTTTGATGACCAAGGAGGAAGATTGTACCTCCAGAGTCATCAACAATAGAGTTAGAAGTGGTGTAAGGTCCTATAAATAGCTTCATAGTTGAAGCTAAGAAAGCTCTCAAGGTGAAAATAGAGAGAGAGAGAGAGAGAGAGAGAGAGAGAGAGAGAGAGAGAGAGAGAGAGAGAGAGAGACAAAAGATATATTGAAAGAAGCCTTGCAGCAGTAGGAGCAATCCATTCTACGCTCAACTAATGTTGCCTAGTTTACTTCAAAGAAAATCATAGAAATGTGGCATCCATAGTCTCTGCCATATCCTCTAGCAAAATATGAAATCCTCAAGGTCAAGGAACGGATAATTAAGGAACGATCTGTAGACATTGGAGATTCACACCTAGATTGGAGAAAGTATTGGCTAAAGAAGCATCCAAAATATCTAGTCTTGTATACTCAAGCTCCATAGGAGATTCAAAAGGATCCAACATCTACCTAACGTGGATCCACTACCCCTAACTAAGTCCATCAAAGGGCAAGGGAACTAAATATTATCTGCTCAAGACTCTCTCAAAGGCCATAGATATCTTCAAGTGAATTCCAAATATATCATGCATCATGTTCATTAAGATAGCAAAGATACTCCTCACATGCATGTAGACTTTCCACCATGCTGAACAGACCAATGCCCCATGAATGGCATTTTTAGAAGGCAATCAAGGGCTTTGTTACAACTTATTAGATCAACCACTCGACAAAGTGCTTTATGAAATATATGCTAGGGTCGTCATGTTCTTGCCATTCTATCATAGACCTTTGAAGAGGCCTGCACCGGGAAGAGAGTTGCAGGGTCTTGAAGCAAAGGGAGAGAAAAAGGGTTTTATTAAATTTTTTTATTGAGCTTGGAGGTTTTCTTGGAGGGATTGGGAGGGCAAGGCCTCACAACCTGCTACATGTCCATAAGTTGTCCCATATGTAGAGTTCGGGCGTCGGCAATCGAGGTATTTATCCTAGAGGGGTGCACCACTTAAGAGCATCAAGTGAGAGAAAGAGAGAGGAAAGCTCTCTTGACTATGGCTTCTAGTGCCATTGGTACTGCCGAGCAGGCACGAGCGGCATTTGTTGTTGGAGTCATTAGCGTGCAACGGCCACTGGCCATCGATGACACTCTAGGGTAGGTGATGATATGGCCATATGGCAAGGGGACCGTTCCCGTTTTCCCTTAGGTGGCGCTGTGAGTGGGTTGGAAACACACACAACGCCTCTATAATCACCTGACACACACTCTTGGGATGATACACACACACACACACACTATGGGGCACCTGGTGAGCTGTTTGCCCCATTGGTGTCGGCCCACGCTCAATTGTATTTAAACATCAAAAATCTTCCTCTTTTGAGCTGAATTTTTTGGGTGTGTGTGTGTGGGGGGGTGTGTGTGTGTGTGTGTGTGTGTGTGTGTGTTGAGTGGGCAAATGGATGGTCTCTCTCCTCTCACTCCATCAGTGTGTTCCCTGTCTTGGCCAGGTGGGTTGTGTAAGCCGAGTCCACAACCCCATTGCATGAGAAACTAGGAGTAGGGTAAGTAGAAACCGAGGTGGATTTCATAACATTGCTCTCTCTGAAAGAATCAAGTGTGAGTTTCTATGTAAAGTTGCAGAATTTCAGGTCTATGGCTAGAAATAGCTTGAAAAGACTTGAATTCACTCAATCCGACTAGAGAGTAAGCCTAAGAGTTGTCCGAACCAGCGGGTAAGCTCAAAAACACTTCGAGGTAAAAATTTCAAGAAGTTGACCAAAACTCAGATTATTTACTTTTTCTTGACATTTTAGGCCAAATTAAGTTTTGACTTGAATTATAGGCTTAAAAAACATCATAAAAAGATTGTCTTTGAGAAAATTGCAAAAAAGTGCTCATTTCAAGCCTCACGTTAATAATCACGATTATTAACTTTTTGCTCTAAATTGGCCAAGATTCATACCATTGACTCATTGCATGTGTACAAACAACTTTTGTAAAGGCCCTAGAGATTTGAATCACTAAACTGGCAAAAAACTGGGTAAAAACTAAAGTTTGTACTGACTTTTTGAATCTTGAGTGTGAATTGAGGAAAAATTTATCCAAACTTGTTGAAAATTGATTCATAGGCTTATATTGATGTGATAAACATGGGTATATGCTCAGTTGACCAAAAACTTTCAAAATTTTGGCAAAAGTAAATAATCGCGATTATTTACATCTGCCCTGTTTTTGAACTTTTTTGACCAAGATGGCATACCACTAGCTTTACCAGGTTGTAATAAGCCCACAAACCAAATTTGGTAAGATTTGAATCACTGGAGTGAGAATTGCGACTAAAATTAGTCTGCGGACAGATAATTGATGACCATTTGACCAAAATTGTCTAAACTTGATGAAAATTGGCTAGTGACCTTAACATAAGGTGCTTAATAGATCTGTGTCAATGTTGGGACAAAAATTTACAAAAATTTATCGGGAGTAATTAATCGCGATTATTTACATCTGCTTCAAAACTTGACGATTCTGTAAATTTGAGTATACCACAAGGTCCAGCACATCAAGTAGACCCCACAAATCAATTTTGGTGAAATTTGGACCACAAAAGTGAGACTTAAGCCAAATTATCGAAATCAGAGTCTACGGACACAGAAAAGTGGGTAAACTTGATCAAATTTTGTCTAAACTTGTTGAAACTTGCCCAAGGGCTTTAACAAGTTGTATACTTGCCAAACCAATCCAAAAAGTGCCAGAACTTAGCAAAAGTAAATAATCGCGATTATTTACTTCTGCTATCCAGAGACTTCAATTTTGACTTTTCGGCTTATACGGTGTTAGACCAGCATAAAATAAGCCCATAGGGCAATTATGGGTTCAATCGGATCAAAATTGGTACAAATACACTCAGTTTACAGGTTAGAGATTAGACCTTTGATTTTGCTAAGTTGAATCTGAAAGTAAAAATTTTGACTTCCATAGCACGATTTGAAGTGATATACAGAGACCAATCACAAGAGTTCTCAAGAGCTCTACTGTCCTTATAAAAAATTAGCTAATTTGATTGATTTTGTACAGGAATCAGGTTGCAGATGAGGAATCAGTGGCTTGACAGAAAGTTGCAATTGAATCGAGTGGAAATTGACGACAAGTCAATCCAAGGAGAGTACTCTATCCAGGGCTTCATAAGTCTATATGAACCTTAGATCTAGTCGTATACTAGGAAATCAAGGCCTATTCGGAGAAACCACCAGTAGAGTATCCACTGAAGAAAGCGTAAATCAACGCAATTACTTGCACACAATTCCTGAAGAAGTCTCGAACACTTTTTCAGATTCAACATTCGAAGTGTCTTCTTACTCGACTCACTCGAAAACCGGAACGACAATGCGCTATAAGCATATACTCTCTTTTTACAAGACTAACCATCATGGAGCCCAGGTTTACTTGGATCCTAACGAAGAGTATGCTATTCATATTGATGACCATGGTATTGAGTTCGAAGAAGCCTGGTTAGGGCAAACAAACAAGGAAAAATGTACATGGATTGAAACGAAACTCAATATGTACAAGTCGAAAATCTTGATATGGTAGACAAATGGGGATTAGAAGTAAACACTATAATCCCAGATATGTCAACAAAAGAAGGACCACCAAATTTGGAATTCGAGGAATACGATCAAGTAGACTTGAAGCCTTTGAAACGACTTAGTACAGATAATCCTAGGATCGGAGTCTATTGTTGGGAAGACTGAAATATAAAGGATCTTTTGTGGACTTCTCATGCTAGACCTGGACAATTAACGGCCATGAAGATCATCTATATCTTCAAGATCAAAGATAAGGGATCTCTAGATCTACCAACTTACTTGTTTAGGGATTGTTATAACAACAATTTTGTTATGATGACTCCTGAGGAGGTAGAACAAACCAAGTACCAGGGGTATTCCATACGGGATTGGATATTGGGTCAAGGACCAAAAACCACTCCAAGAGATGAAAATCGAGAGAGATCATCTGAGAGTAATGTGAAGAAACCAGAAATCACCTCATCACGTAGAAAATCGGGTGACACTAAGGCCAGTCCAGGGCTACATGAGTCACTATTTGCGACAGACTGGTTTGAAGGACTCGGAACAGGACCAAATCCCAGAAGAGCTAGAGTTGAACCAAATAGACGTGTCAGACCAGTTGGTTTTCAAAAATGGGTCAAAAAATACAATGGATCAGGGGATCCATATGACCACTTAGTAAGCTTTAAGCAAGTGCTAAGAGCAGAGCATATATTCGATTTCCATACTCAATTCAAGGGGTTTGGAATGACATTAGAAGGAAAAGATTTGACATGGTTCCAAAACATTCCACCAAGGTCGATCATGGACTTGAACACATTAGCTTAAGATTTGTAGCTGCTTGTTCTAAAACGGGGATTAAACATAATACGGTAGCTCAAATCTACAGCTTTAAACAGAAACATGGTGAGCCTGTTAGGGATTGTGAAACTCGAATGAAACAATACATTGCCAGATGTCCAGAGATGGAGATACATGCAGAAGAACGACTTGTATCCTTGTTTCTGGAGGGACTGCTAAACAAAGAACTTCATGCTATACTCTATAGTAAAAAGCATACAACCCTAGAAGCGTGTGTGTCTGATGCTATTGACCTAGGAGACAACTGTGAGATCTTCAATGAAGAGGATGTCCCTAAGGATAACCAAAGTGAGAAGACAGCATCCACAAAACCAGCACAAGTGGGAACGGCTGCTGTGGCACCACTCTCAGCCATCGAAGATATGCTAAAAAGGATGAATGACATGATGAACAATATGCAAAAAGCACCTATGATAGGACCAGGACAAGGGATACCTCCACACGGACAACCAATTAGGCCACAAAAATGGTGTGCAATCGAGGGTAAATGGACCAACCATGAGACCCACGAGTGCTACTTCATACCAAAATATGATGGGAATGTTCTGCACGTACCCATGAGGCCTCAGGGACAAACCAGGTAGAGATATCAACCTAATATGGCTCAAGCTCAAAGACCACCAATGGGTATGGAAAGACCTCAACCTGTGTTGGGACAACAACCTCCTTATCCAGGACATAATGCGGTGCATGTAAAGTATATGCACTCAGAAGGAGTCATAGATGAACAAGCATTAGTGCCTGTTACACCCTATGCAGAGCCTAGTCCATCTACAGTAATGGTAGAAGGAGAATGGTATAGTCCACATCCACCACCAATGGAAGAAACCACGACTTATGCTCCACCATAGCTCGCACCAATGTACTATGTAACTAATCAAGGTGTCATACCTCCCATGGGAAGACCCATGATGAAGTGCAGAACATGAAACTGTCATAATTGTGGTGCTGATGACCATTGGAAGAACGAATGTCCAGAGCCTGATAAAAACCTCAAACCAGTTGAAGCCTATTGCATACAATGTTGCAAAAAGGGAGGACACTTTCCGAAAGATTTTCCTAAGAATCCTTTGAACAAGAGAAAAACTGTTATAAACGTAGTCCAAGTGATGCTAGTAGCTCATCAAAGAATGAACCGATTGTTCCAATCAAGGTAATCACTAGAGCCCAGGCAAAGAAAAAGAAGCACAATTTCCTTGATGATTCGGAGAACACAAAAGTTTCTTCTCAAATAATCAAAAGGAGCAAAAGCAAAAGATATGAGATGAGAAAACAAAAAACAACGGATTAAAAATGAAGAGAAAGCAAAAATGCTAGCCCAGGGCAAGTTGAAAGAAACTGGTAGTGAATTCAAGAAAGCAATCGTGAAATCTGGAGGATCCATTCTGGTTGATAAAATTTTTGAGCCTATTAATGCTGCCTTGGAAGCTCACCAAACAGGACTTAAAGCAGGCCAAAACATGGAAAACAAATGGAAAAACTATCCATATCCAGATATGAAAGCAGCAAAGCTGGAAGCTTATCAAAACTTGGTAAGAATCATGCAAGAAATGCTCGATAAACAAAAACCCAAGCTTCAAAGTATTGCAAAACCAGAAGAGCTTGCGGTAGAAGAAATGAAAGAAAAATCCAATGTGGTGGCAGAACCCCACCTTGAAACAAATGAACCAGAGCTCATAGTGCCGGACAGCGAAGAAGCCTTAGCCGGAATTCCATTCATAGAGGAAGACTATCCAGGACACTTATGGGAAAAAGTAAGAGAGATCAATGATGGGAGCCTAACTTTAAGGTCAGCTCCTATAGAGAAAGTTTGGTTAGATAACCTACCATCTGATATGAACATGGATTTACAATCCTTGTACGGGGATTGCGGATCAGAGGCTTCAGGAATACCTAAACCAATGACATTAAATACATTACCTTCTTACTTGGGAGATAACGAAGATGAATCTATCATTTGCAAGACCACTCAAGTAAAAAGAGCCAAACAGACCCTAGAAGTAGACAACATTCACTCGATCATGTCTACACCTCTCCAATGCACTCTTACTTTGGGAGAACTGTTGAAACTCAGGCCATACTTATGGAACGATTTACAGAAAACCCTAGAGAAGGTGGGGATAACTGGGTTAATCTCTAAGAATCTGGAAAAATTGAAAAATGAAATGGAAAACAAAGAGATTCGATCAGTTCCTATGAACAAGGTCAGAGAATATTATGAAGGGGAAGAAGGAAACACCACCCTCCTAGTGAAATATAATGACATTGAAACCTTGGCAATACTGGATAGTGGAGCTGGCATAGCCATAGCCACTAAAGCCGTATGGGAATCCTGGGGATAGCCAGCCATTAGACAAATGCGAATGAAATTGTAGTTGGCTGACGGACACATTGAGAGACCACTAGGGCTACTAGAAAAAGTGATAGTCAACTCCTGTGGAATTGAATATCAACACACTTTTGCCATAGTAGACTTTGGGAAAAAACTCAACTATGAAGTCATATTGGGAAGACCTTTCATGCGACAGGTACACCTTATCCAAGATTGGGGAAACGACTATTTGCACTTGAAGTAGGTGGGATCTATATCAAGAGTCAATCTAAAAGATCACACCTATAGAGATGTCTTGAAGACATCCATCCAAGAAATTGATTCAGTCTCTTCAGTTGAAACTAAACTCCCATCATGGCTAAACAAAGAAAGTCCTATTTGGATGTGCGGAGATTCAAAAAATGGAAGCTTAAGACGAGAGGAATGTATCCTAGAAAGGGAATGTACAGACGAAGCCTACATACCTGAACCCTTTCCAGAGCATTTATTTGAATCATTCGAGTGGACTCAAATTTTAGCGACAATGGATGTATGTGTGAATACAACTATGTCTACTCAATTTTGCAATGAGGATGGCTACGACATAATTCCCATCCAAATGATGTCAGTACTTAACATTGAAAACAAAGATGAGGAAACAAAGGACTGAAGGAAAGCTCAACAAGTCTTTTCTGACCTCTATTACGATGCAATTGATGAGTTAGATGAACACTCAGCTACCTCAAAAGATTCAGGGTCAGAAAAAGAGCATATGAGGGCTTAGCTACTCTTAAAGGGAGGGGAGGAAAAGTTTTTTGACCTTCCAAACCAGAAATCAAGAAGACAAAAATGGTATAGAAGAAAGAGAGACACTAAAATCGTGAAAGCACGACCTATGCCATCAATCTCCATTAAAACACAATTCTTGATGCAGATAGATGCTAATGATTGTGTCAAGGACAAAATAACGGGCAGATATCCTTCAAACAGAAACTTAGAAATGTCTCAGACATCGAGAAAAGCAAGGAAGGATACTCATGAAATCTCAGGATTAAAAACCACTCATGACCAGAGTTGAGCGAAAAAAGAAATATCAAGAGTTGAAAAAAGCTCTAAAGGAGATATACACAACCGAAATGGAAACCACAGAAGAGGATGGTAAGGATGTAATGCATGTTCCATCCCATTACAAAAAGTATACTCTCCAAGATCGAAAAATCATAATTGAACAACCTGTTAGGGAACTACGGAAACAAGGCGAGTCTTACGAAGGACCTGAAAATGCTAAAAGGGTAGACTTGGCTGAACCAGGAGAGGAGACTAGACCGGCTTACATTGCAAATGACTTAACAGAAGAAGAAGAAAAGCTTTTGCTAAGCTTGTAAAGGAATATTGGGATATCTTCGCTTGGTCTTACAAGGATCTCAAGGGTGTTGATCCAGAAATCTGTCAACATACTATACCCATGAGAGATGATGCGAAACCAAGTAGACAGAGACCATACACTTATAACGAAACATTTGCCAGAAAGATCAAAGAAGAGATTAAAAAACTGAAGGAAGCCGAATTCATTTACAAAATTGAACACACTGATTGGGTGTCTCCAATTGTGGTAGTACCTAAGAAGAATGGGAAATTACGAGTGTGTGTTAATCTCAAAAAAGTGAATGCAGCTACCATTAGAGACAACTTTCCTCTTCTGATAACTGAGCATGTTTTAGAACGAGTGGGAGGAAAAGAATCTTACAGCTTCTTAGATGGCTTTTTGGGATACAATCAACTTTTGGCTGACCTAAACGATAAGCATAAAACTGCTTTTGCAACAGAATGGGGTATATTTGCCTATCGGGTTATGCCATTTGGGTTAACTAATGCTCCAACCACATTTCAGAGATTGATGAGCCATGCTTTCAAAGAGTATCTTCAAAAATTCTTGGAAGTATACATGGATGATCTATGCATACATTCATCAATCCGGGCTGATCATTTTGAACACCTCAAAAAGGTATTCGAGAAATGTAGAGACAAGGGAAATTCTTGGACATATAGTGTCTAAAAATGGCATAGCTACCGATATTGAAAAGATTCATGTCATTGCTTATTTTCCTAGATCAACAACAATCAAGGGAGTACAAGCCTTCATGGGACATTGTGGATATTACCGATGGTTCATCTACATGTACGCAATAATTGCAAAACCCATGTATAGCTTGATTACGCACTTCGAATGGACCGACGCATGTGAAGAATCCTTCATGAAGCTTAAGCAAGCTCTCACCTCAGCTCCAATATGGAAGCACCAGATTGGGATAAGGTATTCCACGTACATGTAGATGCTTCAAACTTTGCTATTGGGTGTATACTAGCCCAACCAGAAGATGGAAAAATTGACTTTCCTATTTCTTATGCTAGCCAACAATTGAACATGGCAGAAAAGACTTACACCACCACTGAAAGAGAAGGACTAGGAATGATCTATGCCGTTAAAAAGTATAGACATTACCTATAACAAGTTTGTGTTCTTTGTGGACCATTAAGACTTGTTATATTCGGTCAAAAAACCATGCAGTACAGGGAGAATAGTGAGATGGTTCATCATTCTTCTCGAATTTGATTTCACTGTGGTTGTAAAAAAGGACACTACACATCAACGAGCAGATCATTTTTCAAGAATTGTTTTAAGGGAATCACCTAATTGGGGTAGACGATGATCTACCAGATGCCTATTTGTTCTCCGTGGAAATGATACCTAGAGATGGTTGGAAAACATTGTGTCATCGATGACAATATCTCAAGTGGATTCACCACTTCCTATCACAATTGATTTAATCGAGCAATCGGCTATGTATCAATTACTAGCTGGAAGGCTATATAAGAAAAATCGAGACGGGATATTGCTTTTATGCATTAACCCTAAAGAAAAGGATCAATACCTAAGTCAAGCACATGTTACCATAGTAGGACTTCACTTTGCGAAAGACCAAACTATGCAACGAATCTTAAGACTTGGAGTATTTTGGCCGACTATGAGGAGAGGTGTTAGATCTTTTCTAAAAGATTGCCCTCAATGTCAGAAACAACCACCCATTCCTCATGTAACATTGTTTTAAATGTCACATGTTCCTAAGTGGAGTAATTATCTGGTTACTTACTTATCGAGCCGAACATTTCCTTAGGAAATGAGTAAACGTCGTCAAAGAGCAATTGAAACTGAAGCAAGAGACTATGCTCTTATTGGGAACCAATTGTATCGAAGAGGTAAAGATCAACATTTGTGTCTTTGTGCAAATGAACACGAGTATATTCCAATTATAGAACAAGCACATGTTGGATTAGCTGGAGGTTACTTTTCTAGTGAGAGCACCGCAAGAGCAATCTTGATGGTAGGCATATGGTGGCCAACACTTTTTGCGGATGCCAAAGAATATGTTCGGAGGTGTGATGCTTGTCAACAAGAAAAAATGCCAACACGAGTAGGCAGGATGCCCTTAAGACGAATGATGGAGGCTACAGCCTTCGCAAAATGGGGTATAGATTTTGTTGGACCGATACAGCCACCTGCTTATAGAACCCAAGCTCAATATATCATTGTAGCTATGGACTATTTGACCAAGTGGGCCGAGGCTAAAGCGACTCAAAAGAATGATGCCAGAACCACTGTTGTATTCTTATATGAGTATGTATTCACAAGGTATGGCCTGCCAATAGAAATTGTCAGTGATCGGGGAACTCATTTCCTCAATGAGGTAATAAAGTATTTGCTTAATGAGTTTATGGTTACCCAAAACAAATCAACTCCCTATCATCCACAAGCAAACGGACAAGCTGAGCATACGAATAAAATTCTTAGCTCAGTACTGACCAAAGTGGTTAGTTCAGGAAGGACAGACTGGGAAATGAATCTCCATGCTGCTCTATGGGCTTATCGAGTTTCGTTCGAAACACTCTAAATGCTACACCCTTTAACCTTGTTTATGGTCTTGATGCCATACTCCCAATAGAGTTTCTATTGCCGACATTAAGGGCATCACAGACTCTTGAGTGGACTGGACATGCATTGTCGGAAAGACTTGAAGATTTGGAAAAGCTAGACGAGCAAAGGCTAACTGCTGTAGCTCATGTCTATGCACAAAAGTGGAAACAAAAAAAGTTTTTTGATTCCCACTTAATCACAAAAAATTTCAAGAAAGGGGACTTAGTTTTAGTCTATTCCCTTAAGCAACACATTCCCAAGTTTAAGAAAAAGGGAAATGGACCATTTATCATTGAAGATGTATCTCCAAGTGGAGCAGTAAAATTGTCCACCCTAGATGGTGAACCAATGGCTAATTGGATTAGTGGATGTCGTTTAAAGAAATACAATTTGCCACTAACCAATGAATTACTAGAGAGAATGCATGCAGCCAAACAAAGGAAGATGAAGCGACAACAGGTTATTGATGAAGCCCAAGAGGAAGCTAGACTTCGGGTACTCAAGCGTAAAGCTGCTCTCAAGAATCAACGGATACCGATTCCCATCAACACTTTGGAAATAGATGATCGACAATGGGAATTACCCAAAGACGCAGTTTCAACAAATGACGACTGGTTAGAAGGAATGGATATGCGCATTAAAGTAAGCTCAACAATCATAGCACCAATGCTTTGGTAGACACAGGAGCTAGAGTGAATGCAGTCAGTTATTCCACATACAAGAAGGCAACAAGTCAAGCATTGACGCAGGAATAACGACAATCAAAGGATGCAACAAGAATCCAACTCCAACATTGGGAGTAGTCAACTTGAACGTGATACTACATGGATGTTCATGTCCGCGTCAGTTTGTATGCTTGCCAGATGAACACATGAATGAGACCGTGATTCTTGGCATTCCTTGGATGCGTACATACAAAGCAGTACCAGATTGGGATACGAATCAGCTAAAGCTATCACTTAAAGGAGGGCAACTCATTGTTCCTATTGCACCAAGCAAGGAGGAATGTAAAAGATGCAATCAGAAGACCATTCCACAAAGCAAATCTTCTCCATCTCCTCAACAAACAAATGCTATAAGTAACATGCAAGGAGTCATGCAAATTTGGGTGCCAAAAGCACAACTTGTGGATAAACCAAATCAGATATGGGTGCCTAAAACTTCATCGAAGAAACATAAGACAATTCCCAAGGGTTCGCACACAGAATCGCGCATCTACGAGCAAGGAACCTAACATGAAAACGGTTTGGAAGAAAACAGAGCACTTATATTCTCCACACACCGCGAAACCAATCAAGCAGCGGCGAGTTAAGTCTCAACAGACTCTAAAACACTATACAGCACCAAGCCGACCGAGCTACCAATGGCGAGAAAAAGCTCGACAACTGTCTAACGTGCTACCAACAGCTCAAGCAATCAGCGTGCTAAAACACCCTGATGGTACTATCAAAGAGAGAGCACATAAGCTACAAGATATGCTCTTTGGAAGACATCAGCAGCAAACTTCGACATCGGAAACCCTTGAGTTATTTACTCAAGACCCAACTCTTGCACAACATATTGATTTGAATTGCATTGATCTTCATATCATGGTAGAGCCAATCACCATGATGCATAGATACACTTATTCAATTCATGCACGCAGTCGTCCCGGAGAACGCCATCTAGGAGGGGTGGAAGGGCAAGGCACTAAGTGAAGGGCACTAAGTACTAAGTAATTAAGGGCAATGTTTGAAGAGGGAGGAAAAAGTTCCATGTTAACGTGTGATTTTTTGCAAAATTACCTAATAATGCCCTTATAATTCATCAACAAGGAGAAATTCATTGAAACTATCTTCCCGATGAGTGTAAATAGTGTATATACTATCAGAAAATCATAAAAAATAGTCCCTTTTTGGGTATTTTTCATCAGTTTTGTTGATAAGGAGGATTAAAAACGGAGAAATCCAACAAAAAACAATAAAGCTGTGTTTTCAGTGATTTTCTTAATTATTGGATTTTTACTTTATTTTTTTTAGAGAATTTTGCTATTTTCTTTGATTTTTTCAAATAAACAGGTCAAAATTAATAATAAATAGCAAGAAAGCTCAGATGGAAAATTGAAGACACGATGGTGATCAGAAGGACAAGGCGGACAAGCACGAAAATTTTTAATAAAATCAGAAGACAGAAGCGGGAAGCCTAAATTAGGCGGTCAAGCCTACTTTTGCAAAATTCATGCAGAATGAGCTACAGGAATCCGATCAGGGAAATTTTTGACTCTAACATAGATTTTACGGCCTAGTAGGACTAACGTGGGAATCTGGGGAAAATTGGTTCGAGAAGTCTAGGTATAGATATCCAGGGTAGGCTAAAACCACCTCATTTCCACTTGGAGCCTTTGTAGAAAGAGCATTTCGGCCTCTTTCGCGCGACATTTCTGGATGATTCCTAGATTGTCAAAAGATTTAGTGATCCTAATGAACATAGCGCAAGTAGATTCCAAAATACCACTTCCTATTACACCATGATTGATAGAGCAATCCGCCATATATCAATTGCTGGCTGGAAGTCTATATTGTAAAAACAAGGATGACAGAGAGAGAGAGAGAGGAGATTCATGGATAGGCCACTGTTAGATTTGGAAGGAGCACATCTGCTCCACCTCATTCGCGGATTACTTCATTGAGTGCATGTATGTACATGCACACACATGAAAAACACTAATGAAAAGTCAAACGTTGAGTATGTTTTAAGGAAGAGAGGGGTGCTTTTCCTACTTATGACAACGTTGTGCCATCCATGGGCTAGTTCTAGATGTAGCTCAAGTATGTCATGGAGAGAGAGAGAGAGAGAGAGAGAGATTAGAGGGGCACCGATCAACAAGAAGAAGAGAGTAGAGAGAGGTTATGTCTATGTGTGTGTGCACGCGCACGTGTGTGTGTGTGTGTGTGTGTGTGTGTGTGTGTGTGTGAGAGTGAGAGAGAGAGAGAGAGAGAGAGAGAGAGAGAGAGAGAGAGAGAAAGAGAGAGAGATCAAAGAGGCGCATATCAATTAAAGGAAGATAGGGGGGGAGAGAAAGAGAGACATAGAGGCCAGAGAGAGATTGATTTTCAAAACCTATTCATGTCAAAGTATCCTCAGTTCTTGGCAAGCTGATAACTGGGATTTTCTTTGCGATGAAAAAGTGGGTCAACTACACGCATAGATAGATAGATAGATAGAGGGAAAGAGAGAAGAAGAAAACAAGTTCTACCTTCAATAAATCGCAAATGTTGGACTTTTTCCTTAGAGGGGAATTTTGATGACCATTCTACTACATTTGGACAATAAAGGGATTTTTAAATCTGTGTGTGTGTGTGTTTGTCCTTGTGTGTGTCTCTCTTACACACATGCATATACATAAACAAGCTTGTGTGTGTGTGTATATATATATATATATATATATATATATATATTATTTACAGACATACATGTTTATATATATATATTATTTACATACATACATGTTTATATATATATATATATAACTATGTTTGTGTACACATGCATACACACACACACACACACATATATATATAATATATATATATATATATTACATACATGTTTATATATATATATATATATATATATATATATATATATATATATATATATATATATATATATATAGATATGTATGTGTGTGTGTGTGTGTGTGTGTGTGTGTGTGTGTGTGTGTGAGAGAGAGAGAGAGAGAGAGAGAGAGGTGCTCCCATATAGCCAACTAAAGCAAAATATATATCAAAATTTAAGGTTTCTCCCTTGTCCATCTCGCGTGCGCGCACACAAACACACACACACACACACACACACCTTGCATAATTCTAGTAAATTCTACACACACACACACACACACACACACACACACACACACACACACACACACACACACAATAATGAGTTCTTTTTATTTCACCTTTCATTTCATAGCCTCACATGGCTTGACTTTTCTTGCATTCTATGTAGAGGTGTATGTATGTGTGTGTGTGTGTGTGTGTGTGTGTGTAGCTCTTAAATCATAGATAATAAGACATAATTGAATTTTTAGATTCAACAGACAGCTGGCAATGAAACAAGGAGTAGATAAGTACAAAAACAACTCATTATTAGAATCATTTAAGTACAATGTTTGTAGGAAAGAGATCCCCTTTCAGTATGCAAATAGTAAAGGAACTTCCCAAGTCATAAGTGAGTGTTCCATCCAAAGTAGGATAGCTTGCCAAAGACAAAAAAACCTTCGAAGATAAGATAGAGTCCTTACCTGCATCAATCCAAACAAGACAACAATTCAGTTAGCCTTGGAAGTGTTTTACAAGTATCAATGGACCATACTAGTTGTTATCCATGTCCATCTTACAAACTTTTTTTACTTTAACAAGCTTATTGATATATGTGTAAAAAAATATTCTTCTTTTTTTCTTTTTCATATACCCAAGTTTCTAGCAAAATACATTATTCTGACTAGAAGGCCACCACCCCTTCTAATCAAAGTGTCATAGTCCCCTATCAAAATATCCTTCAAGATAAATGAAACTCTACCGAAGCTATAAAAATTCCTATTATAGTTCAAAAAAGTATTAAGCTACTTTATGTTTGTTTAGGTCAAACAAAGTTGATGCTCATCATGGTATATGGAGTCCAAAACTTCCTTTAGTTTGTATATCTTTTACCACATAAATCTCTCAGCACATTAAGTGGCAAGGAGCCCTTGAAGTAAAACCCATGAAGCTCTAGAGAAAGAACGTGCCATTATGTTTTGTGTTTCTAAACTTTATCTATCTTTGTGATACAAAGTTCTTTAACAAGACAACCAGTAACAAATTAGGCCCAATATTTGTAAGCAATAAAAAAAAACCAAATAACTAAAGAGTAGTTCAATACCCATAAGCAGCCGGTAGGCCAAGCCACCCAAATTTAAACCATAAGCCAGAACACAGATAGTATTGATTCTTAAACAAGAAAATACCCGGCACCATATCATCCCCATGCCAATCCAAGGGGCACGTACTATGCAGTCAAATGCGGTCTAAAAAACTGTCCCATAGTGTATACTTACCTTAAATTGGTATAGGTTCTTTAGTAAAAAAAATGGGGTTTGTTACAAAGCATCAGGTGCAACAGATCTTGGATTACTTTTTTACAAAAATTATACCCGCCAAGCAAATGCGACAGAAGTAATAAACTAACTAGTTAAAAAGTTTGGTATAGCAAACATATGCAGCCGGGCCAACCATCCCCACACACAATGCGCAAGAAGGTACTACTCATATTCACATAGCCCAATCGATGGGTTTTACCAGGTTGGAGTATTAACAGTTAACCATTAATCCATGCTTATCAATCCAATCCCAAACAATACCTTCTCATGCAATTACCTCATTAAAACCAGTTAGGTAATGAACCAGTACAACATTGGTTAGCACCCGGGGAAAACACCCTGTTAATATTCGTGTATAGTAGGTTACAACAAGTACATTCTAGACTTAAGCCAGCCAAGCAATAGCAACCCCAATTTTCATTTACCAATGGATGCAAGTGAAAAATTATACCGACCATCCTTAACAACCTTTTCCATGTTGAGTAAAATATTAATAAACCTACCTTTCATGAGTAATATAGACACCTACTGTGCAGTGTGAAAAAAAGATAGTTAATGACAACTGTAAAACCCAACATGATCACAAGCAATAAACACCTAAGGTAAAAAAACCGCCACCATGCTATTGTCCGACAAACAACTAATGCTTCCTTATTGTGCCAACAAATAGCAGAAGAATGCTTAATGTAGAACTAAAGCAAAAAATTCCAACATAATCAGTAGCGAGGCAAGCCAGGGTAGAAAAAAACCTCAGACACCTGACTAATGAGCTCCATAGCTCCTTTTGTGAAGCAAGCAGTAAGTCTTCTCAGAAAAAAACCACGACAGAACAACACTAGCTAAGTGAGGGGCAGAAATGCACCCTCACCTGTTTAAATAGTGGAAGGAGGATGGACTGCCAGTCCTCTGAGCGGGAGCAATGAGTGAGCCAGGCCGCCTTCCTATGTATGTGTTAGGTAGCACTAAACGACACGCAGATACCCATGAGTGGGGAGATCCACAACAAGGAAGGAGAGGCCGCCTTCACGGTGTAATGAAGAAGGAGAACTTAATCACGCTCCGCACGCCAGAGAGATATTTATTTTATATCTTAGTTTAATAATCAAGGGCTAGGCCCCATGGTCTCTACAAAGTAATGGCATTTTTTGAGTAGTAACCCTAAGTGACCCAACAGATTCTGGGCTAGATCAAAGTGGTGGTGGTGGTGGGGGGGGGGGGGGGGGGGGGGGGGGGGGGGGGGAGGGGGGTGTGGGGTGTAGGGGGTTTGTTTTTTATAACAACAACAATAAATACCTATAGTACCACAGTGTGTGTGTGTGTGTGTGTGTGTGTGTGTGTGTACCCGCCCTAACCCAGGCGCCATACACAATGGGTTGGTAGTAGGCCCATTGTGTATGGGCCTACTACCTAATTAGAGAAATGAGATTCCCTTGTTTAAAGTGTAACCCAGGCCAGTTATGTTGGGTGAGAGCTTGTATAATTCCTATTAAACCCGTTAAGGCAATACTTTCTGATTAGTAAATAAACCTCCTCCCAGGCAAGAAAAGGGTTAGAGGAAGAATAGCAAATTAAGTATAGAAGGCTGATACAAGAGTTAATAGCCGTCTTGTAAGGCCTATTGCTATTCTTTTTTATTAATTCTATAAGTGGTATTTTTAGGAGATCCCTTTTCCACACAAACCTTAGGTCATACCCACCAACAGATGGGATATGAAGGGAGATAGACAGGTTAAGGAATTGGACAGATGTGCAGAAAGTCCCATTGGGTGTGATGGTCTCATGGAGGGAGGTAGGTTCAATTTTAAGGCAGTGAGGATAAATCAGACAAATTTATTGGGGAAGTCTCTATTGCTGACACTACGCAGGTCATCCATGTATCTATAGGTATGTCTAAACTGTGAAAGCTTATTTTTGTAAGATTCCATGGTCTTGAGACACCACTTGTATTCAAAGAAATCAAGGTAAATATTATACATAAGTGGAGAGCATGAGAATCCCCTGGGGATGCCTAGGCACTATAGTGCATTTACACAGTAGCCAGGAGATGTAGGAGCAAAGCTTAGCTTCATTAAAGTGTAAGAAGTGTACGGAGTGAGATAAGTTAATCCACCTGGGTTTTTTGGAAAGAGAGATGTAGAAAAGATTCTTCTTTCTAGCATTAGAGAAAGCCAATTTAATCACCTTGGCAAGAATAGTCTTAAGGCCAAGATCTCCATCAAGGGGAATGTTTTCGTAACATTGTGTAATGTCAGCAGTAAAAATGTGGAAGACATGCTGAGGAAGGTTAAGCGAGACCTCAGTAGAGTTTTTTGTAAGCCATAAGGGATTATATTGAACATGTAAGAAGTCCTGGCAGATTTTTTGTTTAGTAGCATAAATAAGCTCAAATTCATATAGTATAAGGTCAAGGCAGAAAGTATTATCCTTGGTGATATGAGT
Source organism: Adiantum capillus-veneris (assembly GCF_014529385.1). Taxonomy (NCBI): domain Eukaryota; kingdom Viridiplantae; phylum Streptophyta; class Polypodiopsida; order Polypodiales; family Pteridaceae; genus Adiantum; species Adiantum capillus-veneris. Next base: position 44,821,324 of record NC_140938.1, read on the forward strand.
AAAAATACTATTGGAGGCATCAAATATCCACCTGAGCTTATGCTTATGAATTTTATAAGTGGGATATAACACCGATAACTTAGTGTTCAACACAGAGTAGCCTAGAATCCCTAAGTGTTTAGCAATTTTATTGGTAACTGTTTGTAGTGGAGATTTAATACGACAAAATTCCTTACCAGATACTCGATTACAAGCGGCCTTCCAAGCAAGGTATTTGCAAACGATAGTGGGACAGTTAGAGCTTTTGTCAAGCCCGACAACAAACCATTTATCAGAGATTTTTTGAAAATCAAAAGTTAGTGAGAAGTAAGCCAAGAATCATCAGATGATAACCATTTACTAGGTAGTTGTGATATTTTATTAAGGAATCATTCCTTCATAACTTCCCTTAAGTCTGATAGGACTGTCATCTCCAGTCGGAGAGCACTGACTAGGTCAGTGAGACAGCTTAGTATAGTTGATAGAGCAAGGTACGGGTTGTTTTTGGGAAAATTAGGTATATGATTGAGGCCTTTGGCCAAAATTCTACGTATTTTAATATTTTCAATAATGCTAAGATCACAAGTGCAAACATGGTTACCAAAAGCCTCAAAATTTCTACAAAAGGTGGTAAACTGAAAACATGTACAATGAGGAACAAAATCCTACCGAAGAAAGTCATTATTATAGATCAACCTCTTTATGGGATGTTGATATTTCCATCCTATGAGTATATTGTCAAGTAATTTGTGATTACAAAAAAAAAGATCAAAGCACTCACAAAAAAGATTTTTTGGTTGAATCCAATCGAGGAGTACATTGTGAAAGAGACAGTGTATGTAGATGAAACCATTGTCCGAATCCACTTTGTTGAGAGTTCTTCTTCCACAAGAGCTTGTAGTAACCTACAATATCACCAAGGTTTAAAATTCAAGGAAGTTGCTGATGGGTGGAGACCTGCCTCTTCCTCTTGTAAAGATATAAACTCTTCCTTGGTTAGAGGATGAACTAGGTGTTAGGAAGGAAGTGAAGGAGTTGGGGTGATCAAAGAGTTAGCCCTTTTGAGATCAGGGGAGTCATCCTCATCAATACAAGGTTTAAGAAGACTAGTGATGAGCTTAACACCTTTAACACTAGGTTGGTAATGGGACACTTTTATGTCATGTGAAGTGACCATTTTCCTTGAATTATGTCAAGAGTTTCAAAATGGATTTTGAGGTGCTATCTATCTAGAAAGTTGTCTCATGAGCTGAAAAAAACTCGACATTTTTTTGGAATATCAATTCCATCTTTAACATTGTCCTTGCACAACATTTCACAACCTAAACTGTGTGAAAAAACGGGTCCTGTTTTTGGCTTTTTTCAACTTTTTGCAACTATACCACTCTAGAATTCATGTTTGTGAGGTCTATAATGCTAGAGAACTATCCTTAGTAGTCCTCAACATGTCCTAATGCTTCTAGGGAGAAATAAATATTAAAGTTGTAAGTTATGACCAAATTACAAAAATTGTCAAATCCTGCTTTTTAGCCAATTTTAGCTCTTCTATGAATTTTTTGGTGGATTTCATGATATCCAAATTCATTTTTGATTTTCTATGTCGCATATTGTAACATAAAGCTAACATTCCTTGAGTTTTAGGGCACCTAATACCCTATTTTGCATAGTACACAACGATGGTTGATTTTTTCAATTATGGAAGAAAACGAAACATTCTACTATATCAAGTATAGCTTTTTCAATATTGTTAGTTTCTTGTGACAACTACATGCATTTTGTAGGTAGTAACCATATCTAGTCATAAGGATCAAATTTGGCTAGATATTGAATAGTTTCTATGGGATTCTACAACTCATAATGTTCAACCCAGTTTCTTCATGTCTGTTGTATTTAACACTTCATCTTTGTCCCCAAGATTCCCCTTGGTAAGAGATGTATTATTATTTTGACATGCTCCATGGATCCTTATGAACATAAAGGACAATAGGGAACTAAGAAAACATGCACATATTATTTGTATTGAGCGTGGCTATAGAAACTTTGATGATAGAATAGCAGAATGGTAAAAATTCAACTTTTTTGTACCTATTTATTTTGGCAAAACAAAAAATAGTGAGTGAGAAGCAATCATATGTTCTGATCACCAACCCATTGAATTTAACTAGGGAATTTATCTCAAGCCCTACAAAAATCCCTAATCTTATTTTTATGCAACAAAACGTAAGAAATGACCGTTTTGATGAAAATTCACTGGTCCATCAACTTTGGAGGCTTGGTGTGACCAAAAGATGAGAAATTTTACAAGTTTCTTATTTTTTCCATGTTTAGTAGGCCTTGAACTATAACCTCATGAAAGGATTTTAAAAAATGAGTGGATCTACTATGGTTTTGGAGGTTTTTTTCAAAACCCTGAAAGGACACTTTTATGTCCTGTTAGGTTACCAACCTAGTGTTAAAGTTAGCATAAGTAGTTAAGTAAATACTAGGTTCATCAGATTTCAACTCCTTCAACATATCAAGCATTAGTCCACGGAAGATGTTAAAGGAATTCTGTGCAATTACAATTCGCTTAGCTTGGCCACCTAACCAAGAGCAAATGAGGGAGAGATGAAAATCCACAGGTTTTTTCGAGAAAAGTAACTCCAGATGGTTAAGAATAAACCAAATGGTATGATCGAAACACATGATGCTGGATTCACGAGAGGCTTTAGGGTCAAGAAATCTGCAGGCACATTTTACATAAGGACGAAAGACATTCTAGATGGATTCAGTGTAAAAATTAGGGTTATTCTTGGCAAATTCCATGTTTCCTTTGGTACGGATGTACAGGCCTGTATTGGAGGGGCACTTGGAGTGGTCAATGAGATTGAGATTGAAGGGTGCTTTGATAAGCTCACCTTTGTCCAAAAATTGCCTTCCTTTTAGAATCTTGAGTTTGCAATCTTCCATAGTAGAGGCAGGGAGGTTGGCAAGGTATACCCAAGTTTCACTCAAAATAGGTGCTAAGAAAGCTTTGTTGGGTAGGACCTAAAGATGATGGTCAACCCCGAGGGATTCAATTTCAATTTGTCTCACAGGCAAGACATGAAAAACTTTGGAAATTTTAGGCACCATCTCTAGGAGGTTTGAGTCATTGAGGGAAAACTGCTTCAAGGGCTGCACTGCCCACATAACTTCTTAAGAAAGTTAGACAGATCAGCACCAGAGGAGGAAAATAGGGCAAGCTCTTGCTGATATTGTGAGGATAATAGAGGAAGCTGGCAATGTAATGGGCAATTAAATTCACTCCTTCCATGGAGTCTTTATCCATAGTCGCCAAAATTTTGACCCAATCATTAAAAGACAGCATATGTAAGACAGATAATTTCTTTTCTGAGTTAAGAACCGAATCATAAATTAGTTGAGAAGCATCCAAGTTGTTAATACATCTGAGTACAAGAGAAGTGGCCACTGAGACAGGCTCCGAGGACAATTCCAATCCTTGTGAGAGATCAAGAGTCTACAATATTTCAAAAAAGTGAGGTGAGGTTCACTTATACATACCATAGTAAGTAATACAATCTTTGGACTTCCTAGAGAGGAAGGGTCTAGTTCTAACTACCAAAGAATTCTTATGGTCCTTAAGGTATAGCTTAATCTGTTCGAGAGTCTTTGCATGATTCTCAGGGTTGTGATTAGTGCTCATGCGAGCTGCCTTTCTGTAGGGTAAGCAGTCCTGCAAAGGGAAAAGTGTAAACATAAATAAAGGTAGAAACAATAACTTTAATTTTTTGGGCCTGGAAACCTTCAACCGGCAAAGTCAAAGACTATAGTAGCTGTGAGCAGGGGACCGGAAAAAGAGTCTAAAAAGGACCACCTAACACCAGTCAAGGGATTACTGACTGTCCAAAAAACTGTCCCATAGTGTATACTTACCTTAAATTGGTATAGGTTATTTAGTAAAAAAATGGGGTTTGTTACAAAGCATCAGGTGCAGCAGATCTTGGATTAATTTTTTACAGAAATTATACCCGCCAAGTGAATGCGACAGAAGTAATCGACTAACTAGTTAAAAAGTTTGGTACAACAAATGTATGCAGCCGGGCCAACCATTCCACACACATAGTGCGTAAGAAGTCAAATGGGTACTCCTCATATTCACATAGCCCAACTGATGGGTTTTACCAGGTTGTAGTATTACCAAATTAACAATGAACCATTAATCCATGCTTATCAATCCAATCCCAAACAATACCTGCTCATGAAATTACCTCATTAAAGCCAGTTAGGTAATTAACCAGTACAACATTGGTTAGCACTCGGGGAAAACACCCTATTAATATTCGTGTATAGTAGGTTACAACAAGTGAATTCTAGGCTTAAGCCAGCCAAGCAATAACAACCCCAATTTTCATTTACCAATCGGTGCAAGTGAAAAATTATACTGACCATCCTTAACAACCTTTTCCATGCTGAGTTAAAAAATAATAAACCTATCTTCATGAGTAATATATACACCTGTTGTGCATAGTGTGAAAAAAAGATAGTTAACGACAGTTGTAAAACCCAACATGATCACAAGCAGTAAACGCTTGAGGTAAAAAAACCTCCACCATGCTATTGTCTGACAAACATTTAATGTTTACCTTAGTGTGCCAACAAATAGCAGAAGAATGCTTAATATAGAACTAAAGAAAAAAATTCCAACATAACCAGTAGCAAGGCAAGCCAGGGTAGAAATAAACCTGAGACACCTTAGTAGTGAGCTCCATAGCTCCTTTTGTGAAGCAAGCAGTAAGTCTTCTCAGAAAAATACCACGATAGAACAAATCTGGCAAACCACGAAAGAACAAATCTCGATAAGTGAGGGGCAGAGATGCGCCCTCACCTGTTCAAATAGTGGAAGGAGGATGGACTGCCAGTCCTCTGAGCGGGAGCAATGAGTGAGACGGGCTGCCTTCCTTTGTGTGTGAGGTATCACTAAACGGCACACAAATACTCATGAGTGGGTAGATCCACAGCAAGGAAGGAGAGGACACCTTCACCGTGTAATGAAGAAGGAGAATTTAATCACGCTCAGCACGCCAGGGAGATCTTTATTGTATATCTTAGTTTAATAATCAAGGGCTAGGCCCCATGGTCTCTACAAAGTAATGGCATTTTTTGAGTAGTAACCCTAAAGTGACCCAGCAGATTCTGGGCTAGATCAAAGTGGTGGTGGTGGTGGGGGGGGGGGGACCACTGTGTGTGTGTGTGTGGAATTTACTAGAACTAGTATGTGACTCGGGCATTGTGTTGTGGCTAATTAGAAGCAAGGCTTAACTTTATGAACTCTCCTCTAGTGCTCATAAATAACCTAGATCTAGTAAAATCCCATTTACAAATATGTATATTATAAAGGTATGTGTGTGTGTGTGTGTGTGTGTGTAGAATTTACTAGAACTAGTATGTGACCCGGGCATTGCTACGACTAATTAGAAGCAAGGCTTAATTCTGTGAACTCTCCTCTAGTGCTCATAGATAACCTAGCTTTAGTGTAATCCCATTTACAAATGTGTATTATATTATGCAAGGTATACGTGTGTGTGTGTGTGTGTGTGTGTGTGTGTGTGTGTATGTGTGTGTAGAATTTACTAGAACTAGTATGTGACCTACACATTGTTGTGGCTAATTAGAAGCAAGGCTTAACTCTATGAACTCTCCTCTAGTGCTTGTAAATAACCTAGCTTTAGTTTAATCCCATTTACAAATATGTATATATGTATGTATGTATATGTAACACACACACACACACCCCTATATATATGAGTTCTTTTTATTTCACCTTTCATTTCATAGCCTTACATGGCTTGACTTTTCTTGCATTCCATATCTTCATTCCTGTGAGATCCCCACCCCGTCGTCTCAAACGATGGATCTGATGGTAAACCTGGTGGCCACTAGATCTACAGCGGAAGCAAACAAAGTGGTTTATGGTTCATCTAGTGGACGATCTCTCATCACAAAGTGAGTCGAGTTTGAGCCTACTAGCATCGAGATCTAGTTCCACCCCGCAGGGAAAGCGTAATTAACTTATCTAGCGATCCTAAGACCCACTTTCCAAGAGGAGAGAAGTCCCGAGTGCCTTTTTCCCCATGTTTCAGAGGCACGTACACTTGAGACCTTACCGCTCCAGGGGAAATGAGTAATACTAACGTTCTTATTGCACTTATGGGGACGGAGAGTTCCCGACCAATTGGGACCACCCTTCTCATAGGCATTGGCAACCCGAGCCAAGCCCCCACTTTCCACCCCATACTCACAAGTCTTCGTTTGTTACCTAATTACTACCACAATGGTTGTTCAACATATAAGTTCTTTGTTTATTTTTCCGATTCACAAGTTCTTTAATACAGCCCTTCAACCAGTATTGCAAAGCGGAACCAAGACAATAGTTCTAGTAAAAATTCACTCAAAAACTCATTCATTTAAAGTTCCAATGCTCTGGAGGCACGAAATCCCCCAGTGAGTGTTTACTCCACCCGTTGTCGCCTAGCTGCTCATACAACTAGGTTGTCCACCACTTAACCAGCAGTCGTGGACTTCCACCACTTAACCAACAGTCATGGATATCCACCGCTTAACCAGCAGTCGTGGATTCAAGAGCCCTTAACCAGGAACTCTAGCTCCTGCGAATAACTTCGCGAGCTGCCCCCTGTGATCAAGAGGGGGTTCGGACTAGATCAACATTGGAATTGAAAATGAACTAGCTGAGCTAAATTTTCCCTAGCAACCAATCTTTCCTACTTCAGACAGTATATTCTGGAAGCATTCTTTCCCACTTGAATATAAAATACAATTAATTTAAATTCCGTGGTTTCCGTTGATTTCCAACATGTTGGGAAATGTGTTTTTCATCCTACCTTATCGAATGCAATGTTACTTTAACAAACTTGAATTAAAAATTGACCTACCTCCACAATTTATTCGTCATTGCTCCGTGAGATGGCCGGTACTTGGTCGACTATGGGAGCTTTTCCCTTTCCATTAGTGTTGCTTGTCCCCGCGTCGCGGTCGTGGGAACCACCGAAACGAGTTCTCTTTACCGGGGCCATTTTATACTCACTACTTAATTGACAACTTGGAAAAAGAGAGCTAACATTCGAGAGTAACATACAACCATGATGACGGATTAGTTTCAATAAGCAAATCCCCTTGTACGAGAGGTTAGACTTAGTTCAAGACATAGAGAATCCCGATAGCACCATACTTGTTCTATGGGAATAGGCCCTAAGGTTAATTACTTGGCCTAGATAATTATAAAATTCAGATTTTTACTTAATCAATTCTACTAGAGATGAAATAGACGTGCTTAATCACTTCTTAATGCAAGTAGAGAATTGCAGATTTACTGTATGCATAGATGAGAGGATTTCTCCCTTCTTAATGATTAATGATGGATTAATTGTCCCTAATTAAATCCTAATCCATGAGCAATTGATTCTAATTTAATTATTTACACATTATGGAGTAATAGAATGCAATGGACCATTCCCACCTCAAAGCTGACTTGATTTTTAATCACAACGGTGACTAGTGGATGATTCCTTAAACATGCATTAAGCTATGATTAAGAGTGACTAATTGCTTGCATGATTACTAATTAGATTAATATTTATGCAATAGATCATGGATACGAAGAATTAGAGAGTATCTAATGAGTATTTTGACTATGATTATGCATACTAGATGCGGAATTAAGAGGATATTAGAGAGGTAATTACAACAAGCATGAATTAAATAAAAAATTACCGCGGTAACGGCTGAATTCCTCTTGAAATTCTGATGCAAGGGCCTCCTTGAGACGAGAAACGGGCAGCACCTTCCCTCCTAGCTCCTCTTCCAAAGACTATGTCTGCCGGCAGCACCTCCTCAAGGTGTGTGTGTGTGTGTGTAGGAGTGTGTGTGTGCGTACTTAGTGTGTGTGTGAGCATATATGTGTGCTTGTGTGTGTGTGAGCATGCTCTTATATAGGCTCAAAAGCTGAAAAATTTAAATTTTCCTGCTATATGCATCTGGAGGAGTACTCACTTCATGCATGGCAGCTCTAGTTGCATACTTACCAAGTGTTCCAACCTGCTCAAGAGCTCACTTAGTCTCTCTCTCTCTTGCATGGAAAGTAGCCCACAAGCCCTGTGAGTGTGTGAGGGCGCCCTCTTACTGCCAAACTCAGTTTGCAGTGGTCTGGAGCCAGTTCCCACACAGCCCTCGAGTCCCGGTGCCTCCCCGCACAACTTTAGGAAAATTTAATTTTAACCTAAGACGGGCAATACGAATCCTAATTTAATGCCGAAACTTTCTATACTAAGCTCTAACTAAGGTGTATTAACCTGGGTACCTGCCATATTTAGCAGTCCCCGACGTCCGAAAATGCATTTTTTTCAAATTTGGGGTACGAGTGCAGTTTTTCGAGACGGTGAAAACTGACAGGTTGGGTGACCAAAAACTTACTATTTTTAGAAAATTTCCACAAAAATTATTTTAATTCACTTTTGGAAGATTTATGAAATTCTAAACATCATGGCATCGACAGATTTTGGAAAACTACTAAAAATAGTAACTTTTTCCATTATGATTGTTTCATGGTACAATGGTGTTCTTTTAGCTCGGGGTCGGAGACCTTACATCCTCCCCAACGTGAAAAATTTGAGATGTCCTCATCTCAAGAATACATGTGGATAAACTCTATGCTAACTACTTAGGTACATATATCCTTTGTCTAAAGTAAAGACATCCTTTGATAATAGAATAGTCCTTAGCTTTATGCATCTTATTCTGCTAAACTTTGATGAGATCCTGGTGCTTGAATTATTGCTCACTAGGATTAGCAGTTGCAGCATACAGAGCTTCTCTCTCATCAGCTTCGTCACCCACAATTGGTTGTCTCACTGCGGCATTAGCGAAAGCTTCGCTTCCTTGTCCTATGTTTCCTCTTCCTCGGCCTCCTCTTTCGTTTGGTTGACCTCGCCCGTTGACGTTCAGAGGTACATTATTAGCACCGGATGTTTAGGAAATCCTTTTTGGACATCGGCTTTTGTAATGTCCATACTCCTGGCACTCAAAGCATCTTATATTAGGAAACTCGGTAGCTACGGTAGTAGCTACTACCGGACGATGGTCGTATGCAGGGTTGATTGGTCTGTTACTCCAGTTGTCTGGCCTGGCCCTCTTTGACAAATAGTATTGAATATCTTGGGTAGTCCTCTGAATCTCTTTAGCTAACGGTTTGGCCCTTAGCAAGGCATCTTGCAGAGTTGCTGGCCTGAGAGCTTCTAGTCGGTTGTTCAAGGGGTCGATGAGTTCTTGGCAAAACCTTGCTACTTACTATTCCAATGTCATCATAGGAGCATATCTCAGAAGTGTGAGGAACTTCGAGTAGTACTCATTGACGGAAGAAGTCCGTTGTCGAAGTGAGAAAAACTCATTCATCTTCAAGGCTTTGTGAGCGGATGGTAAGTATCACTCCATCACAGCAGCCTTGATGTCTTCCCATGACTGGGAAGATACCCTTGATATCCAAGTCCCTGCAATGTTGCTTCCACCATATCTTGGCATTGCCAGACAAGCGAAACATTGCAAGCATGGTTTGATTCACGGGTTGGGTTCCCGCAGCTTCGAAATAGTCATCCATAGCCTCCATCCATACTTCCGCTTCTCTTTCCACATTTGCCCCCTCGCCCTTAAAGAGTGAAGGTTGGGCTTGCTTAAGAAGAAGCTTCTTTTCCTGCGCCGTCGAGTAGAGAGCAGCAGGCGGTGCCTACATTTGTTACATGAGATTCTTGATACGATTACTTGGATTTCAAATAGACACGAGACTTAAATAAAATTCAAGATTCCACTTTATCAAGAGACAAAGACTCAGAGACAAAATTTCCTTATCCTAGTCGAGTTCCATAGTTTATTTATGCCAAGTATTTACAAATCTAGCTTGGTTCAACAGTTTAAAGGATTCTAACTGTTGGTTGTTCAGGAGCACAATAGTACAAGTGATGAGTGTTTGAAGACAAATGCTTATAGTCTACTATCTCATCAGAGTAGTATTTCTTGTACACATTGCTAATAGGCTCAAATATTACAAGATTCTCGTTTGGAGGAAACACATCCAGAATGGCATTAGGCTTAATTCTATCACTAGGGATCACATTCTTTGCTTGATTGAAGACCCATCGGTTCAAGGTTTTCTTGAGACCATATACAGTGATCTTAACTTCTCCATAAGTTCCAAGGAAGTAGAAAACTTGGATAACCTGCCTTCATTGAAGTACTACTGCGAGGATGTAGTGTCGTTAGTGTTCAAGAGGTAAGCTTCCCATCTCGTGTTGCTCGTTCTAAGAACAAATCGAGAGCATCAAGTGGGAAGGCTATGAAGTGCCATCACTTCTGTCAACCAAAGCACACTATCAATGAGTGCCAGCAATGAAGGTAACGAAGGGACAGAAATCATCTACATGAAAGTTCACCGCGAGGAGGTTGTCCATATTTCCTTCGGAAACTGCAAGCAAAGGTATAGCCTCTACTCCTAACTGACCAAAAGGGGCTGCTCGAGCCAAAGGGAAGGAAGGACTAAGCCACTCCAAAAACACATGACCCCAAAGGAAGAAGCACCTGGCCACACGAGTGCTTCAAGTTCGGGAAGCCGGGTCATGCCTAGTTTTCCAAAAAGAAGTTCATCCGAGGCAAAGCGACGGAAGGTCGCCTATCAATTCGCACGGCGCATGCGAGTACGACCAGTCCATTTCGACAATCCTGAAGCAGAAGTGGTAAGAAGGTTCCCATGCCCTAAGGAGGAGTGGTTCGGCTACTGTTCTCGCTGCTTTAGAGGATAGGTAGAGGGTCTTCCTCATCTCCCCGTACAGCTCATCCTGAAGAAACTCTCCACCCATGACCTGTGGTCGCCGCTTAAAGAGAAGGTGAAGGGGAGACTGCGCATGCAAGCAAGAGTCAACGAGTCAGAGGAATCAAGCTCAGTCTGACTAACCCCAGTGAATGCATTAGTCATTCATAGAACCCAACCACAAGAGGCATCAGAAGAGCAGAAAGACCTATTGAGTCGCATCACTACTCATCTTGAAAGTTTATCCGTGCATCTGGTGTAGCAAGGGCATGCACATGTCAAAAATCCAGAGCAAGGGAGAGGGCAATGAAGGAAAAACCAAGAATACCACTCCAATTGAAGGGAGAACTTCAATTGTCCACATCCAAGAAGGAAGAACTTCAATAGAGGAGGAAGACAGAATCAGATCTCTCCACCAAGGGCGAGACCACCGCCGTCCGGGCAACCAATCCCACCTGTTCAAATCCCACCACCAGTCGTGCAACCACATCTAGTCTCACCAGTTCAAGTCGTACAGCCACCGATGCAACCACCGCCACAATCACCACTTACACTCATCCTACGCCCACCACCAATTGGTACCCACACACCAAGTGTCATTGGTCTTGCAAAAGAGGTCAAGATGAAGATAACAGAAGAAGGGTCAAGTGAGGAGTTTGTTCAAGGGCAGTGGAACAAGAAGTTAAAGAATCAAAAGATGCTACCCCAGTAAGGGAGGTAAGTCAAGAAAATTGTGTTACAAATGCTAGTACATCTCTAACCTTGGATGAAGTAGACACCAAAGCGATCAATCGATAGCATTGGGCAATAAGGGTAAGAAGGTGTAAAGTGTTGATCAAGCCTCGTTAGAGTAAGAGGAATGCAAAGAGCACGGAAGATACAAAAGAAGAGGAGGACCAGCCTGCTAGCAAGGCTTTGCAAAATATGGACAACATACCAAGCAAAGGGGAGGGCTTTAAAAACAGAAGCCTTTGCACGAGCATGGACCAAGGACGATGTAGAAAGCTGAAGGCATCGTGCACCAAGGAAGTTTCACCAAAGCACCATAACGAAGAGGTAAGTATGAATGAAGGTTTGGAGCTGAACATTATTACAAAGGCTTGGCAGCCGAGCAAGACTTTATTGTGTAGTGTCATAGACTTGGAGACGGGTAATGCCTCTAGTCTACTGAAAGGTGTTATAAACTTGGAGATGGGTAATGCCTCTAGTTTATGTGAGGGTGTTCAAAGTAATTTTTATGATCAACATGTTGCCAACCTTTTAACACTAGAATGGTAACAGGACACTTTTATGTCCTTGGACACTTTTGTGTCCTGTTAAGTGACCATTTTGCTTGAATTATTTGAAGAGTATGAAAATGAATTTCTAGGTGCTATATATCCACAAAGTTGCCTTATGAGCTGAAAAATACTTAGCATTTTTTTTGGAGTATCAATCTCACCATTAACCTTACTCTTGCACAACATTTTTGAACCTAAGCTGTGTGAAAAAACGGGTCCTGTTTTTGGCTTTTTTTCAATTTTTGGCAACTATACCACTCTAAACTTCATGTTTGTGAGGTTTAGATGGCTAGAGGTTAGGCCTTCATAGTTCTCAACATGTTTTGATGCTTGTAGGGAGAGCTCAGTGTTAAAATTGAAAGTTATGACCAATTTACAAGAATTGCATAATCCTATTTTTTGGCCAAAATTAGCACTTCTATGATTTTTTTGGTGGCTTTCTTGATATCCAAATTCAATTTTGATTGTGTAAGTGTAATGTATAACATAAAGCTAATCTTCCTTGAGTTTTGGGGGACCTAATATGCTATATAGCATAGTATATGATGATGGTTGAGTTTTTTGATTACTGAAGAATACGATACATTTTAGAGTAGCAAGTATAACTTTCTCAATATTGCTAGTTTCTTAGGCCAATTGTGTGTATTTTGTAGGTAGTAACCATATCTAATCATAGACTACAAACTTGGCTAGATATTGAGTAGTTTCTATGGGTTTCTAGAGGTCATAATGCTAAACCTAGTTTTTTCATGTTTGCTGTATTTAGCACTTTATCATTGCCCCCAAAGTTCCAATTGTAAGAGATCCATTATCCTTTTGACATGCTCCATGGTTCCTTTTGAATCCAAAGGCCCAAAGGGAGCTAAGAAAACATGTATATAGTATCTGTATTGAGCGTGACTATAGAAACTTTGATGATAGGTCAGCAGAATGGCAAAAATGCAACTTTTTTGTACCTATTTTTTTTGCAAAAAAAAAAAAATAGTGAGGTAAAAGCAACCATATGTTTTGGTCACCAACCCACTGAAGTTAATGGGGCATTTTATCTCATGTCCTACAAAAATCCCCACCTTATTTATATGCAATCAACCGTAAGAAATTGCTGTTTTGGGCAAAATGCACTGGTCCATCAACTTTGGAGGCTTGTAGTGACCAAGGGATGAGAAAAATTACAACTTTCTCATTTTTTCCATATGTAGTACTTATTGAACTATAAGCTCATGAAAGGATTTTTCTAAATGAGTGGATCTACTCTGGTTTTGGATTTTTTTCCCAAAACCCTGAAAGGACACTTTTATGTCGTGTTAGGTTACCATTCTAGTGTTAAGGATGTTCTAGACTCCTCCACATGCAGCATTGTGTTTGCATGGGATGCGTCAAACCTATGGTTATGGTTAACCACTAGAACATATAGAGGTAAGATTATCATGGAGATAAAAGTTAAGGATCCATGGATAAACAAAAGGCTGATAGAAAGCAAGAATGAAGGCCTCATTCCCAATTTGGTGCAATTTTTTACAAATAGTGCATCCTCTCTTTGGAGAGAGGTAAGTAGATTACGCTTGTATTTAAGACGCAACGTATGCAGCTTACTATCAACATCAGAAAAGACAGCTGACATGTTTGAGCACACCCAAGAGAAGCATGATATGCTTGCTGGTTTTTCCAGTCACGGCAGTAAGTAAGATCTTGAAGACAAATGGAGCTCACCACACCAACAAGGAAGCCATATATGGTGGATTCTTGGCACACTCTTGGGAATCATAATTTTCAGTTCTGCCTTTGCAGTGAGTCAAGATGCTCATTTCTCCTCTCGCTGCTTATGGTTACAAATTTGGTCCTATTTGGCATGCTAATTTTATTGTTCAGACACTGCAGATAATGATCCTATTGTTTACGTGGGATCCAGGGGGACATTGGCATAAAGCTCTGGAAGCCATGGGCTTCCCATTTCATCAGCCCACACGATTTCAAGGAACAGGCTCTCATCCAGACTTGTTGCAGATTCATGGATATCCCATAAATCTCACCAATGGCCAAATGGAATGGCTAGTTCAGAAGGTAACTCGATATCGGCTACTACAGATCAGCTGAAGAAGAATCAAAGTCCGGGCTAGAGACATGAATGCCTCTAGCCAAAAGGGGACGGCTAATGAAAGCCCATTTCCATAAATCAAGAAAAAAAAAAGAGAAAAGGTTTATCTTTCCTCTACCCAAAGCAGCGGCAACACCACCGGAGGGATCAACAATTCCCCGATCAATCGGTGAGCCACAAATTCTCTCTCTCTTTTCCCTGCCCTCACCATGGCCCATGCGGCCCAGCTCTGGCGGCACCCCTAGCCATGGCCCATCACTATCCATCATTAGCCCCGGCTTTCGGAGCCGCGGCTGCAAGAACCAACCCCAATCGGGGAGAAGCACAATACCAGGAAACAATGAAAAACCATTTTTACATTCACCTTGCAGGTAGTAAGCCACAACCAATTTGGCCACACCTCTCTCCATTGTCACCAGAAGACAGAGGTCTCTCTCTCTCCTGCTCGGCTCCTCCAATCCACCATCTCTCTCTTATCTCTGCTCCCATGTCACCTAGCCCAAAGGGCGCGTAAACCAAGTTGCCACTGGCTTTTCCTCAATGGCGGGCCACCGTGCTTTTTACAAAGTCTCCCTCTCTCTCTTTCATTATTTTCCACACTATCTCTCTCTCTCTCTCTCTCTCTTTCTCTCTCTCTCTCTCTCTCTCTCTCTCTCTCTCTCTCTCTCTCTCTCTCTCTCTCTCTCTCTCTCTCTTACCTCTCTTGCTGGTCCATACTCCTATGGAGGGACGCCATACCTCACCCCTCCCTCTCTCCCCTCATGTTTTCCTTCCACCGGCGGGCCACCACGCACCCAAGCCTTCTCTCTCTTTCTTTATTTCTCTCTCTCTCTCTCTCTCTCTCTCTCTCTCTCTCTCTCTCTCTCTCTCTCTCTCTCTCTCTCTCTCTCATTTTCTCTCTCTCTCTTTCTCTCTCATTTTCTCTCTCACCGTGGGTGTGTGTGTGTGTGTGTGTGTGTGTGTAAGCAGCCCAAAGGCGCATAATATTCATCTCTCTCTCTCTCTCTCTCTCTCTCTCTCTCTCTCTCTCTCTCTCTCTCTCTCTCTCTCTCTCTTTCACACCCACACCACACTCCCTCACCTTCTCCCTCCCTCGCCATCTCACTCCTGCCTTGTCTCTCTCTGTCGCGCTCTCTGTACGATGCAAGCCTGAAGGTGCAACAGGGTAAAACACACACACACACACACACACACACTCGTTCACACTCACACACACATACCCCACATTACCCCCATACCCCTTCTCTCTCTCACCCCCCCAGCGAGGCCTGCTGCCACCAAGAAATTCTGCCCTCTCTGTCTCTCCCCTCCTCAGACAAGCGCTAAGGCGCCGCAGGGTCAAACTCTCTCTGTCTCTCTCTCTATGACACACACACAGCCTTGCCCTAACACACACACACACACACACCCCATCTCGCCCTCACTCACACACCCTCCTTATGCCATCTCTGCAGTAGCAGGCAACACGTTAAAAAGAAGCATTATATATATATATATATATATATATATATATATAATATTTTCCCTTATACCCCCCCCCCCCCCCCCCCCCCGGTTCCCACGCACAACTCTTACCGCACACAGCTATACACACACTTATACACACACACACACACACACACCTATAAACACATACACTCACAACACATGCATGCATATATGCACACATCGGAAAATTGGAAAAAATGAAGGAATCAACGCCAACGAAAGAGAAAGGATTTCCAAGTCACGTGCCGCGGATATCGAAACAAGAAAAGGCGTCGAAGGCATGCCCCGGCCAGTGGGCCCGAAATTGGCGAACACACTACATCGACGCACCAGCTAGGCCCGCCGTTCATCGGCATCGCATCCACGATGCCCTCTTTAGTGAAATCCATAGGTTGTCATCATTTCCCCCCAGTTTCAAACCAAATCTTGTAAAAATCCCGATTTATAAATTATCACCTCTCTCTAGGTGATGGCCACAAAGGCCCACCTATGAGTTTTCATTTTTAAAATTGTCCAAGACAAAGCAAGGGTCAACCATCTAGGACCCACCGCCTTGCTTTGTCTCCCCTAATTATGGCCCTAAACCTAATCATTTACCCTAACCTAAAGTAGCTAGCACGTATAAAAAGGCTCTGAGAGGTCATTATCGGGGGGTCAGCACTTGGTAGCATCTTGGTGGGAGGGTCTGGCAACACTTGCATCACGAGAGAGGGGATTTAGTGTAGTATTTTGGGAATTAGCACTATGTGAAGAAGCCATGTTTACACCTTGACTCCAATGGTCACCACATACACACACACGCTAGCAAAATCTCCCTGTTTGTGAGTCACCTCTAGAGAATGCTCTATTAGGCTCACTATCTCTCCCTCTAACTCTCTATCACCATGGTTGCCACCTTGCCGAAAATAACGTTGCTGTAAATATTGCATGAAAATAGTTTTCCCTCACACCATGAGGGTTTTCATCACCTGCGTCATTATTTCTCTCTCTCGGTGTGTAGAGTTTGTGTTATTTCCAATCACCGTTGTCCGTGTCCTAGCTGCTCAAAGCTAGCTGGTGCCCCCTGTTCATTTTATCGTGGCCTGCTCAACGTGCATTGGCTCCTGGCGTTTGAGTCCATCCGGGCCCGTGTCACGCTTTGTGCTCGTCAATATCAATAAATTAAACTTGGCGGATATGAAAATTCTTATTTATGGTCTCACTTTGTAGATGTTTTGTCATCTTTATCAAACCATAAAAATTTTGATGAAAAAATTCTAAGGATCGTAATTGAAAGCCTTGAGTCTTCAATTGTAAGCTTTGGAGGATGTAATTATTTTTTTAGTGGAATGTTGTGTAATTTTTCAAGGAATATTTGCACCTTTTAGTCTTACAAAACTTTCTATATTGACTTTAGTTCAAAAAATTGAAGTCTTTTTGACAATGTTCACTGTTATTTTTTTAAGTTGCTCCAAAAATTGATTTTTTTAGTTTTTTGAGAACTTTTGGCCAAATTCAAGGTGAGGTGTATTTTTTGCGATTTAGGTGTACTTTTTGATGACTAAGTGTTCTCAATTTTTAGGAAAAACTCTGTCGAATCTTTCCTAGATTCTTGCCATGGTTTATGCGTATTCGCAGTTTACTCGCTGAGGGTTTAGTGGTCAATTTTACTCCTACTCTGGCAGTTATTTGTAGTTTTTTAGCTTACGGTTTGCATTGAGTTTTGACTCATTTTGCGAAGGACATTATGTTCTTCTTTCCTGGTCTTCTTGCCATAAAATTTTAGCTAGTACGACCCATTTATCGGAACATTCGCCTTTAAATGGGAGGTTGTTGGGGTACATGCATCTGTGCCTTGCCCGGTTTCCCAGGCTATGGGCACCCTGCCCACTGACAACTTATTCGTGTGTACAAATACAAAGAATAAGGGGCACCTCATAGTAGAGTCTTGCTCCACCCACACACACACTATGTACTCTCTCCTTCTCTCCTCCCCACATGCACACTGCACTGCGCACACACGCATACATGCACTCGCACTCTTCAAGATTTTATTATCCATCATTTTGGGTGTGGCTTTTCATTAAGATGATACCACTCTAACCTCAGATTTGGCTTCATGTTCTCTCATATATGATGGTAGAGTACAAAGAGAGTGTGGTTTGGTCTCTTCACATGCTATAGACCCAGCATCACCATAAAGTGTTTGAATGTCCTTTGTGTAAAGCTTGTGATCCATGTTGATCTTAGTGATAGGTGCACATCATAGTCACACTACCATCCTTCTCATTTTGTATAGTTTCCCACAAGGCTTGTAGCCATGGCTCTTCCATCTCAAGAATTGGCATAATCACTTGCTACTTTGAGTCATCTGTGGTATTAGCCACTACCCTATTTTCCAATGGTGTTTCTGTCTCTGGTCTTTTTTGCTCCTTCTTTTCAGTTAACTTGTGCTCAGTATTTCCATCCTTTAGTGGATTAATACGTCTTGCCTAGGGATGTTTTGTTTTCTGGCTTCATTAGAGCTTGAGCTATCTCTATGGGCCTTTTGCACATTTTGAGTCTATTTTTCTCAACCTCAAGATGCAAGTATGTTAGCCATCTCTACTCTAGTGTTTAGTTGGTTTTTAGTATGGCCTGATATGCTTGAAGTAAAGCCTCCAAAGGTTTTATAACTTTATCAACAACCAGAATTGAACCTCCCGATGAAATCTTGGACGACCCCGCTCTTTTTGTCTATTCACTATTTTTCTTTTCTTGTTTTAGCTGCTCTTTGATTTGTTGTAGCTTAGTTTCTGAGGCGGTTTTCTCTTTTATCCTTTTTGCTTTCATTTTGTCTCGTTTAGCTTTCCAAGATTTTCTTTGAGTCCTCACTATTATGCTCTTAATTTTTGTTTGAATAGGCAGTCTATGTTCCACCTTGCTTTCCCCTTGTGTTTTGGGTGTTTTGGACAATTAGGAATGACGTGTGTATTTGCCTCCACACTCCTAGCATGTTCCTACCTGTTGTGTAGCTTGTTGAACTAGTTGTGGTTGTTGTTGTTGACTGGGTAAGAATGATATTTGATCCATATTCTTGATTAGCTATGTACATTAAAGTATTCTGATCCATTGTATAATATTTTTTTCATGGGTTATGGCACATACGATGGGTTGTGTAATCAATACCAAACTCTGCCATGAAGAATAGGTATCTCTAGCATAAGAGGTATTCTCTGACATCATTCCAAAGGTATCTCTAGGCTAGTCATAATACAAAGAGGACATCCTCAATCTTGGCTCTCATGTGGTTCAGCTGATTGAGTGTAGTTGACTACTAACACTCTACTGTCATTCAAAAGATGTGGTTGTTGCCCTAGCATACGTTGCAGTCCAGCTGACTGTTACATCATGGGGTTGGATGATCCCCTCCACATGTGTCACATCTTCTCATTGGTTATTGCCGTACATTTGAGTTCTATCTATAGCCTTGATTCATTCTCCTTACCACTTCTTCCGCCAATTGATCAATATTTGTCATGGTAGGAGTTTTAACATTCCGCTTGGCCATGGACTCACTCGTCATAGAAGAGACACCTCTACGTATGTCTTACAAAATTCAGCTATATATAAAGCTCTCTGTATGCCTTACAAAAGTCACCTATATATAAAGCTTCTTTTGTCACCTCTCCGTATGCCTTACAAAATTTTACTATATTTAAAGCTTCTCTAGTGACTTTCTCAAAGGTGGAACATCCTTTTAAGTCCTTGAGTATTTACATTATGTTAGTTCCAAATAGATATGCTACAGACGTCCGTTCACGATGACCAGCTAACATTGGTGCCATTGCCGATGGATGATCTTTAGGTGGTGAGTGACCTAGTCGTATTTAGATTCTTCTTCCTCAAAGAGTTTGTTACGTACTCTGTTTACACTTTAGTAGTAGTAAAGAAGCTAGACACGGGATTTAGTGTTTGATAGAGGCTAGAAGTGAGTGACTTGCTAGATCTATTCTTGAGGGGCAAAGAGACTTGTGAGTGCGATACAAAATATATTTTATTCTTCTTCCACAGTGCAATGGAGGGACCGACCCTACGCCATCGGCCTTCTTGCTTGCCAATTGACCCCGCCCAGGTAAGTACGCCTGTCCTGTTGCCTGTGTCTCTTTTTATACTTGCACCCGGAAGAGGCAGTCCTTACGGGATATATTGGTAGCATGCCTGCCCTCCAACCATAAAAAATGGTTGCGTTGCATGTAACACTTCACATGTGGAAATTATTAGTGGAATATTCTAGACACTTTATCATCACCCAGGGAGGTGACTTGTCACCTTCTCTGCTGCTTCCTTTCTCACGTTCGTGGTCGTGTATGGTGTAACCATCGTTGTACACCCAACTGGCATGATTATTCCATCCTCGTTTCTTGCCGTAGTATATCAACCAATTTCTTCTCATGCTTATGGCCTAATGCATAACATTAGGTGCCTAAACATGATCCTATGCTTTTTCCTAAACCCTCCCACCAATCGCTACCTAAGGCTCAAGCTTTAGGTTGTCGTTGACATTCTTTTTTAACAATCGAGCAACCTCCTTAAAGTCAACAATGCAATAGTAAATGGGGAGTCACTGTAGCTCAAGTTCTAGGATGTATCATATCATATCATATCATATCAGCTCATCAAAGGTCATGGCAAAACAAGCATACCCTACACCAATCGATTTGAGAAGTTTACAAAGTTTTCTTGGTTTGGTCACTTTATCATTGGGATTCATCCCTCATTTAGCAACACCTCTAACAAAACTAAAGGTGTTAAGTACCAATGGGACACAGCTTGTGAGGATAGTTTTACAAAATTGAAAATACGAATACAAAGGGCTACCATGTTTGCTTACGCAGATTTTCAAAAGCCATTTTTAGTACAGACTAATGCTACTGCAACAAGATGAAGAAAAGAGGTAGGAACCGGTCTCTTTTATTATTCACGCTCCCACCAAGCCTGGACTAAACTAGCAGAAAGATCTCCTAGCAGTTGTATGGTCGTTTGCAAAATTCCACCTGCACCTTCATGGCAATTCAATCCAAGTCAAAGCTGACTACCAGCCAATCATTCCTTTGCTAAACAAATCACACCCCTCTGCTAGCTGGGTTTTAGCACTACAAGAGTGTGGTTTCACTATCAAATCTCAAATGATGTCACTAACTATGTCATTGATTGATTATCACAAGCATAGCATATACATCAAGCACAAGTACATTGCAGCATAGGAATCCACCTTACAATAAGATAAAGGAGACTTTTGAGCTTACAGGCAGAGTCACATCACCCTCATCACCAACCTCCAAGAATCTACGTACCCTAATAACTTGAAGAACTTAACATTTAGCACTACCATGCCCATCCAACATTTGGGCATTTGGGGTTTCACAAAGTATTCACAACACCCATTACTAGCCTAAGTGATGGCAATTCAAATCCACACATTGAAAGCATGCAAATTCTATCAAGAAATAAATGTCCCTCACAACATGCATGGATACTTTAAAGCTCCAATCAAGGTTAATGCCCCATTTAAAATCAATAAGGATTTGATGGGCCCCTTTGCCCACATCTGTCACCAGCAATCATTATAAGAGTAAAGTGATTCAATTACTTACAAAATGCTTTGGTATTCAATAGCTCTTCACATCTCCTTATCTCCCCCAAGAAAATCGGCTCACAAAACTCTTGAATTGGAAAATCAAATAGGTTGTTGCTGCATATGTTGATCCATTGCAAGCACTCGGATGAAATCCTACCATATGCAACACATGCATACAATAAATATGCTCAATCCTTTACAAGAATACGCACATTTAAAGTATTTTTTGGTAGACACCCTAAAGTCCCCCCTAGCGTGAATGAGGTCAAAGTCAATCTCAGCAAACAAGATGTTATTGGCTCATACATGTACCCTTGTGATAAAGGATGCAATCATATCCACTATCGAGATAATTCATAGGTCACTGTTAACTACCCTCTTTGAAGGAAAGGCCTCAATGAGTTTCTCATGCATCGCTGGTTTGGCCCACATAAGGTAGTGCAAAAGATAGGCCCCAATACTTATCGTTTTTGGAGGTAGAGCAACGGATCCATCACCACATTCCATATTCCATGCATGAATCCCACTTCCCCAACATTTCCCTTTTCAGGGGGGAGGTGTCATATGGTGAAATATCACATGCCCAACACAGCACGCAACTCCATGATCCTACCTAATAGTGAATATGTGCCGAAGAAGGTTGGGGTAACATAGCACTTGATCTCTTGGATGGGCAATGAAAATCTTGGGAAAGCCAAAAGTCATCCATAAAAATTGTAAACTCCTAAGCAATGCTCTAGGATTTTGACAAGGCTCATGGGATCAACTTTGTTTCTATCCCTCCCTAGGTGGTATAGAACCATTGGATCTAGCCCGCATACTTAATTTGTTGATGCGAGGCTAGTGACCCTACGATTAGCTATGGTTTGTTCACTCATTTACAGAAAGAAGGATAAGAATCTAAGCTATGCTCACAATGTAAACCAACATTTCTCCACCCTCATCATTTTGTATCTTGACCACACAACCTATTATGTCCACAGACATCAGGATGGGCACCTCAGCTATGTCCAACCAAGTGTGAACATGGCCCTATGGCTAGGGAAGTTAAGGAATCCTATTAAAAGAAGAGCCTAGGCTCATTTATCTTGTGTGATGACCACACTTGTACTCTAGGCCCTTGGGAGCTCTACTTGTACACCCGTATTAGTGTGGGCTTTGAGGTATGGGACACCAGTCCTTGTTGTAAAGGCTAGCCCATTGGCCATAGGCTCTTAGGGTTGGGGTGAGCCCGTCTTGTTTCTATGGCTGGGAGGTGAATCAAATGTCTGCTCTTTGCACTCGTTATGGATGAGTATGGATTGTGTCATGCCATGTGTGAAGGATGGATCTAGTAGGGGACTAACATTGGTATTAGAGCCTCTTCTTGGTCATACAGATGCCATGGTAGCGTGCAAAAATTCCTTAGAGCTCATGAGGCCATGATGGAGTAGCTTGGCATGCTACCTACCCTCTTGCATAGGGTCGTATGGGATGCTACCAGGAAGAGAGGACATATGCTGTAACATTCAAGGCGGCATGCATTCAAAGGTTGGTACATAGACATACATTGATTGTCATGCAATGACCAGCCCAATGTTTTAATATCATGTGAATTGGCCAATTTATGAAACCCCTCAGTTGATTGGCCACTCACGGTCTAAAATCTACAATTTAAAACAAAGCTCTCTTTTGAGACAGTTTAGCCTCGAGGGTGGTTAGCCATCCCACTTCTCTCTATTCAACAATGTTGGACAAGAGAGGTGTGATAGCTTTCACCCCTCCACAATCCCTCACTTTTTCACAAACTTTCTTCCATTCTGCTCTACTCTTTGCTTATTTCCTTAAGCATCTTGGACGTTTTCCCAAGTGACACACTATTACATACTTCTGTATATTATTACCTAAGCACCATGGCATCACATGATGCATCTTTGCACAAGATTGGCACCACTAGGATGCATCAACCCATGCATGAAATGCCAATTTGTCCTCTTGAATACACACATACACACACATCTATCATCAATCATTGCTGTAAGAGTGAAGTGATGCAATTACTTACAGATTGCTTTGGCATTCAATGGCACTTCACATATCCCTATCACCCCCCAAACAAATGGGCTTGCAAAAATCCTAAATTGAAAAATTAAATAAGTCATGGTTGCCTATGTTGATCTATTGCATTATCATTGGGATGAAATCCTACCATATGCAACACATGCATACAATACATCTGCTTAATCCTCTACAAGAATAAGCTCATTTAAAGCATTGTATGGTAGAGATCCTAAAGTCCCCCCTAGCCTATAGGCACATCCATCACGAGCAATTGCTATAAGAGTGAAGTGATGCAATTACTAACAAAATGCTTTGGTATTCAATAGCTCTTCACATCTCCATATCATCCCCAAACAAATCGCTCACAAAACTCGTGAATTGGACAATCAAATTTAAGTTGTTGCTACATATGTTGATCCATTGCATTAGCATTGGGATGAAATCCTACCATATGCAACACATGCATACAATACATTTTCTCAATCCTCTACAGGAATAAGCCCGTCTAAAGCATTGTATGGTAGAGAGATCCTAAAGTCCCCCCTAGCCTAGTTGAGGTCTTGTTATTGACTCGTACACATGCTTCTTATTATGATAAATGCAATCATGTCCACTATTGAGATAATGCATAGGTCATTATTTACTACCCTCTTTAGGGCCGATATAGAGTTTATGCCCATAAAACAGTAGGCATGGCATCAACTAATTGCACATGCTCTGTGTACCTTTACATGGGAAGAGAGGTGTGGTTGAATGTGTTGGCTCCCCCAAGTATCATTATAAATGGAAACTCCAACTTTTTTCCTAGGTCTTCTAATGTAGCCCATAGTCACATACATGCACCAAAAAAAATAGGCATAAAGCAAGCAATCATCCATGGAGTGTAGGATGGGAAAACCTAGCATACTTGAATCTGATCATAAAGTAGAGCACTTCCATGAACTTCTACAATCTTTGTAAAGATGATTCTTGGAATTTTTGGGAAACTGATATCCTAAGGATTGGCCCTCAAATCATATTCATGATCATACCATGAGCACCTTCTTTCCCAAGGGTAGGAGGTTAAACCAATGTATGCTCCCTTGATTATTTGTAACGTATGCATTCTGCAATGTGGTTACGTACGCTCAAGCAGCTTCTCATCTCCAACTTGTAATCAACATATTTTGTGATTGGCTAGTGTGATTTTGATTCTAAAACTTGCAATGTGTTCCTCTTTCTTTGCTCTTTCATTCTAGTGTAAGCATTGCAAATTCTGTTGTGGTTTGCGACTATGTGTCTATGAGCCTACTCTTCATATTTAAGTGATTAAATCACTATTTTTTAATGTTTTGACCATAGGAGAGTGTTATTAGACCTTAGGGCAACCTGTTTGGATAATTTTGTTGCATTTTTTGTGACTTGGGTAATAATGGATCGCAATCCATGTACCTTGCCAAAATTGGATGAGACTTTGTATACTTGTCCCTTTAAGCCTAGTGAAGCTTCCCTCAAAGTTTTGTGACGATCCGAGTCTGTTTAGTCAACAAAATGGCATGATGACCTAGAGCAGTAAGAAAGGACATAGGCATATTTTCCAATCATTGAGTGGTGGTTTTCTTGTTGAGTTGATGTGTTTGCTTGTTAAGCACACTTCTTGAGTACTGACAACCTCAAAGTTTCTACATGCCCCATCCGAGCTTCCTTGAGTATTGACATTATGTTAGTGCCAAATAGCTATGCTACAGATGTCTAATCACGACGATCCGCTAACATTGGCGTCATTGTCAAAGGAATGATCCTTTTATAGTGTGTGTTTAGAGCGTTCTCTTTCAAAGATTTGTCTTTCCATTCCGTTTACACCCTAGCAAAGTGAAGCAGCTAGACACAAGGTTTAGTGCTTGATAGAGTCTAAAGGTCAAGGACTTGCTAAATCTATTCTCTATAGGTAAAGAGAGTTGTGAATGGGATAGTCAAAAGCATTACATTCTTTGATTGTCTCTATACTTTTACAGTGCTATTTCATTTTTTGCTATGACTTTCATTTACGTTATTTTGAATTTTTTTTGTTTCTAGTTTCTTTTTAGTACATATGAGTAGGGTAAGTAGAAACCAATTCCATCAAATTTGGGTTGAAAGACCAAAGCAAAAGCTGTTGAAACCCATATTTTAGATGGAATGACCATAACTCTAAAATTCTAGAAATTTGATGGTAGAGACCTAAAAGCTAACCCAAAACCAAAAATTTGGTATCCAAGGGTGTTAGAAAACTCACTAGAAGAAATTTAAAAAGTTTGAGCAGAATTTGTGGAGGAACATGGATTGCGATCCATGTACCTCAGAGGCCTTCTTTGCAAAAAGGTTGCCAGTGACATTGTGCATCAGAAAAACATTGCAAGCTATAACAACCAATATCATCCATGAATACCCTGATAAACCTGCCCAAATAGGGACCAAAAACCTTGTTCATCCAATCCTAGAAAGTAACATAAGCATTTATCATCCCAAACGGCATCCTGCGGATAGGAAAAACATCCCCATGGAGAGATGAATGTAGTCTTCAATTGGTCTTGAAATGCGATACCTATCTGGAAATACACTGAAAACCCATCCATAATTGAATACCTTTCTTGCCCAGCCACCTCATTCAAGATCTCATCCTAAAATGGCAGTGAATAGTGGTTCCGCTTTGTGGCTACATTCAATGGATTGTAGTCGACACATACTCTTGGCTTCCCGTTCTTATTTGGAGGGTAGATGATACCTGTAGGCAACAATTTGTTTATCCCCTACCAAAAGTCTTCCTTTTGTATCTCTCCTAGTCTTCTTAGCTTCCATGCTTTTGTTTTATATCCTTCTTTGAGAACAATTTTGTGTTCCACTCCCTTTGCACCTTATTGATCCTTGTACTCCGTCTCAAAAAGATTGGGATAAGATGCACATAGGTACACATAACTCTCCTTCTCTTGCTTGGACAAATCCTCGCTGAGCACACTTGGTATTTCCTTTGCCCCTATGCCATGAACCTGTGGTTGCACCTCCTCTTTCTCAAGAGAACTTTCCACCATGACAACAAATAGATCTACATCAATCTTCGATATATCATCTTCACTCTCTTCTTGCTTTGTATATGTGTAGACTTCATCATATGTAGTCTCAGTCTTGTACTCGTAGCTGTTTGTGATATCCTCTTCATCTCTTGCCACCATAGGATGAGCACGCCGTCTCTTTGGCCTTCAAATCTAGCATTATTATCCTTTCTTTCTCCCTGTCAGGCAAGGTAAACACCCTGCTCTCCCAATCTTGCTTAGCTCTAGTTTAGCAAGAAGCCATGGCCTCCCCAAAATGATAGGGTGTGTGTTGTCACCTGCATTCATCACAAAAAAATCTATTAAACATTCAATACACATCACCTTCACCTTCACATTTTGAGCCACACCCAAGCACCTAGCTTTAGCATGGTTGGCCATCCTCGTTCTCACATTTGACCCGGCTACCGCCTTTACACCTGCTTCCTTCATAGTTGCCTCTACCATCACACATACATGTGCTCCACCATCTATGTAAGCTTGTATCTGCATTTGTTTCTTGGTGACTGCATCTACAAGAGGAAGAACATCACCCGGATTGCCCTCTTGTAAGGCCATATTTTGCACTGCATGCACATTGCCCTTAGCTTTTGGTAGCCTTGTGTTAATGCTTGTGGACCATTGCCTCCTCAATCTGAGTTCAAAGCCTAAAATTGCCCAAATGCTATATTAGCTTTTTGAATTTGGACATCACTTACCAAATCATATTCGGGGTAGCCGCGTCCTAACTCAAAATCTGCTTACTTGATCTCGCGGCCCTTCTCCTCATGTTGGTCTCAGGCTTCTCTCTACCCTTGTACACCTTCTCTTTACCTTTGCCAGCCCTGTTTTCCTCTTGATCTCTGTCTTCCTTTCAACTCTTATCCTCCTATTGGCCAATAATTCAACCTCTTGCTTATCCACCCCAATGATGTTCACCCTAAGGATCTCACCACCATCAGTCGGGGACAACTGTACTTTATTTTTCACCTACCTGTTCTCTATGTCCATTGTACTGCGCTTGTCCTCTACCTTCAAGCCAAATAGTGGGTACATACCTCCTCTGTTTCTTAGCAGCTAGGGACAAGTTGGCGCATCGTATCCTTCTTCTCCATAGTTATAGCACATGCCAGACAATGGTCTCACCCTGCCTCTTGCTCCTGTTGATTGACCCCTTCCCATCACACTAAGCCTTAAATCTTTCATCTGCTCCGACAAGTCTTGAACCGTTTGCACCCAATTTTGTGGCACAACTGCTATACCCCTATTACCATGGTTCTCCTCCTGGATCGCTTATCGAGGGCTTTGAGGTTGGATAGGAGCCACCTTCTCGTAGCATTCATGGCACCACTTGACTTTTCCGCATGTGAATCACCTTCTTGAGACCTAGGGGGATTTCACAGTGTTGTGACAACCCTTGGGTGCATGTCCTCCTCAATAAAAGAATGGGCGCCTAAGGGCCCCCCTGGACAGACGGCCATATCATCACCTACCTTGAAGTGTCATCAATATCCAATGGCCAGTGCATGCTAATGACTCCAACCACAAATGCCACATGCATCTGCTCAATAGCGCTAACAGAACTAGAAGCCATAGCCAAGAGGGCTCCTCTCTCTCTCTCTCTCTCTCTCTCTCTCTCTCTCTCTCTCTCTCTCTCTCTCTCTCTCTCTCTCTCTCTCTCTCTCTCTCTCTCTCTCTCTCTCTCTCTCTCTCTCTCTCTCTCTCTCACTCTACCTCACTCACTCACTCACTCACTCACTTGATGCTCTTAACTGGTGCCCCCATCTGGGATAGATACCTCGGTTGCCTACGCTCGAACTTCGCATATGGGACAACTTGTGGACACATGGCAAGCCGTGAGGCCTTGCCCTTCCAAGTTCGCCAAAAGGACCTCCAAGTTCATAAAAAACTTTAGTAAAACCCTTCCCCCCCCCTTTGCTTCAAGACCCTGCAACTCTTTGCCTAGTGATCAAATTCCCAAGCCAACAAAACCCACCGGAAGCTACCATCCCCAACGATGACCTATTCTATCTTCATGGTATGTTGACTTCACCAAGCCACTCAACCAAGTAGATCTGAATTGGAGAAAATTGCCTAGCAACCACCATCTTTTGATCCAAATTTTTAACTACAATATCTTGGCCCAAGTGACTTCATTTGATGAGCCACCTCTCTTTGTTACCTCCATACAACACATACTACCTTTTCAAACCTTGTCCAGCTTCAAAAACTGCATGATGGCACATTCTTCAAGGAAAACAAACCGGCTCAGAATAGGCCCTCGCCCCAACAATTTGCAATTGTCCAGATCTTGCACATTTGGGATTCAATTATCAATTCGGAAGGACCTACATGCTTCACAACTCAAGTACTATTTGTTTAACTACTAAAATCATCCTTGACCACATGTCCTCATCTACCCTACCCATCGAGAATCTGGAAAACCTTCCAGATTGAAACCATCATAACTTTGCCATGGGAGCTTCATTTGAGGCGTCATCTGGACCGGCTTCTAGAGCACTTCGAACGCTACATCCTAGAGTTCAACACTTTGAACACTTGGACCCACTACCCCAATTAGACATATTTGGAGTTCTTTTGGCCTAATAGACCACATTGTATATACATCTCTACCCCCACTTGCATTCCCGGGTCTTTATTCCTACTTTAGCCCTTTACCCCTCAGCTGCCAACATCCTTAGTACTGTAAAACACACTCTTAGCATCGACCAACTTTGGTCGCAGTAACATCATCAGACAACTGAAATCTGATACGTCTGGAATTAGAGTGATCACTGCCTTGAGGGTATGCACCATGTATGCTGGTGTAAGGAGGCTAAACAATCAACATAGATTCCGCTTGCTTCTCCATGTATAGTATGACTCCAAGAATCATCATCTTGGGATTGGGTAGTATGTCAGTGTGGGGCTCCCCGATTACCAATCCTTGCTATCTTATTGTATAGTGACAGTGAGAACCACAACCATAATTGTCATGTCGTGGGACAGAGTCAACTCAAGTAGTGCATGACTCTTGGAAAACACACTCAATCCCTCTCTTACTCAAAACACACTCAATTGCATGTCAAATAGCAAATTCTATCAACAACACATCAAGAAAATATCATTATATCACCAAGCAAACAAAGTCCAATCAAGACAAAACTTGTAGGTTAGATAGGCATCATCTAAAGACACATGCCCATACCCTCAAATCCCCCTTTTGACGAATTTCCAAAATCGATCTTATCATCTACAAGGTAGATTTGGCCTAACAATTTTAGCTTTGAATACACCCTAGAGCTTAGCAATGATGCCCCAACACTCCTTCAATGCATAAAATACAATTTTATTGCGTAAATCCTAAGTTATGAGTAGATTAAGGAGAAGGTGAGCTGCAAAAAAAAAAGAGTTTTACCGTGAGAAAAGCACGATGTCATGAAGAGCTTTCACTTTTGAACGTGATGAAGCAGATGGCACTTCAAACAACACTTCACAAGGGAGTCATGAGCTTGAGAAGATAACATAGTTCTCTGCAAAAACATTGTAATGCTTAATATCCAAAAAAGGAACCCCCTTAGGTTTTGCAAAAAATGGCTTTTGTACCTTAGCCAAAATTTTTGGGTAAATAATGAAGAGATCTTTTAACTGGCTCATAATCTCATAATTATTTACAAATGAAATCCAATAATCAATGAATCACAAAGTCTTAAGGCTAAAGACATCCACGTTGCTCAAAAAAGTATAAAAGGATTAAATTATGGTTGTAGGTAGACTTGATGCTAGCTAGAGGGCTAACATCTCCCCTCTCCAAGCCTGGGTCATTCGTGAAGCTTCATGGGATTGGATAGTGCTTTGGTTTGCATGGTGCTTGCTCCTTCTTCAAGGCGTTGGGAGCTTCATAGTACTTTATTATGTGCTTCTTATCTGCTTTGGCCAAGAACTACAAATCTATTGGAGTGTTGAGCTCCATATTAGTGTATCCCACAAATTTGGCATGTAGATTTTCTAACACAGGGCCAAAAAGACTGGTTTTGAAAGTGAACAACCCTGTGTAGAAGGCCTCTTCAAAGGTCTATAATAGGATGGCAAGACAATGACAACCTTGGCATATATTCTATAAAGAACTTTGTTGGGCGGTTGATCTAATAAGTTGTAACAGAGCCCTTGATTGCTCTCTACAAATTTCATTCATGGGGCATAGGTCTATTCAACATGGTGCAAAGTCTAGATGCATGTGAGGAGTATCTTTGCTATTTTAATGAAAATGATACATGATATATTTGGAAGTCACTTGAAGATATCTATGGTCTCTGAGAGAGTCTTGAGCAAATAATGTTCAATTCCCTTGCCTTTTGGTGGACTTAGTCAGAGGTAGTTGAGCCATGTTAGGTAGAATGTTGGATCCTTTTGAATCTCTAGTGGAGCTTGAGTATACAAGGTTAGATATTTTGGATGCTTCTTTAGCAAATACTTTTTCCAATCCGGGTGTGAATCTGCAATATCTGTGGCTCATTCCTTCATTATTTGTTCCTTAACCTTGAGGATTTCATACTTTACTAGAGGATATGGGACAGATTGCTCATGCTACATTTTTATGATTTTCTTTAAAGTGAGCTGGGAAACATTAGCTGAGCGTAGAATGTGTTGCTCCTACTCCATGGGTTCTTTCCACATATCTTCTATCTCTGTCTCTAGGTTCACCTTGAGAGCTTTCTTGGATTCATTTGTGAAGCTATTTATAGGACCTTACACCACTTCTAGCTCTATTATTGATGAATCTGGAGGTACAATCTTCCTCCTTGGTCATGAAAGAGAGTGAAAGATCCCCTCTACATCTACTCTAGTTTGATCTCAATCTACAAGTCTTTATTTCTCTTTTCCATTACTTGATATGCCATGTTGAACCCTTGCAATGTAAGGACCCTAGGGTTGGCCATTAATTTTTCCTAGTAGCTCACTTTGATCTTTCAGTCTCGCTTCATCTTGTGCTACTTGGAGATTTGTGACTTTTCATTGTGTATGTAGCCACTATGCATGAGCATTAGTATCTAGTAGAGTGGCATTCACTACTTCTATTCATGTCCTTCACTAGCAGTTGTGTCAATTGCTTCATGAAAGTGGTCATTTGTTGCAATCCTGATACTGCTTAGGGCTAACTTCTTTTGAACTAGAAATCTCTACTTGTGATTGCTTGTATAGGTTGTTGTACTCTTCTACAAATGTATCTGCCACATCTTTTTTGGCAATTGAGTGTAATTTGCAGCCTCGACTTCCTTGATCTTGTCCTTCTTGGTGTAGATTGCAATCCTCATCCCCTCCACAATGTGGTGTGGACAGTATGCATATTCTTCTATTTCTTCTATGTTGGAACCTGCTGCTCCTTGGTGTCCTTGATAAAGGACCCAACTTGAAGGTGTGGTAAGCGGAGCTCCTCCAGATCAGGTTCCTCGCTCACCAAGAAGATAAATGTTGCGAGCCGAGAAAGGTACTCCACCCCCAACTTGCGCTTCTTGAGCGCTGACACCCCAGGGGCTTGCTCGTCCAAGTAATGGCCTGCATCGGTTGCAATTTCTTGGAATCGTTGCAACCGCTTGGAGAATGGGCGATCACCTTTGTGTATATAGTGCAAAAGATCGCAAGGCACCCAGATCCTTGCATGTGGGGGGATAGATACAGAATATTTTATGATGTGCTCCTCCATGAACGCAAAAATCTCCACCAATGCATCCATGTGAAGGGCAACTGTGGCGTCAAGGTTAGGGAGATGAGTAAAAAAGGTGTGGAGGTCCAACTTCCCTTTGTATTTGGTGTCCTCGAGGAAGAGGATAAAGAGTGACAAAGGGGTGGATGTGGGTGCAGATGTAGAGGTTGTGGCAGCATCCATGTCTAGCCTGGGGTGTAGATAGAGAGCGGAGGAGCTCAAGAGTTGCAAAAGTGAAAATAGTGAATGAGTTAGGTGGCCCCCCTTTTATAATGGACCCTTTTTTTAAGACATAAAAAAAAGTCACTTTCACCAAAAAATGATTTCTCATCCCAATGTAAAAAATTATATTCAAAGGCATGATTTGCCGAAGCAAATCATGTTGATTACAGCGGGGATCAATATGAAAATTGCAAGAGTTACAAAGTTATAAGATCGATAGCATAGTTCCATCTATCCCCCAGTCCTCCTCGACCTTCAATGTGTCTTCCATTCTCTTCCCAATCTGCGCACATTCATTACAATAAGCATCCAAGGATTGATAAACCATGATGCATTGAAAATGTGGTGGAAGGATTCTCACCTTGTGACCTTGTAAACGAAAGTGTTCTTGTTGAAGGGCCTCAAAACCCATAATAACCAAATGTTCTCAAACATTACTGAGAGTCCAATGCTTGTTCACTTGGACTGCCTCCAAAGCATCGTTGGGCATCTTCATTGCAATGTCAAAGCTTGCAATAGCGCCGTCTACACTCTATAAGGGAGTCCACACTCCAAGCTTGCACATTCAACGATCATAGTGAAATCGTATGTACAAGGAGATGCGGGATTTCAAATAGCACATTCCAATACCTGAAGCTCCAACCTTACAACGGTACCGGAACCTGTTGTGCATGCCCTCCACAAAACCCCAGTACTCTTCTAAAAGCCTTCCTAATTCCTCGTAATGCGCATCTTTACATACAAGCATTGTGGTAGTATCCACAAATCCAAACTCTTTAAAAATGTGCACAAAACAATGAATAGGCAAACACCTACTCAAGCCCACAGACCTAGAAGCTTTAGAGTATTTCAAAGATTTTTGGACATCCATTATCATCTTTTGCTTGAAAGATGCTACCGACCACAAATCTGGGACCGGCCACTCCATACTTAATAAGGAAGTTACTTTGATGGGTTCAAGCATTCCAAACGCTTGTGTAGAAGTAGGGACAATATAGGAGTGAGAATAGAAGAAAATCCTTCTTTGAACCAGTTTGGTTGGGCAAAGATGTGGGAACATTATTGCTCCAATATCCGCATGTATAGCATTGAATGTGCCAGAGAGACTATGTAGTGGCTGCTCCTCCACCAACGTGGATGGAAATATGACTATAAATGCATGACAAATGTTAAGTATGAATCCATAATAACAATACACTGTGATTTCACATCTAGCTTTGTATTCTCAAAACATGTACTTACAATGTGTTGGAAATCGAGGTGGTTGTTGCAAGTGCATGGTTGACATTGAGAAAACATGTTGCACAATGGCTACGGTCCCCTTGTCTTTGCGGTTCTTGAAGCCAAGGAGCTTTCCTTTCCAATGAAGATCCAAGTTTGCACGTTTCCGCACACGATGAGGGCCAATAGCAAATGGTTGCATGTATACCCAAGCACCTTTGGTGAACTCTTGTGGCACCCACTCATCATCTACACCTCTAGTGTTGTGGCATGCAACTGTTGTGACCTCATCCTTTGGCCGCCTTTGCGAAGTAGAGTTGGCCATGGTCGAGCAAATAAAACTAGGAGGAGGAGAAGGACCTTGCTTGTTGCTACAATGTAGGTGGGATAAAGTGATATGAGAAGGTGGTTAACCCTTGTGGCAATGGGAGGAGAAGGTGGATAACCCTTGCTTGGTGTGGCAATGAAAGGTTGTAGGGGAGGAAAGAGGAGCTTCCTTGCTGCAGCAATGGAGATGGTGTAGAGAGAGAGAGAGAGAGAGAGAGAGAGAGAGAGAGAGAGAGAGTGTTGGAGTAGAGGATGGGTGTGATGGTTGCAACCAAGAAGGCGTTGGAAAAGGGATTCTAGAGAGAGAAAATCACTTTTTGCCTAATAACTACTTTTGGGGGAGCTCTGGATAGCAAAAAAAGATTTTTCAAAAGTTTTTTAAAAATTTTGAATTTTAGGGTTTTTGGATGCACGTTTTGACTTTTTGAGATCAAAAAATGCTTTTTTGACCATAAAATAGTTTTAGGGGGGTTTTCAGAAGATGAAATTTGAGTTTTGAAATTTCTGAAAATTTTCAAATTTTTAGGATCTTTTCATAACCGGATCAAAAAGGAGGGAAGTTGGAGGTTCCATATGGCCCACCCCCCCCCCCCCCACCTTCTCACTAGGTAAGAGCCCATTTAAGAAGTGTAAGAATACTTTGTCCCCCTACATTTTTGAGGGCATAGAGTGTGTCCACCACCCTCTTCTCATTGGCTAGCCTCTAATTAACCTTAATCCCAAAGGGCCCCTAGAGGGTTCATATTTTTCCTAATGTGCTGTAATGGATAAAGAAGTTGCAAAGACAATGGAATAAACCGTGCCATGTACTTCACTTTGTGTATAAAAGTTGCCAATTGCTTTGTACTCGTAGGTGATGGAAGAAGAATAATAGACTTAACCTTTTCTGGATCAGCCTCAATGCCATTTTCTGACACCATATGGCCCAATAACTTCACCCTTGGTTTTGCTAGATGACATTTCTTAGGATTTAGTTGTCCTCCACATTCATCATATCGAGCCAATACCATCTGCAGCTTCTCATGGTGTTCAGCCCAACTGCTACAAACACAGAAGTCATCCATAAAAGCTTTAACACAACTACCAATGAATGGTTCCAACACCCAATTTGCTCTCTCTTGATAGAAGGAAGGTCCATTTGACAACCCAAATGGCAATACTGTGTAGCAATAGC
This sequence comes from Adiantum capillus-veneris, assembly GCF_014529385.1. NCBI lineage: Eukaryota > Viridiplantae > Streptophyta > Polypodiopsida > Polypodiales > Pteridaceae > Adiantum > Adiantum capillus-veneris. The sequence continues at coordinate 44,856,352 of NC_140938.1, forward strand.
AGCCCCATGGCGTAATAAAAGTGGTCTTTGTGCGGTCTTTAAGAGCAATCTTCAATTGAAAATAGCCTGAAAAACCATCACACACACTGTACCTCTCATAACCTGCCACTGAATCCAAGATCTGATCGATGAATGGAAGAGGATATGGGTTCTTCTTAGTGGATGCGTTTAAGGGTTTAAAATCTACACAAATTCTCCACTTCCCATCCTTCTTTGGACTGACTACAACTGGACTCACCCATTCTGTGGTCTCCACAGAGACTATGAACCCTGCCTTCAACAACTTGTCCACCTCTTCTCGCAAGGCTTCCATTTGCTCTTGACCCATCCTTCTTAGCCTTTGCCGCACTGGCTTAGCACCTTCTTTCAGCTCTATATGCATCTCTTCACCCTTGAACCCTCTGATCTCTTCATATTAAGTAATGAACAAATCAGGAAAACTAGCCAGCATGTGCAAATATATATCCTTCTCCATAGCTGAGAGGTCTCCACTGATCATTTGTGTCATCAATTCCTACTTCTTTGACAACTCAACCTTGGTTTGCATTAGCCCTTCAATCACTTCATAAGGCCCTTCACTTTCATCTTCAACCTCATTCGCAAATGCAACTAAACCAAACTCTTGGATTTCTTTGTCCATCAAAAGAAATGCAACATCTGCATCCTCATCACTGCTGGTAGTGCTATCACTGTCCTCATCTGTCACCGTGGAAGAGTCTTCATCACTAGACTCATACTCATCTTCATAAAGCTCCTCTAATCATTTCCTTGTGTCCATATTATAAAGCTTCTTGGTACCTGTCTTTCCATAGAGGCTAATCGTACCATGTTGCCAATCTTGAACAGCTCCCACTGCACGCAACCATGGTCTGCCCAGTATAATAGGATATGCTCTCAACCCTGCTAGCATCACATGAAAATCAACCACTGCCTTTGCATCATATGCCTCCAGTTCTAAGCTCTTTACAACACCCAAGCATTTTACTTTTTAATGGTTTGCCAATCTGATCCGAAAACCTGACACCCCAGCCACTGTGAGACCCATCTCCTCAATGCATGACTGTGTTATGACGCATATTTGGGCTCCGCCATCCACATAACCTTGTCCCAAATTTTTCCTTTTATGCCACACATTTACTATTGGACAAATGTCTGGTAGCTCATCCATTGCCAACACCTTTACTGAACCTCTCTCTGGCTCTTTCTCCATTGGGTTAACCATCCTCTTCCACTGTCGCTTTAGCTTAGGCACCATCTCTATAAGCTGCCCAAAAGTAACATCTGCCTTCCTGCTCGTCAAATCCTCCTTCAAGTCATAGCTTAATTGCCCATCCCCTAGTGGAAAACCTGAAACATGAAACTTTCGACGAGCTCTCCTTTTTCTCTTGGCCTTGACATCCTCGCCTTCATGACTCTTTCCCTTCTTCTTACTAGGACCTCGGGAATTTCTTCCTTCCTTATCGTCTGTGGTCCTCTTCCCAATAGGCATCACTAATGTATCCTCTAGCTTTGATGCCTTTTCCAAGGTGACTACACTTAGCACTTTTGTCTTTCCCTTTTTCTCCTGGGTTAATCCACTGGTTCCTTCATCTCCCTTAATTTCGATGCCATAATCACTTGACCTAGTTAGCACTTGTCTTGGCAATGGATACATGTCTCTCCCCATCCTTGGTGGCTTATCACATTGTGGGCTGATGTGACCCAACTCTCCACAATTGTAACATGTGGGTGTCTCCCTCCAAAACCTACCATTGCTTTGTCCAACACCATTCCTAGGTCTTTCTTCACCTCCTGGCTGATTTGCATACCTCCCTCGACCTCGATTATTTCCCACTTGACCTAGCATGTTTAGGCTGAGATTCTTCATCAAATCTACCACTTGCGTCATGTCTTGCCTTAGCCCATCATCTTGCACCGATGTAGTGACCACTGCTAGCATAACCTGAGTAGTAACAGGAACCACTGGTTCATGATGAACCCCTAACATGCGACCTTGTAAAGACTCTATATGCTGAAATTCAGACCTCATGGGAAAAGACTCCACCCCTAACTGGCTCATTTTCCTCAACTTCCACTCTTTGTTCCTTGCTACCTCTAGTGCATCTTCATATGTCCTAGGCTTCTTTAGCTCCACTCTCCAACGTATATTCTCCCAAAGACCAGCCAAGAACCTGTCCTTCTTCATCATGTCAGGCGGGGGTACCTGTGGTGCTAAGGCCTTGCACATCCGCTCCCATGCCAATGAGAACTTACGTATGTACGCATCTACTGGCTCACCTTTCTTTTGCACCAAACCTTGTACTTCTTGCCACACTTTGTCAGGATCTTCTATCTTCACAAACTCCACTTCCAACCCATGCCTTAGATTGTCCCAACTCAATCTTACAGGTGGATCCGCTGCACGCAACTCCTCTTCAAATGTTTTGGACCAGACTCGTGCATCACTCTTCAAACAAATTTGGAGAAGACGTAACATCTGCGCAGGGTCATGAATCTGGTTGCTAATGCAGGCAACCTCCATCTTTTCCAAAAAATCTTCCACATCTTCATCACTTCTTCCATGAAACTCCGGATAAGAGAAAGCCATGGCTACCCAAGTTACAATGCTTTGAGAACCCCTTTGAACACACGTGCAAGAACCCAAAACTTTTGACTTCAATGGAGCTCAACTTTAGATAAGGACAAACACATGTACATCAAATGAGTTTTTATAGTTGATCATCGGAATTACAACAGGCAAAGGACATTGCAAGATCTCTCGTAATCTTCTTGGCCCGAACATAAAGACTATGCGCTGCTGGAAAAAAATCTTCATGGACACATGAACATTTATCTGGATTCTTTGAGTTAAATGAAATGGAGTGAATTGAGGGCCATTTTGATCATCCATTAAAGCCAACCATGAAGCTCCCAAGAAGGCACACCTGACTTAACCTTTGATTTTGCCAAAATTTCAACAGCATAACAACATAAATGGCTCAAAAGACCAAAAAACCAGCCATCATAACTTGGAATAATTTTGGCAGAGTTTCCCCAGAAATAGAGCAGTAGGAACCCAAAATATAGACTGTATATGTATGCATAAACTGTCAACAATAGAACCCGAGCATCAAATAGGACTCACTAGTACATAGCCTATGGAGAGGTCACAAAAAGGGTGCTCTAGCTACCTGTATCACCGAAAGGATCTCCACATTTGAGAATCCCCCAGCTCAATAAAACCTCACGCTATCGACCCTCACACGAAGGCTAATGCAAATCGCGTATAGTCAAGTCTCAGAAATGACTATCTTCCAGACCAAGTCTCAGAAATGACTGGGACTGCCAAATAAAACCAAATATGGCTCCACAAAGGCGTACAATAGTAGTTTTCATAAGTAACGTACAATCCAGCAGACAATGCGCTCAAACAGGCGATAAATGATGTATACCCACAACAACTGCAAGTGACACCACTGCTAGCATATCACTGTACTCAAGCTACCTGTACCTGTGTGAATCAGCTGTACCTATCCCTGTAACCTGTAACCTATAACCTGTAGTCTGCAACCTGTAATCCCGAATCTCGAAGCTTGAAGCTCGAAGCAGAAGGTATCCGAAGAAGATCCTCCGTGGGGGCGCCAAAAGAATGTGAGCGGGATGAAAACACACAGAACGCCTCTATAACGACCCGACACACACTCTTGGGAAGAAACACACACACACACACACACACACTATGGGGCACCACTCGGCTTACACAACCTGCCTGGCCGAGACATGAAACACACAGACGGAGTGAGAAGAGAGAGATTTTCCACTTGCCCACTCAACACTCACACATACACACTCACACACACACTCTCAATTCAGCTCAAAGGAGGAAAATTTCTATTGTTTAGAGTCAATGAAGCTCAGCCCAACACCAATGGGGCAAATAGTTTACACAGTATTGAGGAAATACACCAGATACAACCACAAAATTAAGCAGAGGCTTCACTCACCGGAGAAGATTACACAGAAAAACAGCAGAAAAAGAGTGAGGAATTTGGCAAAGTGGACAGCGCCATCGCGTCCGGAACGGCCCAAAACCCCAGTCTACAATGTCAAAGTGCTCAAATCCGACCTCGGATGAACAGTTTACGGCCAAAACAGGCTCCAAAATGGGCAAAAACACAATTGCGGCTGTTCCTCCTCTCTTCTCCATGTTTTTTCTGGTCTTCTCTCTATTTTTTCAGTTCCCACACTTAGCTTTATTAGTTGGGCACCCGTGGCCTTTTAGATGACCTCAAACGGACCCCGAACAGGCCAAAAACTGACCTCGCAGTGCATAGTTGTCACCTTTTTGCATCATCCGCACACCTGGCACTCAGTTTTTCCAAATAATGCATCCCGCAACCACGTGAAGTGGCCCCAAAAAGTGGTCCTCATGATGACCTTTCTGCATAAGTATCACAAGAAAACACCCACGTTGTGTCCGTATTCATCCACGTGCAAATATTGACCCCGTTCGGCCTCCTGACGCCACTCGATGCCATCTGACGCACCTGCTTACCTCATGTCGTCGGCCCACGGATAGCTTCGTCGAGAAGTTTTACGCACTAAAAACTCCTCTTTATTATAGAAAAAACACAGTGGTACTGGTAATAGTGAAAATCGATGCACTATGTACACCCTATCCTACCTATACACATGTGGGCCCCACATAACCACCTGGATCTGGAAAATGGGCAATTCTTTAGTTGATGCACCATGCATGTGTATGTACATATGCGCAATCCCTTGCTCCAAAAAACTCATGACAACGTATCTTCGAGTGAAGGAGAAAAAAAGTGCCGATAAAAACAGCAAGGCCGGATCACTACAAGGCACTCTACCAGCTCTACAAGTAGGTGTAACAATCCAAACCACCAAACTATCTACTGGGAGTCAAGTTTGCACGTGGATATGTTTATTTTGTATGCACACGTCCGGTAAAGTGGGCTGAGTTTGCATCTGAGGTGGTGAAGAATGTGACCAATGAAGGTCACTTAGATAGGAAAAGAGAACAATGGAAGTTAGAGACTTCCCAAGTATCCACAGGAACCCCAAGTGGTTCTGCCATCTTCTTAGTAAATACCCCATCTAGAAGTACACCAGGCGGAAGTGGGCTTTTTGTGACTACTCAATCTGCGTTTAGTGTTGAAGTATCCACTTCCTTGCAAGAACTTCTTGTTGAGGTTAGAAAATCTCATGACAATGTATTAGCCGAGTGTCAGAAGACTAAGGATTCTGTGGTAAAATCTGTTGCTGATGTGCACCGTTGCGAGGGTTCCCTTGACACCATCCGAATGCACTTCCTTGACGATGCCAATGTACCAACAGGCTTGCTTGACAGCCTCCAAGAAAAATTTGACCAAGCAAAAGCCACCCTACAGCAGGCAGCACAGGTATGCTTTTAACTCCATCTGATTGTAGTATAATACCTGCAAAGTACCATATGGTATAATTTTTCATACCGGTAGGATTATATCATATTTGGTAAGGGTAGATGACAATACCGGTAGGATGTTATCATACCGGTATGATTACATCTTATCGGTAGGATATAATCCTACCGGTATGGTTAGATCTGACCGGTATGATAAAATCCAACCGGTTTGATGTTATGCTTCAGGTATAATGTTATCGTACTGGTATAATGTTACCGGATGTTATCCTACCGGTATGATGTTATACTATCCAGTATAATAACATCATACCGGTGGGATAACATCATACCGGCAGGATGTAATCATACCGATATGATAACATCATTATACCGATCTTCAAGCATTTATACCAATTTTATACCTGTTTGACATTGTCTGATAACAGAGGTCTCTTGCCTACAGGAAGAATTATCCAAATGCTTGGAGCGTGAGGAAACCTTTGGTCTCTGTGTCACGTTTGTGACAAACATGATTAGTCAACCAATGCTACCTGAAACCATAGTCTTGCCTGCACGAGTTTCAGCTCGTGGACACAGTGTTGTTCTCATTGATGTGTGCAATGCTTGTGGTGTAAAAATTCATGATCACAATCGCTCAAGCCATGTTGTTCTATTTCCTTGTTCACATGCATACCATGCATTCTGCTATGCTCACTTGGCTGAGAAAGGAAAGTGCATGCTTAAGGATTGCCCCAGAGTTATTTTTGCAGAAGACCAATCCCTTCTAAAGAAGAAGCCAGTTGAACCATGCCCAAAAATAGGTGAGAAAATTGTTTCAATGGGTAAGAAATACACCATTGTTTTAATCAGGTGGTTGATTTTTGTCTTCTCTGATGTTTTTTTAGAGTCAAGCTGCTTCAGAACTACTGCCGGTAAAGACACAGGGAACGATGCAGTGACCCCTGCATACAAGACACCTATGGAGGTTTTTCTTGATGAAAGTGTCCCTGGTAATGCTAAGAAAGCTGTTTCAGAAACAGTAGAAGAAGAACAAAACTTTGAGGTAATGGAGTAGAGTACGACTGGTGCTGAAGGGAAAACCCAAAATGAGGAAGATGATGTGTTGCTAGACATTGGCGTGAGGGTGACAAGATCAAAGACCCCGAGAAAACGAGGCCAACGTGGCAAGAGTAAGTTTTTTCATTGATTAAGGCTCTAATAAGTGATCTTTTGCTGCACAGCTTTCTAAAGCTGATGGTCGCGTAGATGTCAGGCTGGAGGGAAGTCCCGAGGAGACCCTTGCTCAGCATATAAGAAAGGCGAAAAAAAATAAAATCGAGAAGACTGCAGATGAGAAGCCTGAAATGGAGCAAAAAAGAAAGGAAGAGGAAGAGACCCAGGGGCATCCAGAAGAGGAGATGGACATAGAAGACACTAAGGAGATGCAGAATACCGGCACAAGTTTTGACCCTATACCCAGAGCCTGCAAAAGATTATAGTTTGCCCCCCCTATGTTTCTTTTTATGTAACCACTCCTAAAATTAATATAACTTTCTTTCCCATTCGACGTCTCTTTCATCTTGTGCCTAATTTTTGAACATTGTGTATTTTTATTGTATGATTTTAATCTGTAGATATGTCCTAATTGCATATTTAAATTTGAGTCTTGTGTAATTTTGCATCTGCAATATGTTTTTAGTTGAAGAATGGCGCCTTGCAGATAGGTTCATGGCTGGCAAGCAGAATGGCACGGCTGACATTCGTGCAATATGGAATTGCGTGTTGTCTCCTGCAATGCTCGTGTTTCCTATATGGTATAGACTAATTAAAAGAATCCCACTGATATGGCCAAGGCCACCACCTTCGTTGAGCGTCTAGTGTAGGGTTCTCATTTTGGACCTTAATGGATTACTGCTCAAGAAATTTGATGGAAAATATGGTGAAGAATTGTCCTACTGGCCAGAAATGCGGTATGTTGTTGAAGGGGATACACAGTTTTGGGTAAGGCACGATGCAGAAGTGTTTCTGAATTTTTGTTTCAGATGGTTTGAAGTGTGGATATGGAGCTGCTGCGAGTTTGAGAAGCTCAAACGCACACTAGCGACAGTGTTCCCTAACCATTCAATAGAGTGGTAAGTCAAGCGCAGTGCACAAGGGCCCCTTTTAAATTGGGCACGACAGATAAACCGGTGTTCCACAAGAATCTTGAAAATTTTCCTGACCTACCACCTGACACACTTATCTTTGATGATTCTAGATATAAGCTAATGTTTAATCCATTGGGGTCATTTCTTGTTTTTCCCAATCTAGAAAAGCAGTCTAAAGAAGTGCACGCCTATTTTCTGTCAACCACTGTCATAAACTGGTTGGCACACTGGTTGTACTCTCTAAGGAAAGAATTGAGTATACAAAGAGGACTGTAATTTGTGCAGACGGACAACCTGACGACACCTATGTGCGTTGTTTTTATTGGAAATGGCAGATTGACTTTTTCCAGAGGAAAGGAACATATTTTTTTAATTAAAAAAAACTTCATAAAGTCTAGGAAGTGGGCGACTTTTGTCGATGGATGTAAATGGATAATTACTTAGCCTTCTTGTCAATCAATGTAATAGAATTCATGTATAATACATTTAGAAGCAAGTTGCACGGAAATACGTTGTATTCTAGAGAGAGAGAGAGAGAGAGAGTCTGATACTGAGAAATGGCTGGTATGATACCGATATGATACTGGGCAGTGACTGGTATGATACTGAGAAGTGAGAGAGAGAGAGAGAGAGAGAGAGAGAGAGAGAGAGAGAGAGAGAGAGAGAGAGAGAGAGAGAGAGAGAGAGAGAGAGAGAGAGAGAGAGAGAGAGAGAGTCTGATACTGAGAAGTGACTGGTATGATACCGGTATGATACTGTGAAGTGTTTGGTATGATACCGTTATGATACTACGAAGTGACTCGTATGATACTGAGAAGTGACCGGTATGATACTGAGAAGTGAGAGAGAGAGAGAGAGAGAGAGAGAGAGAGAGAGAGAGAGAGAGAGAGAGAGAGAGAGAGAGAGAGAGAGAGAGAGAGAGAGAGAGAGAGAGAGAGAGAGAGAGAGAGAGGAGGGGGAGAGGGAGAGGGACTTGTATGATACCGGTATGATACTGAGGAGTGACTAGTATGATACCGTTATGATACTGAGAAGGGACAAAGACAGAGAGAGACTTGTGGCAGCAAGAAAACACTTCAATGGTTGTAGCCATGGCCCTATCTAGGTGGGGGAAACAAGACAGAGAACGTGTTCTCAAAGCAGTTGTATCATGCTCTGAATATGCAGAAACACAGTGCATTGAGCGGGTATTTTTTACAACCTTCACATCCCAATTTTTTTCCCTTTCGACGTCCCCCAATTCAATCACCCAAAAAATCCTGCTTACATAACCTGGGATGCATAGGTGGTTGTAGTACCATCTGACAAGGTCCGTCTCAATAATGCCACAACATCTGCAGCAGAGTCTATCTTTGGGCAGTTTGGCTACAATTGGTCTTGAGTTAAAGACCTTTTTATCACTGCTCCCGCACCGTCGTGTTCTCCCTTACCATGGCCGGATCCAAAAAAGTTCCACAACATTTTCCATCCCGTAAAAACACTGTATTTGCATTTTATTCAATGAATAGAAGAATATTAATATACTCTTGGCACGATAAAATTACCAAAAAAAACACGTATTATAATATTACTGATGTTAGACAAGAATTTTATTACAACTTTAATGCCAATATTATAGGTCTCTATATTAAAACCACCTTCAGATAATGTTTGTTAGAACATGGTATACCAGGCAAGGAAATAGAATGGTCTTCTTGCTTTGAATTGTGAAGTTGCTCCATTAGACCATACCCAATGACGCCTTATGTTTAGACCAAATTGCTTTAGCCATTCCGCATGTTTTAGAAAACAGTGTTGAACAAAATGTGTGTCATGTTGCTTGTCATCTAAAATGAAGAAGTGAATTGTCTTGTGGATGTCACCTGCATAATATAAAAATCATAAAGTATTGAAGGCTTAATACAAAAGAAATAATACTGATCTAGGGTGATGTCGTTACTTGCAATTCGGGAATATGTTATGTGCACAACAATAGTTACTTGATTTGAATACCAGTGCATGGACTGAATCTCATTTTGTTCTTTGAAACTATAATTTTTAGCAAAGTCAACAACTAACACAACAACATCTTCTCGAAAGCTTTGTATACATTCCTTATATTGTTCTGCTTGCCATCTATACACAAAATTATGCATTATGTATCTCCTAAGATGGTCTTTGAACATGACTGAGAGATCCTGACATGATATTTCCTTATGAGACAAGACTTTCCTTTTCTTCTTCTGACCGTCACGCGCAGTTCCTACTTCTAGGTCCTCAAAAATCTTCACCACAATATTTTTAGCAATAAATGCAGCCTCTGCAACACAAAAATCTAACTTATCCGGGCCACTTCTTTTACATTGACCACTCAAGCAAGCAAGGGCATGGAAGGTGGACGTATTTGATTTTGGACACAGTATAGAGTCCAATAAGGCTGTTACACTCTTGATAGGGTTTTTTGGTGCCTTGCATCCACCATTGTCTTTGCATATGTTGCATTGACATTGGCAAGCTTTTCCATGCAGATGGAATACAGAACTTCGCATGTGATTTATGGCATCCTGTAGGAAGGACATTTGAACATGTGAAATGCAGCAGCAAGTATATTGGTCTCTCTATTTCCGCACAAAATACAGCTTTATGTACTCAAACGCATGCTGCCTTATTACAATTTCAGGGTATTTTTCTTTGAAGTTGAGAAAGAGCTCCACCTACAATGAAAGACATATATGGTTAAAAAACATTGAAGAAAACTGCAGGTTTTTATTATCTTCGAAGAAAACTGTTACATTACTATAAACCAGTATTTTTATTTCAAACCAGTATGTTTTTTCACTTAATTGGTTAGGCAAACTAGTACATATGAACACATGTCCTTGGTACGTACCAGTGGTATATAAGTGTCAACCAATTCAAATGTTCTTGCTGCTGATGTAAACCAGTCTTTTCATTTAAAACCGGTATGTTATTTACCTAACCAGTACATGTGAGCACTTAACCACGATGTATACCAGTGAAAAATAAGTGTTAAAAAAAATAAACACACGTCCTTGGTACGTACCAGTGGTATATAAGTGAACCAGTTCAAATGTTCTTACTCCTGATGTAAACTAGTCTTTTCATTTAAAACCGGTATATTATTTACCTAACCAGTACATGTGAGCACTTAACCACGATGTATACCAGTGATAAATAAGTGTTAAAAAAAATGAACACGTGTCCTTGGTACGTACTAGTGGTATATAGGTGTCAACCAGCTCAAATGTTCTTACTGCTGATGTAAACCAGTCTTTTCATTTAAAACCGGTATGTTATTTACCTAACCAGTACATGTGAGCACTTAACCACGATGTATACCAGTGAGAAATAAGTGTTAAAAAAAATTTACTGGATATGTAAACCAGTATTTTCCTTTCAAACCGATATGTTTTTTACCTATCTGACATGACAAACAGTACATGTGAACACTCGACCTGCACATGTGAACAGTTAACCACGATGTATACCAATGAGAAATAAGTGTTAAAAGTTTTTCACTGGTTATGTAAACTAGTTTTTTACCTAACTGGTATGACAAACAGTACATGTGAACACTCGACCAAGATGTTTACTGGCATAAAATGTGTAAACGGTTTTAAATCTATTTACTGGTTATGTAAACCGGTATTGTAATATCAAACCTCTATTAGTTTTTATATAACTGGTTATGTAGTATGTCTACTACATACCAGATATACACTTGACCGAGTTGTAAACTATTGTGAAAATGTGTTAACCAGTTGAAATTAATTTACTCGTTATATAATCGATATTTTCATCTCAAACCGGTATTAGTAAGTGCATAATTGGTCGGGTTAACTAGTACATCTTTCACATACCACATATATACACTTGACCAAGTTCTATACTGGGTGGGAAAAAGGTGTTAACCAGCTAAAATTAATCTGCTGGCTATGTAAACCAGTTTTTTCATTTAAAACCGGTATTAGTTATTACATAACTGGTTAGGTTAACCTAGCATAGAGAACCTAGCACAAACCTGCATACTGAATTCGCTACTAGTGCTGACTCGGACCTGTCAATTGGGGAGAAACTACCATGTGGAAGAGATGAGGCAAGGCTGCGAAGCAAGGAAGGGCATACTATGAATGCTATGCAGGCAGGAGCAGACTCGCATAGTACAATCGCTAGGAAATTCGGGGTTTTTAATTTTAGTCCCGTTTGTTTATACATATCATACACGTATGAAAGTATGCGTCTGCAAACGTATGTTTCAGCAAACATACACGTATGATAAAAACTATGTTTCCATTCATATTCTCCTTCACATCCAATATTTATCTACTCTTAGTCTAGGACCAAATACAGATTCCCCTTATTTCCATTTATAACTTCCTTCATATCCGATTTCATATCTACTCTTATCAACCCAATTATAGTGAATACAAGTCATGAATGCAAATATTAGAAAACAAAAATGAATATAGTGAAGCAAGTTATTACCTGAGCTTGTTCAAGAAGATGCACAGGATGTTTGACATATGAATTTCTTCCAATACTCTTTCTGCACACATCCTTCTTATTGGGTGAAACATGAGTGTTAGACATCCAAAAAGAGAAGATCAACTCTTTCTCATTAGGTGTTATGAAACCACGATCCATGGGTTGTCGAGCACACAAAGAGATTGGCAAATTGCCATCACCTGCTGCCCTCAACCGATTCTTTGCAGCTATGAAGTTCCTCTTGTGCAAATTTAGCAATTTAGATGCAACTGAAACATTCACTTTTGAGGTAGATGTACACTCAACATTCATAAGCATTGTTGTGATGAACCTTTTAAGAAAGAGCTCCTGTCCGCTCTTGGGTAATTTGATTGCATCTATTGTGTTGCGTATGGCTTCAACAAAGGTTGTTTGTGCCCTGGGCATTTCAAGGTCTCCAAGACAAGGATGATTGACAAACTTGCACAAAATATCTGAGCGTGATGCAACATCGAGGGCCTTTGTACGCCGATTGAAGAGCATAACAAGGTCATTGCAAAGTCTTTGATGCTTTGCATCATCAGCACCATTTTGATCATTATCTTCCTCACGTGCTACCTTCTCAAGCTTGTTCTTAGCACGCTGCTCCCTCTTTCTCCTAGCATGATATTCCTTGACCACATCAATAGCATACCTAGCACACAATTCACAGTGAGGCTGAGAGCAGTCACATACAGTGTGAGATTCTTGCTCCATGCTAGAGAGGGAGAGATTGAGCCAGGTGATAGGCCTACAGAGAGCAAGAGCAGTATATGACAACAATAGATGTGTGATAGGCCTACAAAGTAAAACAGCAATCTGTGCTCCTACACAGAGAGTTACAGAGATACAGGAAAACGAGAGAGCGGGAAGACAAACAGCTGGCTGACGTGCATAGTTAAGAGGTACAGAGCCGTCTTCTATATTTAACAAAAAGCTATGGAAATTCTATATTTAATTAAAAAGCTGTTCAAAAGAATATATCGAATTGAGCTAATATAGATGGTTTTATGTACCGGTTATAAAACCTCTATCTGGGACAAGGTTTTTGGTCCACCTATTCATGCATCCACCCTGGTGGCTGCTCTCACACCTTTGAACCTCCACTACTTGTTGAGATTCAGTTGCTACTTCTGCCATTGATTGGCCCACTTGATTTATCTCTTGTGATGTTGCTCGAGTGTTTTTTATTGAGCTGCTTGTTCAAGCTCTTGATTCTTCTCACTCAAGGTTTCTTCATGTGGTTGTGTCGCATTGATGAGCGATGGAGGCCTTGATATTTGTTGAGCTTCCAATGGGGATGAGGGAACATTGGCGGGCCCTTCTAAAGCTTCCTCCCATTCCGTCTCTTCCTTTTTGTAGAGCTGTTTGAGATAGGTATGAGGGTATTGGCCAGGGTGATACATGGGGTTCTTTGTTTGTAGTTTAGATAGCTTTGGTTTCCAAAATTCTTTGAAGTCTCCTACCAAGCCCCTTTCCCTTTCAAAGGCTTATCTTTCTCTTTTGAGGTGGGCATCTCTTTGTGATGGTTCTTTGATGATTATAGGTGTCGGTACTTTTCTTCTTTCGATAGCAGGTTCTTCTAGTTGTTTTTTCTTTAGCCTTTCTTTTCTTTTATTCTCCAGTCTTTGAGGATTCATATGCACATTCTGAAGCTTTATCCCTGTCGGATTCACTGCATCATCCCTCATCGCTTTCTTCTCTAGAAGGCAAGGTCATTCCCCTAGTTGATCGCCTCAATTTGGGTGCTTGAGATTCATGTTCTTTTTGCTTTTCCTCCTCATTCCTGACTTCAACGATGAGCCATGTATTTTGGTCAAGAGCAGGTGGTAAGTTGTATGTCATCCCCACTGCATGGTAGGCTATCCTTGTGAGGACTTCCGGTGCTCCCAAGTACTTGTTCTCTGCAATCTTTTTTGTGACCTTGAGTGCATTGAGGACATATTGGGCATGATCGAGCGGTGTTGGTAACTTGGCCTTCAAAACTGTTGTAAAAGTTGAGGCCATTGCATGGTTTGGAACTTGCTTGGATTCTTTGCTCTGAAATGGAAATGTTGAGTGAAAAGACAAGCCGGGTCTTCAATTGGCAAGCCGGGTCTTTATGGACCATGTCAAAAAATATTGTTGCTGGTGTATTTTTGGAGAAGATACCTAATCTTTTCTTTTCCCTTGACCTCAAATGTCTGCTTGTTGTGTGTAGCTTTAGGGCTTCTACAATAATCTCCTAGGTAATCTGTACTTCTACTACTTGTCCTGCTCGATCTGTCAGCATGGCTGTGCCATCCTCTTGAATGGAGCTTTGGAGTTCATACACTCTTTGAAAATCCACTACACATGGTGGTTATTCATAGTAATATAGTAATCCCAGACGCATGTGTGCTTCGGCCAATTTAGGCTCCTTCGCTACATCACATATTTCTCTTGGCATTAGCTGCATTTCCACTGGCTGCCCTTCTGGTGTCTTGAAGGTTCCATGGAAGATTGGCACGTGATGTTTCTTGAGCAGATATTCTCCTATATATATCTTCTTTGTGACCTCTATGAACTCTTCTTGCAGATGGTGAAGGGGAAACTCTTGCAATTGCTGCTTCATGGGCTTCTTCTTTGATAGGGCCGGCGAGCTTTGCATTGATCCGGGGTGCAAGGATACATAATTTGCCATTAGGTATATTTTAGAGTAGGATTACGGCCTTGTGCCCCGCATGAATTTTAATTAATCATTTTAAAGTTGAGAGCCAAAATATCATCACCAAAAGCTACAGAAACAAATTTGTGAACTTTTCAAAACACTTGGACAAAAAATTTCATATTGGGCTATTAATCGCGATTTATAGCTATTTCTCTAATTAGGCATCATTTTTGGGGTTTTTCTGTGCACTTGGGTGGAAGATATTGAATAATGAAAGGATTTCACTTTTGGAAGCATTTGGATGCAAAAGGTCCAAATTTTGATCAATTTTTGGCTTGAAGGTCTTTGAAAATGAAATAGGGATGATGCACAATTTTGGAATGTCCATTTGGCTTGATGTTGATGTGTGGACTAGTGAGACTATGTAGGAGCAGGTGATGACCAAATTTTTGAAGCTCTATCATTTTTTACTCCTTGGCTATTAATCGCGATTAATAGCTAGGTTCATTTTTGTTGGCTTTTTTGCACTTTGAAGTTTTGGGGTGTTTGTTCATGACGTCCCAAAGCACTGAATGTGGTTTGAGTATTTTTGGACACACAAGTTGTGCTTTGTGTTAGATTTTGGCTTTGGTGCAAAGTAAGTGCGTTTTTTGGTCTTGGAGTCAGTGAACAAGTGATTTTTGTGCAGTAAGTGGGTTTTTGGCTTGAAATCAACATGTGAAAGAGTGCTAAATTGGAAAAGTGGAAATAGAATTTAGCCTTAGACCTATTAATCACGACTAATAGTCTATGATGAAAAAGTTGGAAAGTGCAATTTTGATGATCCACAAGTTGTCCTATAGTCTTAGCAAGTAATACTTGGCTCCTACTTGGGCTTTTTTGATCTACTAGCACCTCTTGACACTTGAAACTTTGGCTTTGGAAATATTTGGGCCTTGCACTTTGTGGCTATCATTTTTTTCACTCCATGGGCCCCTCCCATAGGTCATCTTGACTTGACCTGTCGAGTTTCGTCCAATTTGGAGCTGATTTGTGGCTGTAGGTCAAAAATGACACTTTGTGGCCATTCAAGCCGATTTTCCATATCTTGGGCATCAAATGAGATTTTCTCTTGGTTCCACCTAGGTACATTGGTTATAATACCTATGGGGAAGTTTTTTGTGAAATCAGAAAGAATGGAATTCCAACTCTAAGCCAAAACTAAGATTAATAGGTATAGAAACATCCCTCCCTCCCAACCCTGGTCATTTGGTCACATGAGAATGTTCTATAGGTCTTTGCTATGTCCCCTATTAGTTTTGGTCATATTTGGTGGATTGAGTTGGCCGGAATGGTCGTTTTTACACTCGCTTTCTTTGTGGGGATTCTGCTAACCTAGGGTGTTTTTTGGATTTCTCAACCTCAAGGACATGAACAAAACTGGTCATTAGTAGGTTAGGAACTTACTCCTCATGTCTTATGTGAGATGGCGTACTGTGATGGTCGCTAGAAGTCGCAAAAGGCGCATGCCAAAAGCTCTCCCGGAGCTCTGCTAACTCAGTAGGTGAAAATGAGACTACTTTTAGCCTACCTTGACTCATACCCAGGCTTCCCCCCAAACTCCCCAATTAGTCCTACTAGATCGCGAAGTATACCTTTTTTTAAAAAATAAATAAATTTGGATTTCGGTTATCTCGTTTCCAAAGGTTTTGCAGAATCGTGCCTTGTGAACTTAATTTAGGCTTTCTGTCACCATCCTCAGAATCGTACAAGATTTGACATGGTTGCCCGTCTTTGCTCCATGATCATCATGGTTCCTTCCATTCTTCCATGTGCATTTATATTAGGAAAAATATGGACTCTCCATGGGCCTTGTAAGAATCCCTAATTTCAAGGAAGCCTGGCAAGATTAAGGGAGACAAAGACTTTGAATGGGGCTGTTTTGGTAGGGTCTCCTCCACCTTTGACCCCTAAAAAGGTAGGGGAAAGGGGAGGGGTAACCATTTTAAAAGTAGGGGTGGGGGTAAACCATTTGAAAAGTAGGGGGGAGGGGGGAGAATTCTATCTTCTCTCTCTAGCTTTTTGGCCAACTTGTAAGTGGCCTCTTAACTCTCCCATGCCACCTAATCAAATCCGTGGGTCAAAGAGGTCAAAAAAGTGACTTTTTTCAAAAACTTTCAAATAAATTCTATTTCCCCCTAAAAAGATGGCCCTAACATATGTGCATATAAAAAAATATTTTTAAACTAAATTACTCATAATTCAGCATTTTTTGACTCCCTCCAAAACTTTTAAGAAATTCCCCCCAAAATTGACCACCCTCCCTTCTAATCTAAGCTCCTCTCCTACACCCATCCCCCTTGCACCTGCACCTGCACCTGCTGCTGCACCTACACACCCATCTCCTTTCCATCTCTCCATTCTTCAAGCTCCATCTCTCCATCCTACAATGCCTCTTGACGACGTGACCAATGCCCAGCAAGCTCTTCACGCGGTAGGTCTCCAGGGCTTTTCCTGCGCCTACCTCAAGAGTATGTTTCGACAAAGAAGACATGCTTGGGTACATTACCTTCAGCCAACGAATGTTGCGCTCAAGGGGAGAAGAATGTGGATCTCTCATTAGGAGAAAGCTGGACTCACTTTTGGGCCTTTCAATTCTAGAGAGAGAGTGGCGCTCGACCAATGAGGAAGAGGCTAACGTTACGTTGAAAATCGACATTTTGGAGTCAAGCTCTTTTAAAAAAAGGGAGGAAATATTATTTTGGTTCATCAAATTGCACAATTTCACGCTTTCAAGGAATAAATTCCATAAGTCGTACTAACTATGTACCAAGGAATTTCAGAACTTTCATTGAGACTCTATCTAGTATCTTTGTTCCTACCCAGATATGACTTTGAGTAGCTCTACTTCCCTCTCAAGGCTTCTTGCCTTTTTCATATTTGTGCTAGCCTTTCTGTGTATTCATTCTACTACACACCATGTCTACTTCTCAAAGGCCTAGCACTACCATTGACTTTGTTAGCATTTTTAACAGTTATACTACAGACGATTAAGCATGGATTCCATCTCGAATAACTATCGAAAGTTGGGTTCTACTGCAAACTAGGAGGAGGAAGAGGAGGCAACACAATGATTTCGTGGAGGCTTTCAAGGGTCAAGTTAAAGAGTTTAAAGTGTGTGCACAAAGAAAGCGGGTGAAAGAGGTCCTCATACAACATGCTTTCCAGCGCAGACTTAAGGTTGCAAACATCTCCTCCAAGTTTTCCAAGGCATCAACCCAACTTTAAGTTATTTCAACATCTCGCTTAGTGCATGATTATATTCGAATATTAAGTGGTGGATATCATCTTTGGTATGTTTCAAATATTTAACCATCGAATAGGACAGATTGGCAACCAGTTGAGAGCATAGTTGGGATTTTTTATGCTTTCCATGCGTTTATTGGTGAGCAAATGTACCGAGGAAGACAACACAAGGAACTTGCAGATAATGGAATTTTCTTTTATGTGGAACCGAGAACTTCCATTGGTTGGGGTCGTGTAGCTCCTTTGTCACTTCCATCCTTTGACAGCAAGGATTGGTCCCTGCTTGCTTCGCAAACTAGTGAAAGGTTTAGGAATAAGTTGTTTCAGGATATACAAAAGTCCCTCAAGTATTCAATTTCCACAAAAATGGTTTGGCTTGCACTATTTATGCCTCTTGAAGTGTTTGTACATTTTTTCTTCGATGAGCAAATAAGAACTACCGCAACAATGTTCATTTGCAAGTCTGAGAGCTGTTTGGACTTTTTAGATGATAACTGGGATAGAAAACAATCACAGAACAAAATCTGTATTTTGCAAAAGAAGTCCATAATTTGCAAGTTCATTATAAGATCTCAAAATTTATTAGTATCGTTTTACTATATTAGATATCATCTTCTTAGTGGGCAGCTTATTCCACTCGACCAAGATACAGAGAACAGCCTCGAGAACAAACCTTTATCAATGGAGCTTTACTTTCGAGACAACCTACTTACTGTGATGGAGACAATATCAAGCACAACTCTTGCACAGCTCGGGATAGATCTTACATGTTAAGAACTTCCACTTTTGCCGGAATTGTATGCATTCAATCTCAACAATAGAAAGATACTTACTAAATCGATAAATTTTGATTGTCTTTAATACACTATGACAAAATCTAACTTTTTCTTCTTTTCAGATTCCAAGGCGCAAGGAGAAAACAACATTGTGCAAGGAGTCACTAACAAATACACTTCACTTAATTGCTTCCACCGGAAGCTAGGTCACATACCTTGTGCACGCAAAGAGCTTTGATGCCATGCAAACCATGATGTACTCTTCAAAATGACTAATGCAGAGACATTTTTTGGTGGTCAAACAATGTTTCAAAAATGTACATTTTCAATGTTTCAAAACTTTACATATTGTGTTGTTTCTGTCAAGATTTATACAAGTAATTTTCTCCCTTTCCTTGCTACTGTCCTCTCCCCCGGTTTGTGCCACTCATCCCCTGTCCTCTTCCCCGGTTTGTGCCACTCGTCCCTTGCCCTCTGCTCCGGTTTTTGCTACCTCTGCCTCGAGGGACGCTGGTCTCGGGCATCCTTTCGCGTTGCTCGAAATCATGGGCCTCTTCCATGGCTTCCCATACTTCTTGCACCTGTGAAGCTTCCCGCTGTTCTTGCTCTTGCCGTCGACGTGTAGCCCATTCCTCTACTTCTGCGGCGTCCACATAATATTGGTTTATTGCTTCTTGCATATTTCGAACTTCTTCTTGAGTCTGATTGTGGCGTTGCGTCATTTCGTTAATGCGAGCCTCTTCGAACTCCTCAGCTCTCGCCGCTTCCTCTCTTGTGCGTTTGTTTATGGAGATTATAATATGCTGGATGGCCATTACAGAAAAATGTCGCACATCGTTGGGGGTGTAGTTGTGTAATCGAAGTTCGTGTAGAAGCGTGATACAGAAATTTGTTGCTTCATACATACGTTGCAGCAAACAATAAAACAACAGATTACTTACGTTCAATATATCCATAATTTGATTGATGAGCAACAGGGCATTCAAACAGGTTCTCCAGCCACAGTTATAGTCATCAGTCTGCGTGGGCACGTTTACCCGTTCGTGCCGGACTACATTTCCTAGATCATGTTCTAACAAAAGATTCTCTACACAGCATGCAAGTTTTTTCACGGCACTACATACATAACCACTTGAGTTAGCAACACATTACAAAGAGACACTGCTTTCCAAATGTACCCAAATGGACCTTACGTTTTTACATGACCGTGAAACGCCCTGCTTTGCCTGGAGTTTGCGTAGTAAACAATCTTAGCTTCCATGTCAAATAACACATCAGACTCCAATGATCACTACAGAGACACGATCAAAGATGAGGAGAGATTCTCAATGCAAGATGTTTTTTACAAGGCAAGCAAATACTCAGGATTGATTGTACGCAGTGACCAGAAAGCGCACTAGATCAAAGTTGACTCTGCTAAACTAGTTCATCAGACTCAAGAAGGAAACTGAGTTGTTCTACAGATAAGGTGATATCAGTGGATCTATTACGTATACTTTCTCTTGAACCTCAGGGGGCAGAAGCGAAACAGCGTGGCTAACATGAACAAATGGCAAAGATTAGACTTGAACACCAAGTGAGTCAATCCCGAGTGAGTGGGGCAGCTATCAAATTCCATCCGCCATTAACTCGCTTGGTATTGACCCATGTCTTAACGGAAATGAGCCATTATAAAGAAAAACTTGACAAATGCCGCAAAGACATGCGTCAATACCGAGCGAGTCAGTGGCGGATTCTAATTCCATAAGCCACTGACTCGCTTGGTATTGACCCATGTCTTTATGGTAGTGAGCCATTATAAAGAAAAACTCGACGACTGCCGCAAAGACATGGGTCAATACCGAGCGAGTAGTACCACTATCCAATTTCATAAGCCACTGTCTCGCTTGGTATTGACCCATGTCTCGGTAGAGATCCATTTAATGAGCATGAGAATTAAAGAGCATGAGAATTACCGCAAAGCAACATTGACGACCTCATTCGTTAAGAGCGAGTCGGTGACACTGCGCATGCACCGGAAGTCTAGATTACCGAGGTTGAAAATGTAGGCCTCCTCTGACCTTGCAGGCAGCTGTATCTGCGCATGCAGAGGCGCTGAGCTCAACAAAATTCTCAGCTCCTCTTCATTCTCTTCGTTGATTTGCTTTAAAATAATTGACTCATACAATACGTTGGATGGACCTTGTGATGCAGAGCCTTGCCCTTGCCTTTCTTGAGCTAGCTCCCTGGCTGCCTCAGGCTTTGGATCATTTTCCTTCAATATTGGTTGCTCCATAGATGCCTCAGGCTCCAACCTGACCTGCTCTTGTCCCTCATCATCCCTTATTGGCTGCGGATCCTCCATGACTTGCTCATTCTGGTGTCTAGCTGGCTCCTCGATAATTGTCTCTGTTTCTTCCATGACTGCCTCGGGGTCCACTCTGGCTTGCTCGTGCCCCTCTGCGGCTATCTTAGCCTACCCATCTGTGTCGTTTCTCTCGACCCGTGATCGGGTTCTTCTTCTGCTTGTTTCAGCCCTAGATGGCTCTGTATGTCGTGCACGAGGATGGAGAGGGGGGATGTTGAGAATATCCATGGTTCTACTATCCCAGATAGGCACTGGCTGAAGCAGCCCATCGTAGCGGAAACGCAGCCTACGAAGAGTATCAAAATCCCATGGCATGATAGTGACACGGTGTGCATGGGCAGCTAGGATATATCCATCGCTGAAGAATTCCACGAGGTAGTCTTCGGTAATTTATTGAAGGCAAAGTAGTGCATTGTTGGCCCATCGCATGCCGACTCTCCACTGCTCGCAAATCTCTCGCACTACTCGCTGGAAAGGGAGACGTGGAATAGCATGTTGAATGTGTCGTTCTATCCTGCGCAGCTCTTGCAGTATACCTCTTTGCACCTCATATCGGCATCTTCTTGCTTGCGCATTCAAAGATTCACCTGTTGCCCTCCTAGTGCAGGCCTTTACACGAGGCATCTCTACAAATAGAATAACACCAAAAGACAATTCATTTGTCAGCACAAGGGACTTCAGATTTCAGAAAAGGTCAGTACCAAGAGAATAGGTGCATAGGAAAGAGTTGCCTTGCCTTATTCGCTCGGTAGTGACCTCAAAAAATAGTAATAGCAGGCATGACTTATATTTTCTGAGGTCACTAGCCAGCGAATAGGTGCATAGGAAAGAGTTTGCTTTGCCTTATTCGCTCGGTAGTGACCTCAGAAAATAGTAATAGCAAACACGACTTATATTTTCTGAGGTCACTACCGAGCGAATAGGTGCATAGGAAAGAGTTTGCCTTGCCTTATTCTCTCAATAGTGACCTCAGAAAATAGTAATAGCAGACACGACTTATGTTTTCTGAGGTCACTACCGAGCGAATAGGTGCATAGGAAAGAGTTTGCCTTGCCTTATTCGCTCGGTAGTGACCTCAGAAAATAGTAATAGTAGACATGACTTATATTTTTTGAGGTCACTACCAAGTGAATAGGTGCATAGGAAAGAGTTTGCCTTGCCTTATTCGCTCGGTAGCGACCTCAGAAAATAGTAATAGCAGACATCACTTACATTTTCTGAGGTCACTACCAAGCGAACAGGTTTGCATCCCCTGCAACAAAATACCTTATTCGCTGGGTAGGGACCTCAGAAAAGTGTACAAGCAAGCGAACAGGTTTGCATCTGCTACAACAAAATGCCAATGTGAAGGAGACGTTTAAATCCATGCGGTCCTAACTGTCATGTTGTTCCCTCCCATCACCTCCCCTTATCTCGGGGGGATGGTACCATTGATTCTCTCTCCCACGTCCACCTCTCATGAAACCGCATGGCGGTACCACCCCTCACATACCACTCACTCATAAGCCAGAACCTAGGCTCTGCTTTTTAGGCATGTTTGAAAGTCTATTTAAGTAGCAATTGTTTCAGAACCTCCCCCAGGGTTTTGCAGAACAACTATAAGAAGCTTAGGATAGTGGTGATGCCTTTCCAAGGTATACTCCCTCAGCGCTAGCAGCACCACATCTGGGCCCTCCTCATGAGGTCCTCCCTTGGCCCTCCCCTGATGTTACCCTTAATGTTCTCGATTGACACAGCCCGGGAGTGGTGGCTACTGTCAACACGGGAGTCAATTCTCGAGGTAAGCTGCTAGTAATTCTTTGCTTTCTGCTCCCAATTTCAAAGCTCCTAGTTTGAAGAGCTTATTTGCTAAATGCTTTGTGCAGGATGCTAGCCTGAAGCTGCAGCAAATGCTGATCGTCAGGCAGAGGGTCTCAATCCATAAAGACTCTCTGGAAGCAAGAAGGCCTGAAGAGATGCAGCGATTGCTCGCCAAGAATGGCTGTGTAGAGGCTATCATTAATTGGCTTCAGGAAATGAAGGATGAAGTGCTTGAGCTAGCTAGTAAATATGAGGAAGCCATTAACTTTGCCAACAGGCTTCAGGAAGAGATAGTCTAGCTGTGAAGGAAAAGGACTACATGGTTATTGCAAACCCTAAACCCTCGAAAATTAGTAGGCCACTCTTTGTAAAGTCTGAAGTGTTTTCTAACTCAAAACCTGGTGTTCATTTGTAATTTTGTTTCTTTCTTATAAAATCAAAACGTGTATTTGGCAAAAAAAACCCTAAATCCGCAACAAATAGGGTTTACCTTTCCCTTATTTGCTTAGTATTGATTTCTGTACTAGCAGACATCACTTAACTTTTCTTTTGGTCAGTACCAAGCGAATAGGGCTCTTTGGACTAAGTGACCTTACCTTATTCTCTTGGTACTGACCAAGGACGATGGTCAGTACCAAGTGAACAGGTGCAGCAAACAGGGTTTACCTTCCCTTATTCGCCTGGTACTGACTACACAAAATACAAGTGCACAGAAGGGTAGTAAGTAGCATACCTCTTCACTGTGTGTAGAGTTCTGCGTCACTGAAGCACTGCAAAACAAGAGTAAGAGAAGGAGGATGCGCGAGAGTAAGAGGTGACGGAGTTTTCTTACCACGTAGCGTCGATGGGGGTAGAGTTGATTATAATGATGCACAGTAGAGGACGCGAAAAGAGGAAGAATAGTTGAAACTTGAGATGTTTGGCGAGGATAAAGCCTCAACTTAGAATGATTACCTCGGGGAGGGTGACAACTTCACTTATGCTCGAGATTGTAGTTGGTAAATCGTACTGCATGGGAATCTGACACCATTTATTACTGCTTGTCCTTGAGAGCGCAACCCACATGCCTTTTTGAGTGACCATTTAGGGTCAAACAGATGCCAATCACCCTTGCAGTCGCCATCTCCATCTCCATCTCCATCTCCAAGTGGAACAAACAGATCGCCGCTGCCTTTGCCTTTTCTGCGCTCTTCCCCTTGGCCAACTCTTGTGATCCTGTGTTTAGAGTCAGGCGCCCATCGCCCTTGCATTCGCCATCTCCATCTCCAAGTAGAACAAACAGATCACCATCGCCTTTTCATTTTCTGCGCTCTTCCCCTTGGCCACTTCTCATGATCCTGCGTTGAGAGTCAGACGCCGATCGCCCTTGCAGTCGCCATCTCCATGTCCAAGTAGAACAAACAGATCGTCGTTGCCTTTGCATTTTCTGTGCTCTTCCACTTGGCCACCTCTCGTGATCCTGCGTTGAGCGACCTCCACTGGGTCGAGTCCTTTGCTGCCGCATCGCCATCGCCATCGCCCCCCTCTTGTTCTTGCTGTCGGTGGCCTGCGACATCACCATCCAACTCGGCGCCATTGGATATTGCAAAGACAGGTTATTTCTCCCTGCCTCTCCCCTTCTTGTGTGTTGTTAACTATGTGCGCACCGAAGCCACTACGTTAGGGTAAAATTAAAAGTCTCAAAACGCATGCATGGTTGGAATAATTACTCCTTATGTGACCGTGCCTGAGTTTGGGCATAGTGAGTGAGTAGGCCTATAAACCTATCACTGATAACATTAAATGCTTTGTTCTTATCCACCTATTCTGAATGCTTGGGTCACAGGATAGAACCAAGAGAATGGGGCCCTTCAGAGATTCTTGGGGCCCCTACTCGCTTATTTCTGACTCAACTAACGTCACCTCTTATGACATTAGCGCACGGGACATAACCAAGCGAATAGGGCCCTTCGGTGATTCTTGGGGCCCCTACTCGCTTGGTTCTGACTCACCTAACGTCACCTCTTATGACATTAGTGCACGGGACAGAACCAAGCGAGTAGGGCCCTTCGGTGATTCTTGGGGCCCCTACTCGCTTGGTTGTGACTCAAGTAATGTCACCTCTTATGACATTAGCACACGGGACAGAACCAAGCGAATAGGACCCTTCGTAGATTCTTGGGGCCCCTACTCACTTGGTTCTAACTCAACTAACGTCTCCTCTTATGACATTAGCGCACGGGACAAAACCAAGCAAAAAGAGACATTGAGGGGTACTAGAGGCTCAATATTCGCTTGGTTATGACACCAAATATTTTTGGCTTGCTTTTTCTTTCAGTCATGGGGATCATAGTCCTGGAGATAGACGTGGGTGAGGATACATGTGAAGAAAAACTATTCACGTTCTTATATAACGCCCGTGCTCATCACCGTGCACTAGAACTATCAGGAATGTTCAATGCAGAGTTTTCTATACAGAGGATTATAGATTGCTCATTTGAGTACCTACAAACCCATTTGCAACAGTATGAGGCAGTCACTTGTGACAATTCCATGACAGTTGATGGCATGAGATATGTGCACCCAGCTGACCTAGACCCTGACAAGATTGCTTCAAGGAGACTGAATCGCGGTCTAGAAAAGTGTCCCTCCAATGCACTGCTTGTACAAGACAGGTGTATGAAGCACTTCAAAAAGTGTCGCTTAGTGGAATTCTACCATGGGTTTGTCTGTTACTTATACTTGCAGACGGATGGTGAGTCAGAGACTTCGCAGTCAACAAATTTTGGTAGTTGTCCATTGGCACCGAGGAAGAGGTAGAGGATGTGGAGGTACAGTTCGACCCAGAAGAACAGCGGATAGAGGCACTAAAGGAAAAATTTGATGCGGGCTTAACTCTTGTTTCTCTTGTGGATGCAGCAATAGGGTGCAAGCAAGAAAGTCCAAGTAAGGAAGTGACTTTGCCTCTGAATTTTGCTCCCATCTTTGCTATGGTAGGCGACACCCCCTATGTTCTACTCACAGATATCATGCATGAGCTCAATATCGGGAGGACTACTGCCTAGTAGCAATTGTGAATTTTTGTGAGGCAGACATGGGGTTTGTGGACGATGATGGAGTGGACCAACATCTTATTTTGCTGACACAGCTATCCGCGACTCACAGTTCACTTCAGGGTGGCAACTGATCAAAGATACGTTCAATGAAGCGAAGTCCGGAGAGGCCAATTTGCCTACAGATGAGCAATTTGAATCGACAACAAAACAACTCGCCTTGGAAAACATGGGTAGGCACGTGGCACCCAAAGATCAGGTAATGAGTAGTCAGTCTATTCACTTGTGGGGGAGGTCGATGCTGGAAATGGACGAGAATCAGATGGTAACTTTTGTCGTGCATTCAGATGGTATTAGAGATGGCCCAGTGATAAAAGATCATGATCTTTTTTTTTTGCTGCTGACGGGAGCAAAGCGAACCCCGAACCCTGACGGCCTCTAAAACACCGGGGACCGAATGGCACGCCTCGAGCCTGTCATGGTAAAGCAAACAGGGGGCACCGCTTAGCTTCAGCGGCTAGGACGCAAAAAACACACCACCATAACAAAGTTTTCATCCAAGAGAGATGGATGCTTGGGAGTAATGATGAAGAGGAAAGGGAATGAGATCAAGTGAGTGAGAGAGAGAGAGAGAGAGAGAGAGAGAGAGAGAGAGAGTGAGGGAGGGGGTGTAGCGGCTTAGTACTTAGGCACCACAAAAAGATGGCGAATCCGCACACCCTTCACACATACACAAGCTCACTCCAAACACAAGACTAGGTGGCGAGTCCGCACACCTCAGATGGGCAAAACATTGCAAGAAAACATACTCACAAAACCTCAAGCTTTATTTAGAGAATAAGGCGATGAAATGGGGAGCATAGGGTAGGGGAATGAGAAGGGAGAGAGTGGTAGAGCACATGGCGGATAGGTGGGAGTTGATGGCGAAGACTCGCATGAGGGTTATGGCCATCATCCTTCATTTAGTTGCCCTTCATCTTCCATAGCCAAGGGT
This sequence comes from Adiantum capillus-veneris, assembly GCF_014529385.1. Taxonomy (NCBI): domain Eukaryota; kingdom Viridiplantae; phylum Streptophyta; class Polypodiopsida; order Polypodiales; family Pteridaceae; genus Adiantum; species Adiantum capillus-veneris. Next base: position 44,883,254 of record NC_140938.1, read on the forward strand.
GTAGAGGTCATGCTCAAGACAAGCATGGTGATTGCGGCGATGGTGATGGTGTGGGTGTGTGTGTGTGCACTAGGCACACACAGTGCATAGTGTGTTCTTTGGTGATGTTGTGTGTGTGTTTAGTGTGATGGTGACCCCTCTTTATATAGGGTAGGAGGGGGGAGAAATTCTAGAATTTAGAAATGAAGAAATCATTATCTACATAGGCCATGTGACTGTGGGCCCCACTTGTCTGGCTGTGTGTATATGTGCCAGAACAGCAGTCTCATGAGAGAGAGACTAAGAGAGAGAGATGGGTGAATGGGAAAAAGAGAGGTGACATGGAGAATAAAGTAACTACAAGAGGGGAGAGAGGGGAGTGTGTTCAGAGGTGAATCTGTGTGCAGATGTGTGTGAACACAAGAAAATCAGGTAACCACTGGGTGGGGATGGGTCTGTGGGCACCTTTTTCAGTGAAACTGAGTGTGTGTGAGTGTGGGGGAGGCCATTTGGCTACAAGACAAGAGATATTTCGAATTTTAGAGAGAGAGGGGGGTATTTGGATCATGGGAGAGTGTAGGAGAGAGAAAAGGGGGGGTGGGGTATACTGTTTTGGAAGATAGGAGAGGTGGCATGTGAGTTAGGGTGCATTATTGGTAAGGACAGGGGGTGGGGTAGCTTCAAGGGAGAGAGAAAGGAGAAAGGACAAGGGGAAGAGAGAGGGGGTTGACCTTTTGAGTGGAGGAGAGGAAAAGGGACACCCGACGGGGCAACAGTGAAGAAAAAGGAGGCAAGGTGGGGATGGGCTACCCCGCAGGCATGAGGTGGCCTATTTTACCTTTCTTATATATTTACATAATCATACTTTATTTTTTTTCTTACTTTTTCCAATGCCTTTTATCACTCCCTCCCTAAGAGGGGGTTTTCATGGGGTGGGGACGAGAGAAGAGGGGTATGGGAGCTTGGCTTGTGAAAAGCCCCCATCACTGCCAGGTGCTAGTGTATGATGATAGTTTCCTTAGAAGAGCGGGAGGCTCACGGCAAGGGCTTGTCACTGGAGTACAAGGCAAGGATGCGGCATTGTCTCACTACATCGGGCGTTTCAACCACAAAAAGGTTTGTAGAAACAATTCAAGTACTTGGAAATTGTACTCATCTCACTTACAACCCATAAATTCATTGCAATTTTTATGTAGATCATAATATACCACAAGGAATACTCCGAAGACAATGCAAAGTTCCCGATGTTTGCAATGAAAATTATTACAAGATTGTGTGGTGGGAACCCCCTCCCACTAAACGCAGAAAGACTAATTCTGATTGAGAAACAATTTTCTCTACGCGTATTTGGCATTGGGTATGGGTTCCAAGCACTCAGAGCCCCCTATTTCATGTCCTACACAGCTCAGGCTCTGGCTGCAGGGGTTGAAGACCCGAAAAGCTTAGATCCATACAACAAGCGGCTGTTTCTGAGGGAAAGAATACGCCTGATGCCCGTGGGGATGCTGCCATCAAGAGAGGAATGAGCTCGTCTACAGAGCTTGCACATCGAAGAGGTACAAAGTGAGGAAGAAGGAGGTGCATCGAAGAGGATCAAAATGACGGGCTCAGGTCCATCTTCTCCCACTCCTGACTTGTGACCGTCGCCACCTCGCATGGCACTCTGCCGCATTTGAAGCTCCCCAAGCCATCTGTTTCTTCTCTTTGCGGATGTGCTGCAAAGACCGTGTAGTTTCTGAACTCTTAAGAAGTTCCTTCTGCCTTGCTCTATGAAGTAGTGTAACTCTAATAGGCTATCGGCCTTTTCTTTTCCTCCCCCATGTCTAGTGTGCTTGGGTTTTTTCCATGCCTTGTGTGGACCATATTGATAGTGAGTTGTATGTCTTGGCAAAATATGGACCATGGTTGAACAGTATGTGCTGCATTGAAATAAAATAAAATGGTCAGTAGAGTACAATTTAAAATTTTGTTTTGTATACGTAGAATGCCAACCCACCATGTAATGTGTGATATGTTGCCCACCCCACACTATAAGGTAAGCCTTTTTCCAATCCAGCAAGGCTGCTTGAAATGATGTGAGCTTACTTTGGTCCCAAGAATGCTGCTCAACGTAATGGAAAATTTTATCTAGTGATTTCCACACATTCGCCTTGTGATTCTGGATTGCCCCACCACCAGCATTGTCTTTAACCACTTTATGTAACTGTTTCCATTTGTTGAACATGTTTCTCCTTTCTTCTCTATCTGAATCTTTGAGGATAAACCCAAGAAACCTTCTTGCCTTCACTCTGCCTATCGATGCTTTCCTTGGTACCTTGTACCGACTTTGAGACATCTTAGGGCCCTCTTCAATTTTGACATTGCCTCCATGCAAACCAATGTCTGAGAGCACTCCCTCTAATGCTTTGATCACTCTTTTAGATTCACTCTCTGGCTTTAATGTCCATACAAAACATATGTACAAATGAACCACCTTTTCAATTATTTGACAGAGTGCATGAAGTGTACAAACGTGAACTCTACTCGGAGGAATATCAAGCACTGGTTTAAAAGTTTTATCTTGAAGATGTCTGTTGGGAGCTCTAATCCATTGCACACTCTCAAGTGATTGTGCATCAACCATGCAATATAAGCATGGATTTTCCACAGCTGCTCCGTGTGTTATGTTGTACATACACTGAAGAGTCTTTAAGTCACCTGCCATGTGCCATTCCACTGTGTAGTCACCAAATCCTTCCACTGAAAGAACGGATCCATTTCTTTGTTCATTGATGATAGAAGGAATTTGGGTTTGATTAAAAACCCAATCGAGGATTTCAAAAATTTCCTTATCAACCTGCAGTGAGAAAGGAAAACACAAAATCAACAACCAGATAATCAATATTTCTGTTATCATAGAGTGAACGAAGTATACCTGAAATGATCCTAGAGTTAGAATGTTGTTTTCTGATTGCACGCTGAAGTATCGTGGATCCTCTTGCATTATTGATGGATCTAGAGCTCTGTTCATGAGGGTAATGGTGACTCTCTCCAACTTCTTGTTCTTCAGGACCTCACACTCGTCGAGCTTCAAAACAAACTTGAGAACCCCACCGCACTCGTCTCGATTGATGTCAAAGAAGTGAACTGCATACCTTTGCAATGCTTCAAGATCAACGAAGAGGTTGTTGTGCTCATTAAACTGTACCTCTCTGCTGCCCTTGCCTAAGAACGTTGCTTCAATATGGAACGGTGACCCAAGTTTCTCAAACACCTCATCGTTTATGTGCCGGCGAGCAGTCTTTACATGTGATGGCTTTGGCAGCAATGATCCTCTCTGTAGTTTATTTTGAGACTTTTTAGCTAATGCTTTGAAGAGTGCCCTGTATCCCATCTGCGAGATGCCACTCTCATCAAGTATTGCTTGCACTTCCATTGGTTCCAGCTGATTCTCGTTCATGAAGGAGGTAAGTAGCCTCCCTTTCAACTTACGAAATTTTTTCTGAGTTATCATCTCTTCAACTACTTCTTTTGGAACTAGACGGCTGTAATGCACTCTGGTATTGAAGCTTGCACCGTTCGAGTTTGGATGCAGTAAAGACCTGACAAAAAATCACAATGCGTTATGATCATGTATAGGAAAGTAAGTTTATCCGTTTCTTAATGAAGCACAATGAAGAAACAAACTTCGAGTTACCTTAAAGCTCATATTCGTTTTTTCAGGCCACCATTACCAACCTTCATGTTCTATCTCGTTTTCTTTTCCGACTACCAAGCACGGTGTCTTTCTCTCCCAAACTTGTGATCTTCTTCTGAGGGTCTTGGATTGTCTCTCTGTTTGATGAAATCTTTTGAGAGCATGCTTCATTAGGTTTCTTCAGCTGCATGTTCTCCATCGCCAGGAAGTTTCTTTGCCTTTCAGCATTCAATCCTCTCATTTCCAAATGTTCAGTGTATCCCAATAGCCCATCCTTGCCATCGCCTGTGAAATGTAAGAGGTTAATGATATTAGCAAAGGGAGGTGGCACATTTGTTGTAGGATCCTTTGGATAAATAGACCCATCGGTCCAAAAATCCAAATGATGTTCCTTGTTTGTCCTTCTAAGTTCTTTCTCCTGTTGAGATAAGAAAGACTCCCTCCTACGTTTTTGCAACGGTGCGTACTCTTGCAATACATCAACATGAAGATGATGTGTGTTCTTTCTTTGGGTAAGTGTTAAAGATGAAGGGACTGAGGATTGTAAGTTCAAATTAGTGTTTTCATCAAGAAAAGATGCGTTTTCCATTCCTAGAGTTGATAGAGAAGAAGACGGAGAAATATCTCAGGTTTTGGGAGGGAAGGCCATATTCTCAAGTTTAGAGTTGATAGAGCTCGTGTGGCTTATGTTTCTCGAGGGAACGCTTATAAGTTGGCATTTCAAATCATTAGTCATATGGTTAGTTGGATTCTCGACAAGATAATGAAGGATAAGAATGATAAAGACGGCGGCTACCTACCAAAGAATGTCATTTTGGCTTTTTGTTGCGCAGAAAAGTATCACATAAAATGCACAATTTAACATTTTCATTTTCTTTCTCTAAGCCGACGTGGCACTTCTTACAGGGCCCAAAAGTGAGTCCAACTTTTTCCTAATGGGACAGAGGGATACTTGTACCCAAAGGATCCTTCTCTCAATGTCCATCCGCCTTTTACAAACATTCCATCATTGTTGCAATATGTTGGAAATGGAGAGCAAGGTTTGTTGGGCTACTGCAAGAGACTCAATAGACACGAGATTTCTCGGTCCGAGATCTACTTGCGTCATTGGCAGTTGCTGAATGGGAGTTTCCACAATCTTCAAGATCAGATGCAAACAGCTACTAGTGCGCTCGAGGAGGCAAAGAGCACCATCGCAACCAAGGAAAATGAAATTAAAAAGCTTGAGGATACTCTCGCACACATGAAGAGTACTGCCATAGGAGATAGGGTGAGGAAACGGGAGTTGTCCGAAATTCAAACTCTTGCACCACGTGCTGGGGCAAGAAAACGGAGGGTGACAACTATTAGGTAAGATGTTCTTCCCCTCATGTTGTTTAAGTCTAGTACCGCTCATCATTGTTGTTTTGGGTAGTAGGAACTTCGTCCAAGAAACGTGCGGCGGTGAGAATGCGTCATCTCGAGAATCTTTACTTCGTTCTTGTTTCAACAAAGAGGAATTATTGGGATGCTTGATGCTCTAGAGGCAAAACACTTGAAAGATGCAATCACTAAGAGAGTTCTTCAAAGTTTTTCTAATATTATCACTGACCTAGATGTTCAGGATATTTGTGATGCTGTTGGGATTAGTACGAAGGGCTATCAAGCAATACATCAAGTGTTAAAATATGCATTAAGAAGTCGAGGAGTCACGGAAAACCTATTCCCACTTTTTCACAAGTGGCGATTGCCAAGAGGGTGTCAAATGAAGATGTTGTTAACCGATTAGGGGACTGCTTGTATATTGAGGACACGATGCCTCTTCAGCCGCTCTGTAGAAAATCGCAAGGAAGGAAGGGACGCGGAAAGGGAACCAGTGCTATTTCTAACAGTGTGTTGCGGACCAAAGGCTTTGCTTATACCAAATTCAACAATATCTTTGTGGACTTGATACGATTGCAGCAGTCCATGGCTGTTTTCTACAATTTGAGTGATGCAGGTTAGTTTAGGGTTGCCTACATGCTCTATGATGTGTCATAACATGCATTCTGAGGCTTTACATTGTTGGCAGTTCTTGAAGGCAAGCTTGTGTTTGTGCTGAAGTTGGTTGAGTGTGTAATTGTAAAAGGGAGAAAGTTGGAGAGAATGAGCATCATACTTATGAATGAAGCCCTAGCTTATGCCAAGCAATCTTGCAGTTCGAGTGAAGTGACAAAGCCCTCTTTTAGTGTGCAATCAGAGAAGGATATATGGTGGCTTGGTGCAATTGAAGTTCCGTAAGAGACACATGAAGTCCTTGCATTGATTTTTAGTAGAATCCCATGGGTCACAGAGGTCATTAAAGCTCAAATAAACGGTGAGAAGCTCATGGTTCCAGGGCGTGGGGAGTTTGATGTTGAATGGCATTTAGGTGGTGATCTAAAGACCATAAAGTGCATGCTTGGATGCAAACAAGGTGCAAATTCTTTACTTCCCTTCCCATTCTGTGTGAAAGGACACAAGACAAGGCGAGCAACTCAAGTGGAAGGTCAGGACAAAGATAATGATGATCATATAAATAGGGAGTGGTAAGCTTTGGTTCTTTCATGTGATATGCTAGAGGTTCCCAATAGGGATAACAAAGGTCCTAGGTGGAACCCCATAATTCCCTTCTCCCTCAACAATGTTCACTTGTACATTGCATGTGTTTATGCAAATATTTGATAGGATGCTAAAGCATCACATTGATTATGTTGTCACAATGAAACCCCTTCAGCGGTCAAAAGACTCCTTGAAGGGGGTGGAGACACTCCTTAATGAGATTGGATGTCACCAATCAAGGGTGAACATTGTAGCAGAGACTTGTAGGGAGAAGACATATGAGGTGGCACAGAAGGTTTCCATGAATGGAGCCAAGGCACGTCAATTTTTCAAGAAGATGTCAAAGTCTCCAATGCAGGTACACAAGACAAGAGTCGATCTAGCAAGTGAGAAACAGTGGGAGTTGTGGAAATATTTGTGGTCATGCACGACAGACAAAGATCCCAATGTGGAGGCTGCTAACCAACACAAGCTAGTATGGTCATCCTTTCAAAAGGTTGTGCAATTGATGAATCTTTCAAGCACCACCATTGAGCAGCGAGAGGAGTTCAAGAAGGTGCTTTATGAGTTCACAAAGGCCGCTAAGGACGGATGGTCTGAAAGCAAGATTACACACTACATGGTTTGTTTTAACGGACTTAATAGATATGCAATGTTTGAAAATGCAACTTTTCTATTGGCTTATCTCCTTTTTGGTTGTTTTAGCACATTCTCTATGCACATGGTGCATACTACATGGACCACTATGGTTCGCTTGATATACGAAGTACATAAGGCATGGAGAAGTCCCACTATCAAGCAAAAGGAGTCTACTTCAAGAATACTCATCATGGTGGTGGTGGTTCACACTCCAACTTCCTCCAAGAGATGTTTAACTGATTTTTTAGGCAGACATTTGGGAGAACTCGCACTATTGAGAAGGCAAGAGAGTCGATGTTAGCAAAGCAGTTATGCAAGGCCTCTTGCACTGTAGCATCCGAGAAGTGGAAATTCTCGCGAGCGGCCCTGGGCCATGAGGCTTGGCGTGCAACTAAGGATCGAAATGGCAGCGTTTACTTGTTAAATTCAATTGGTTTATTTGAGTTTTTCACTTAATTGGCCCCATAGTGTGAAAGGGCCCAAATCCCAAAAACCCCTATTTAAAGGTTGAAAGTGCTCATTTTGTCATTTTCCATACTAGGTGCTACCATGGCAAGAACAAAACAAACGGCAACGATTGCATATCCAGAGGGTCCGGATGGCCAAGGAATCCCAGCTAAAGCAAAAGAAGCTGGAACTTCACAAGTTCAAGGTGAGCTCTGTTGAGATGTCGAGCTCTACATCTTGAGCTGGCATCCACTATGGGTCTTGGCCGCTTACGACATTTACTCACTAGCGCGTTAGGTGACCGACACGGAGGATCTCTGCCATTGATTCTACAGCTAGACTACACTTATAGTGCCAGCCTAGTAAGCTTCTAGCGAGTTCACACTTAGTGACCGCATGTACATATGTGCTACTTTTCAATTTTAGCACTTAGTCATTTTGTACTCTCTTTTCTGTGAGAAGAAGAAGAAGCTTTCCATCTCTATGTGGTGTGTGCTTGTCTTGTGTAGCTCTCTTGCATCCTCATTCTTTACAAGCTCCACACAGAAGAAGCTGGAGCTTCAAATCAACATGGTCAGTCCTCTACAGCAGGAAAAGAGAGAAGGAAGCATCACCTTGTTGTCTATTCATCGGACTCCAATGATTTTGAGGGCAACACAACGGATGAGAGTGACCAAGGCAAATAAAGAAATAACCAAAAACAGCGGTCAGAATGCTCTGAAGAGACGCAAACGGATGATGATCCCCCACGGGTTGGAGTCAAAATAAAAACTTATGCCGCTCACATGTCTACTGGGGGTAAGACACTCCCTAAAGAGAGTGGACCCACACCATCCCATCTGCTCAATAGTGAAGAGCACGAATCAGATGAAGAGTGGGTGGAATCGGAATATGAGGTGCTGGAGGTGCCTGTGAGGCCGAAAGAGAGAGAGAGCATTGTCTACGAGAAGAGGAAGCAAGCTGCCCCAACTCGTGCAACAAATGCGCCTCCCCGTCGACCTCAGAAGGTGCAAAAGTGCAGCCGTGCATTTGCGGAGATTTGCCACTATCAGAAGAGCACCAAGATCTTGATTCGGAGGGCCCCTTTTGCAAGGCTCTGCAGGGAGGTTTTGCAAATGTACAACACTGAGTTTCGGATGGGCGCCGTGGCCATAGAGGCAGTCCAAGAGGCAACAGTGCAATATCTAACTAGCATATTTGAGGATGCAAACCTATGTGCCATCCATGGAAAGCGTGTAACGACTATGCCCAAGGATATGCATCTTGCTCGCCATTTGTGCCATGAGCATTAGATTGTAATTAGCCATCAAACCTTTTTTGTATTTACGAAACTTCCAAGATTGGGAAGAATTTGAATATAAGCGTCTTTTGATTGTATACTCCACTGTTTGTGCATTGTATTCCTTTAATTGTGTACCATGCGATGTAGTAGTGGTCCATGTTTTGTCTACCTTCTTTTGTATGTATGTAGGTTACAGCTTGGCATTGGGAAAACTTGCCTACGTTAATCACCTTGGCTAAGTCAAGCATGCAGTTCCTGATACATCCAAGCTATGTGAAGCATTGATGCAACCCAAATATCTTGAATGCATGGTAAAAGTTTCTGGAAAGCCTTGGAAAGGGCTTGGAATGCCCCCAAAATGGCTTCCACATGGGCACGCATTTGGTGCTTCCACAGGCAGATGAAGGGACCAAATGCACGCCCTTGTGGTAGCCATTCTTAGGGCCTGCCAAGGTATTTCCAAAGCTTTCTAGGATGTTTTTCCCTGCATTCAGGATATCCCTTGCTTCAATGCTTCAAATAGCCTAGATGCATCAGGAAGTGCATGCCCCACTAAGTCAATGTAGCATAGATTTTTTGAAGCATACATGTAATTAGTTTTGGTTTTGCAACTGAAATTTATTTGGGCTTGTATAGCAGCTTGGTTATCAAAAGAATCTATGGTTGGAGTGAATGTTGGTTAGCCATTTTGTCTTAATTCATGGAGAAAGGTATTGATAATCCTTTTAAAGGGCTTGAGATGCTCTAAAATGGGCTACCACAAGGGCGCGCCCCTTCCATATGCTTATGGAACACCCAGATGCGCGCCCTTGTGGCAGCCCATTTTGGGGCCTCCCAAGCCCTTTTGTAGGTATACCAATAACTTTCCCCATGATTTAATGCAAGTTGGCTGGCCAACATTCTTTCCAACCCAGCATGCATCAAAAACTGCATGATTCAGTAAGCACGGGTGCTTCTCATAAATACATCGGAAGCCAAACATATAACAAATTCAAAAGCTTGCAAGTAAGAGAGAATCATAGACACCAAAAAGGTAGATTCAATAAGGAAATCAACGCTTTACATGATATCCGGCTTTTGCTTTAGGATCTTTCGAATTACAATTTTCTAGCGCTTGGCCTTTTGGGGTGGCTCCCTGTTAAGAAAAGTGGTTGTAATTTCTTGGGTGTCATTAACCCCTACAGCTTGGTTCATGCCGACATGGGCGATGAGGCGCCCGCGAAAGTTGACTCCGAAAGTGGATATTGCAAAATCTTTCTTTACAAGCACTACAAGGTTGGCCGATTGGGCAAGGGGGTTAAGCACAAGGCCTTGTAGCGTCCATTGAGGAAGTAGTCGGCATGCACAAACACCATGTCACCAGTCAGAAGTGTGCCGAGGTAGTGAGCAAGTGCCGCTTGAGGTCCAAACGCCGTCCTCCCCCCCCTGACCGTTGCGCCCAAGCATCAACCTCCAAAACATCCTGCACAACATAGGATTTGTGAGAAATATGGCAAAAAATAATTAGTTATAACATTAACAAAATCAATTGTAACAATCAAATTTAAGTGAGCATCTATACCTCTTGTCTACGATCCTCCTCATCAGCATCCGGGTGCAAGTAAAGATCCACACTTGACTTCCCCTTTGGATCAAGAAAAACAGGTGTTGTAGTAGGTGATGGTGAATCCACTCTTGTGCGTTTAGCCAAACACATGGCTTGCACGTCCACAAACTCCTCCTCAGAGACCTTGACCTGCTCGGCCGCTACCACCTTGGCTTGTGCGACCGCCACTGTGTCCGCCATAGTATTCCCCATGGGTAGTAGGAGATCATCGTCATGGGAGGTGGTGGTATCAACCTCAAACTTTCCATGGGAATCAAGGATGGTGAAACACTCATCCATGTGAAGCTCAAAGGATTTCTCCAGATCATGTAAAAACACAAACTCCTCCCCACCCACCACAATGGAGGAGAAACGGGTAATTTCTACCTCAGGGATGGCATCTCGAGTGCTGGTTCCTTCTGGCGTCCCCAAGGACGAACCAATAGATGGAGAGGCCTCCAAGAGGCCTTGAATCCCTACAGGGTAGGTCAAGGCAAGCGTCCTCTCCTCTATGGATGTGTCAATGGGCGCGGGCTTGGGGTCCTTCACATCTGCCAGGACCCTGCCCATCTGCAAGTGTGGTAGCACTACGTCACGGCCTGCTGGGCACTCGTGAAGGAGGAAGATCATTATGGCCTGGACAGAGAAAAATGTGTTTCCGATCTTCCCCTTACACATTGCTCGCACATCATCATCTTCAAGCCGCACATATTGTCCGGCGGGTTGTGCTAAGGTGGCAAAGCGTGCAAGCCGCTGATGAAATGGCATGTCCCCTTTGTAGATGTGGTGCAGAAGGCCCTCAAGGATACATTGCCCTTGCCAGTTTGGTAACTCAACAATGAATCTCCCCATGCACGTGGAAATGTATGAAGTGATGTGCTCAAGAGATTGAGAGTGGAGAGTCAAGGTGGTTTCCAAATCGGGTTGGGTTGTGAAAAATGCATGAAGCTCAGGGCGATTTGCATGCCCAGCCTCACTAAGGAATGCATCTAAAGCATTAGTTGCAGCCATGCTTTCTCTTTGCGTAACTGGGTATGCTAGGTCTCTCTGCAATGCTGCGATGAAAATGGTAAAATGAGGAGGTGGTCCCCCTTTTATAGACATATTCCATCTCGAAAAAAATAAAAAATATGTGTTTTAAAAATAAAATTACACAACACCTTAAAACTCAAGTACAACACCCTAAAAGATTTCAAAATCTTTAATAAAATATCCAATACATAAAAGAGTAAAGTTACAAGCCAATTCTCTTAGACAAGATGACTTCATCTGTAGCCCAATCTTTGTAAACAAGCATAGAGGCTTCCATCCGCCTTCCAATCTACACTACCAAAAATAGGCAATCAAGATACAAATACCCATAAAAATTAAGAAAAGGTACAACTAATCAAGCACAAAGCAGACCTTGCGTTGTTCCAGTTTGAAACTTTCATTGCCGACATCCTCGAAGCCCATAATGACAAAATGTTCCCGAAGATTGGCAAGAGTCCAATGCGGGTTCACTGCAACCACCTCCACCTCATTATTGGGCATACGGATACAAATTTGAAAGGATTGAACCTCTTCAGCCATCAGCATAGCCCCAATTGACACCTAGAATGGTGTCCATTGCATCTACGTCAACTTCTTTGCAAACAAACATTGTCAGTGTTTTCACAATCAGCAGAGAGCGGAATGCATGCACAAACAAATGGATGGGACAATGCCAAATGAGACCCACCAATCTGGTTGCCTTACCAAACTTTAGGGACCCTTGGAAGTCTTGCAGCACCTTGCGCTTGAAAGAAAGCAAGGCCCAATGGTCTGGAGTTGGCCATTCTGCACTCTGCAATGAGGGTGTCTCCACGGCTTCTAACCTACCATAGCCTTGGCTTGACTTCGGCACCACATACTTATGGGAGTACATGAATATTCTCTGCTCAATAAGTTTTTTCGACGAGACATTAGAAAAAACTTAAGCTCCCCAATGTGAGCATGCACAACCATGAACATGCCTGAGAGGCACTCAAGCGGCTGCTCCTCAACTAAGCTAGATGGAAAAACATCTTTACAAATTCCCTTAGTCAAACAAAATGATCACATGCACGTTAAACATGATATATGCATGGGATAGCTAAACCATGAGGACTTACAATGAGGTGCAAATTGAGTTGAAGCTCTCTGCAGGTGGATTTCAACTGCATTGTTACACGTGTCGCACGATGGCCACCATCCGGACTTGGTTTCTTTGAATGCCAATAGTCTTCCCTTCCAATGGCGTTCCAGTATGCCTCGACATCGTACGCGATGAGGTCCATCACTGGACGGTTGCATGTAGACCCATGAACCCTTCTTGAATACCTGTGGGATCCATCCCCTCTCCGAATTTTTTGTGTTGTGCAACACAATCTCATGTATCTCCGGTTTGGGCCGTCTATGCGTGTTAGCGGTGGACATGCTTGGGAAGTTGGGCTTAGGAAGTGATTGGGAATGGGTGGGAGGAAGGTGAGGAAGAGAAGTGGGCAAGGCTGTGGGCTATTGTGTGTGGGTACTGTGGAGGAGCTGAGGGGAGGGTGAGGTAAGTTGCCTATGGTGGCTATGGTGGCTTTGATAGTAGAGATAGAGAAAGAGGGGAGGAGTGAGAGGTAGAGAGGATAGTGGTGAGATGTGGGCTATGGGGTGTGGGACTGTAGAGAGTCGATGGAGGTGTGAGAGAAGGGGGAGCTATGGAGAGAGGAAGAGAGTGGTGGAAAGATTTTGGCTATGGCTGCCTTGACTGTAGAGAGAGAATGGAAGGAGGGAGAAGAGGGAGAGTGTGGGAGAGAAAAGTAGTGATAGAGGGAGAGAAAAGTGGATTTTGGGGGGAGAAATTGAGTTTTTGAAGTTAGTATATGTGTTGGGATAGTTTTGGAAGAAAATGAGTCAATTTTGACACTTTTAAAAAAATTCATTTTTTAGGGTTTTTAAGCCTCCGCATTTTTTCTTTTGGGGGGGGTCCCTCCCTCTTTTATGACACCTCTTTCCCCCTTTTAAACCCCCCCCCCCCCCCCCCGAGCCTCCCTCCCCCCACTCTCTAAGAACCAAGCATTGAAGAGGGAGACAATTAGGCTGCACCCCTACCATTCCTCTCCCTCTAGGTGATATCCCAAGAGCCCTCTCATTGGTTCTCCCTTAGCCTTCACTAATCAAAAAGGCCCAAGGAGAGTCCATATTTTTTCTAATGATTTATTATTTTTTATCTTTGGCTCAAACAAGATCGAGCCTCATGAGTTAGAGATTCAAGAAGATGATCAACTAGGAAAACTTTTGGAAGAGTCTCTGGTGCATGAGGCTCAAACTTCAATTCGAGCCTCGTGAGATATGACTCTTGTCGATTTCTTCTAGCTTGGAAGAGTCCTTCTAGAGTGTTCGTGATGCTTAGTAATTGAGCCTTTATGTCATGAGACTCAAACATAAGCTCACACCACATGAGGTCAAGACTCAATTTGAGCCTTGTGAGATACAAACTCTTTTAAAAAAAGTTTATAGGTAGAAGATCTGCACTAGAGTGCTGATGAGTCTTGAAAATTGAGTGTCCAAGTCACGAGGCTCGAACTTAAGTTCGAGCCCCAGAGCTAGAGATTGAATGCTCCACTAAAATGAGTCATACTAGAGTGCTCATATGAGGCTTGAAAACTAAGCATCCAAGTCGTGAGGCTCCAGCTTAAGTTTGAGCCCGCAAAGTATAGAGTGAATACTCAATTAAATAGAATGTTGGCAAGAGCCTTTGTCTTGAGAAGCTCATGAACTTAAGCTTGAGCCTCATGAGCTAGAGACTTTTGCAATTGGTTTCTAGCTAGAAAGAATCTTGCTAAACTTTGTAGCTTAAGAGGCTTGAAAATTGAGTCTCTAGGTCATGAGGATCGAACTTGAGTTTGAGGCTCATGAGCTAGAGACTCTAGAACCACCGAGTGACAATGCTGTCGTAATTATTAATAGTGGATATGTTCATCATGGGGTTTAGCCTATTTGGTAGAGGTAGCAAAGCCTGTAGGGAACTTGGCTAAGCTTTGCTATGCTCTTTGAGAAAGAGTAACAAAAGGGCAGCAAAACAGATTGTGGCCTCATGGGCAAAGAAAGCACAAGTGGATGTGCCTTTGTAGGATGTGGTGAGCTGGGATGATAGCTACAAGGTAGTGTTGCTCTCACACACCACACACATATCAGTTGTGGACAGTTGCACGATCTGCATGCATTGTTGTAGGCTACGTACGTGTCCACAAGATAAGCTAGGTTCAAAGACCACATATGGTTTTCCTTTCCTCTACTACTGCGGGTTTCATTGAGCACCACATGGGGTGCAGCTGACATTGAGTACGAGAGGCTCACAAAAGAGGCCGCAAGGTTCACAATGACTGTAGAATAACAAGGATACTTCAGGGTAGGCATCAACATGCTAGGTTTTCGGATGTGACGTGCATAAAAGAGCAAAGTTGGATGTGACGAGCATAAAAGAGGCAAAGAAGTGAAGTGAACATGCCAAAGGTAGACGATTCAACAGATGTTGTGAAGTGATGATCAGAGGTAGAAGATTAGCTGCAACTCATGGAGATTTAGTAGGTGGCCAAGCAGAAGGCCCAAAAGACCCCAAAGGCCGGCAAGAAGCCTGCAGGGAAAAGGCCTGCTGTGCTGAGAAGAAGCCTGCAGCGCTGCAAAGGAGGGAGGCAACAAGAAGAAGAAGAAAAAGGCCAAGAGCACTGAAACCTACAAGATCTATATCTTCAAGGTGCTGAAGCACTTCCACCTGTGATCACTTTACGGGATTTGATCAAAGGTAGACGAATCAAAAAATCTCATGAAGTGATCAGAGGTATTCAACTTGACGCGGCAACGGTAGTGAGGCATAGAAAATGTAACTTCAGAGCATGCGTTGTCGTGCTGTGACACATATATAGTGGGAACGCATGCTACAAGAGTTATCTTGTAACTTTTTAGATACATAGTTATATTTTCTATAATGTACATATGCATATTTAAGTATAATAATACGCCTTCTATCTCATCCTATTATTTTTCTCAAGGGTAACCTATTCTTACTTTACCATCAGAAAATACTATGGGAAAAGCGTCAATAGCTCCGCCTCTTTAACTTGGGGCAAAAAGCATTGATTCTTTATTTCTACTATCTCATTATCATCTCACACCTTAGCTAGATCCTATATCTAGGGTAAACTCCAATATATATATATTCTATGTATTTTTTATATTTTTCTTATATTTCTTTTTAAATAGCTACTAGGGGGGAATCAAATCCTAATGGGACACTAGGTGGCATGATTTCAAAGATACACTTATTTTAATGCATTATTGCAAGCATGATTACAAAGCTTTGTCAAGGAGCAATGTCATGCTTTCACATGGCATGAGGTGTCCTTTGGAATCAAATGAAAGTCTAAGCTAAGGGGACCACAGGAAGACTTTTGCTGCCAGAAATGGATCCTATTTTGATGATTTTTTTACACAACCGAATTGGAAAACAATTTTAAAATGAAAATCGTAGCTAATGAGATGAATTTTCTGCCCATATTTTTACTTTTTTATTTGGAGCCACGGTTGAGGAGATATGATCAAAATACTGGACCCCAGTCTGCCCACATCATGCAGGGACAACTCATTTCCAACTTTTCCAGTTCCTGTTCACACTGGCTCTTCTCTTCTTGTGTAAACCCTTGGGGTTTCCCTTCACCTATAAAAGGGGACCTCTTCTTCCTTGAAAAGAACTCAAGAATTCAAGCCATTGATGAGAGGAATTCATGAGGGAGGGAGTAGTAATGCCAAATTGTACTTAGTTATTAACATAAGCCTAAGCCTACACTTTCTCCTAGAAGAAGACTAGCCATTCTTGCAACAAGCTAACCTTGGAAGATCAACTCTAATCAAAGAAGGTCTTGCACTTGGTGTATCAATCAAAGTGGGATTATCCACTCTTCTTCTCTCTCCATCAATAATGGTGCCGAAGGGTTTGTCAAGTAAGATGTGTTCTACATTGATGTTTTCTTGATTTCTTGTTGTTTTCTTTTTCATCTCTAATCCTACATATATATATATATATATATATATATATATAATCTCATCTCCTTAACCAAACCTATCTCTCTCACTCTTAGTAATTCATCCTCTCTACAAATCTTAGGTTCTCTTTGCTACAGGTACATCTCTCCCCGCAGTATCCTTATTGCCTACGGGCAAGAATAGGGCTTGGGAGGGAAACTTCTCATCTCTTCACTTCTCTCATATCTACATTTCTCACATACTATCCTAGATGAATAACCCACATGATGATAATTTCTATCGCTTTCACTCTGTACGATCAATTAGAATTAACGTATGGATTAGCCGTAAAATACACTTTCAACAACATATAGTGTTTCTCTTTGGTCCAAAAAGGCTCAATGAAATACTTCTATCACCAGATCCCATCATACTACCTCTCATAGACTATAACTTTTCTTTTGACGTAAGCGTAGTTATTTTGCTATGAACCAAGAGGATTTGTACACACAATTAATCCCAATCACTATACAAAATATATATATTATGGTAAGCACAAAACTACAATTCCAAAGAACAATTCGTAGCCTATTTGGTCAGCCAAGATTGAATGCCATTAACTCAACTATTAACCCTTTCATACTACCCATGATACAATATGACCATAGCCTTGATGTTTTCATCTTTGTGTTGTTTTGACATTCTCTTTTGTGTTCTTTCTTTGTGTGTGTGAGTGCAAGAGAGAAAGAGTGGGTCTTCTTTGATTGGACTTCTTTCCAAACCCTAGTCTTCATGGCATATATGGCTTAACTCCTTCATAAAGTTTTTTTTGAGTTCTCTCACAAACTCTCACAGCCATAAGCCCGGTGCTTTCCGGGCAAGAACGCAAATTTCTCGACAGCGTGAACAGAGAGCTAAGGAGTTTGTGAGAGATACGATTCAGTTCTCTCTCTCTCTCTCTCTCTCTCTCTCTCTCTCTCTCTCTCTCTCTCTCAGTCCACATGGAGGGCCACAGTTCATGGCGTGCTCAAGACACAGCAAAGCGACAGGGCATGGCAAACTCATGACACCGCTGCGCGACAGGACATGGATGACACGTCACCACTTTTCCATCGTCAGTTTCAAATTTTGAAAGTAACATCTAATTTCAAATTTGACTAACGTATCCAACCTTGCTGTCAACTTTGACAAAGCTAGGTTGGCTTCACAAACGTTCGTAAATGTGTGCCACACCTTCCATTTGGGAACACAGGATGAGCTAATGACCATCTGCTTGGGTTTTGAAGCTATTTGAGGAATTTCGGATGAAGTTCTACCCTTCTATTTGAAGGATGTAATCATTTGAGAATGTTTTTGCTAATTTGCGAAGCCACTCTTAGTTAGTGTACATAGTTCCTCCGTGGTTCCTCACGCTTGCTCGAACTATAGCTCAATCCTTGCTGCCTTGAAAACTTGTTCTATTTGCCTTGAACTATAGCTTGAGCCTTGTTGTCTTTAAAAACAGGTTGCTTGTGCTTGTGTAAAAGAAATATGAAGTTCTAAGTATGTATCACAAGCATGTTTATACAATTTCTCATCATTAATCTTAGACTATGACCTAAAACAATCTCATAAGATTTTGTGAACAAGGCACCACATACCTAGCTTGGTGTTGTTAAGGCAAAGAATCACCATATTTTTGTGGGGGCATGTGCTCCAAGCAGATGCTCACGAGTGTGAGTTTCTTACATCAATAATGGATGACATCTCTTGCAAATTTATTTTTGTTTTTAGCTTTGATTTCTTTAATCTTGTAGTTTTCTATTTTGGATGTTATTGCAAGTGGCTCTTGAAGCCTCAAACTCTAGTTTTAGCCTTGTTGGAAGAGTGTACAAGAGAAAATGAATTTTGGGTTGTTTGATCTCATAATCTAAAACCAAATTCTATCATGGAAGTTTTGTGATGGGTGGCTCCTCCACCATAAAACTAGACCGAACATGACATGCTTCTATAATCTTCATAAAAAGTACTTGGAAAGGTTTTCAGCACATCAACTTTCATTTGATTAGTTCAATTTTAAGATGCGAGAGCATTTGTAAGTTTCTTTGATATTCACAAAAAAATTTAGCAAATTTTTATATTACTTTCTATTTTGTGGCATACTACCTCAACATCATGAGCTTTTGTGTGAGGGCATTACATACTGAGGCGGTTCGGGGCGGGCAACAAGAAGAGTGGCCTCTAAGCACCCTTCTAGACTCCTGTGCTGCTCAATTGGGTTGGGGTTGGAAAAAACAACAAACACACACACAAACCCGCAACCTAACCCTACACAAATTTGGGGCACCACCTAGTTTTGGATGCGAACTAGGACGCGTAAAGAGAGAGAGAGAGAGAGAGAGAGAGAGAGAGAGTGCTCGGGCTGCTTTGAAATGTATCGGCAGTGATCAAGCAAACACAATTATATATGTAAGAAAGAGAGAGAAAGGGGAGGGCCCTGCTTGTTGCATTAATACCTTCTTACAAATCTGTCATGACCAATCAAAGTGAG
Source organism: Adiantum capillus-veneris (assembly GCF_014529385.1). Lineage (NCBI taxonomy): Eukaryota > Viridiplantae > Streptophyta > Polypodiopsida > Polypodiales > Pteridaceae > Adiantum > Adiantum capillus-veneris. Next base: position 44,901,960 of record NC_140938.1, read on the forward strand.
ATTAGTATTTGTTCAACATAGCTTGAGTAAATTACACCACAACACATCACAAGAAAAGCCACCCCAATCACTGTCTTAAGGCGAGGGGAGTCCTCTCCACCGTGTCGCCCTCTTACAGTATGTGGGATTTATGGCTAAATTCATGACAACACCCAGAGACAAGCTATCAAGAACTTAAAGAAAACACCAAGACACTTACACATCATTGATGAAAACACCCAGAGACAAGCTATCAAGAACTTAAAGAAAACACCAACACACTTACACTTCATTGTTGTCCATTACTTCATGTTGGAAGAGAGACAAAGTATCCAAGCTCAGTCCAAATCCACCCTCCTTGATTCAACAAATGTTGGGCTTACACTAGTAGGAGAAATGATAGATTTCCTACTCTCAATTGAATGATCACTCTCAATTGGAATTGGATATTTACAATGGGAGTATCCAAGTAGGATACAAATAAGGAAGAAAAACTCTTAAGAGGCAAGAAAAGATGGATTTCTTACAAGGTTGATGCTCCAAGTGTCTTGAGTAGGGTCAATTTTGACGCTTGTTGACAATCCACTAGCTTTGACGGTACGTTTTTTCCACTCTTGACCTTCCTTTGGGAGCCAAGGTAAGTGAACATGAGTAATCAATCACCATGATGCTGTCTTTCAAGAGAAGAGGCTGAATTTTGTGGTTTTTTTGAGAGATATGGGTAATATGGAAGAGGAAAAATGAGATTACGTGATCAATTTTGGAATGGAAGTGTGTGTAGGAGACATGAGTTCACCATGGTTTCTCTTATTCTTCAAGGTTGAGAAGAAGGTGAGTAGGGTGCAGAGAGGAGTGGTGAGAGAGGTAGGGATGATGAGTGGAGAAGTGTGTGTGAAAGAGGAAAATGATAAAGTGGAAGAGGGAGTGTGGCTGCATAGCATGGGCAAACTGGGGTCCACCAATAAAATCATAGCTCACAGCTCATAGCTCAACAAAATATGAAAAAATTTGAGGTGAAAGTTCAGCTTACGAGCTACAACTTTTATTCGTATGACCTTTTCAAATTCAGGGAGCATGTGATCTTTAAAAATTGAATCAGCAAAACCGACTGTTTTTTCCACTGCATAAAGTCCTTGTGAGGTCCTTCTTTGGATGATTCTTCTGAATACCTCCAAGAGTGAGTCCCCCCATGGTGCATGCATGCATTCCACATACCCTTGACCTTATTTGGTAGGTCTATAATTGAAGATATTGTTGAGATCGTGATATAAATGAATAGAACAACTAAGGAAATCAAATATTGAGGGGTTTAAAAAAATATGTACATGTCAAATATAAATAATATAGGTGGAAAAAATATAAAGGGGTCAAAATAAATCTCTCTCATTATAAGTCTACCATAAAAAGATGAATATTTTTGGTGGTCTAATTTATGAGAGTAATAGAGAATAGATGTAGGAAGGAAAAAATGATAATAGTGAAAAAATATACACATAAATAAACTAGTTTTTTTGGATTTTTGTTGGGATGGAGTTACACAAAAAATAAGAGAAGTTTGCATGAAATTATTTTTATATGGAATAAAGAGTACGCAAAATGGTAAGAAAAAATATGGAAATGTTGAATCAATGTACATAGCATAAATAACACACCATAGGTAGAAATATTTAAATAAATACCAAAATAATTATGAAAAATGCTTTTATTTAGGCCCTATATACAATGAAATATTTACACACAAATGGGCCATAATATACTTATATTTTTTATATTTTTTATATTTTTTATTTTTTTGGCTCAACTAGCCCAATGACTAGCTAATTAAGGGTTATATGGGAAAAGTCCCCTAACTCACACACACCTATATACAGTGAAATGGTAGGGATAGCCACAGTGTTTGGATGATTTTGGTAAGGTGGGTTACCTCACTATGGCAATTACGGAGAGCTGAAAAACGGCTATCATTAGCCCTCCCCCAGGATGATGGTATATTCATGTACCATCATAAAGCATCTTTTCCAAAGAGAGTACTTCAGAGTCCTTGACAAGATCTTCATTGTTTGGCCCCTCGGCATTTTGGCTGGAGTTACACTCATGCTTCATGTAACAATACTTACATGAGACAGCTGCCCTTTGACAGATCTTTGGTAGATCCTTTGGTAGAAGGCGACTCAAATAAGCGACTCAAATAAGTCTTTAAGTGATACCCGTTTACCTTCCTGGACTGCTCTTTCCCATTCAAGTCCATAAGTTGATAGTAACTTGAATTGAAAGCCTTCTTGACTATGTATGGCTCCTCACATCTAGTTTCAAACTTGGCATGAAAACGATTATTGAGTCGATTGTCATACCTTAGCACAAGATCTCCTTTATTGATGCCTTTGTCCTTTATTATCTTGCCAAGCTTCTCTTTTTCCTGCGTAGCTTTCCTCTTGTAGCACTCGTATGTTGCTTCTCTTTTCCACTCAAGCGCAGCTAACGTAAGAAGTCGATCCATCCATGGTTCTTGATCATTTTGTGCACCTCTGCCATGAAGCCGTATTGTTGGAATGTTGAGTTCAATAGGCTGCAGAGCCTCTTGTCCATAGACCAAGTGAAATGGTGTAAACTCCGTGGCTTCCCTATATGTGGTTTGATACGCCCACAAGGCACCATCCAAGAAGTCATCCCACAACTTTGTCTTGTTTCTCACCATCTTTCTAATGATGCCTGGAATGACACCATTAGCTTTTTCTACCAAACCATTTGATTGGGGATAGTAGGGTGTACTATGACGATGTACAATGTGAAGTTCTTCACAGACTTCTGTGAGCAAGCCCTTCCTAAACCCTGGACCATTATCAGAAACAATCTCCAAAGGTGTGCCAAATCTACAACAAATGTGAGTGTAGACGAATTTGCTCACTGTCCTCTTGTTTACCTTTGCCACACTTTGTGCTTCCACCCACCTAGTCATATAGTCTACAACCACTAGAATGTAGAGTTTACCATTTTTTGTCCTAGGCAGAGGACCCATAGCATCAATGCCCCACTTTTCAAAGGGTCCATTTGCAAGCACGATTTGCCTTGGACCATAAACCAATCTTCTATTCCCATTTACCCGACAATTGTGACAACTTTTACACCAATGTTGGACATCCACATGCAAACTTGGCCAAACATACCCCGCAAGCAAAATATTCTTCACAGTTAACTCTTGGGAAAAATGACCACCACATGCCTCTTCATGCAAACCTTTTAGAATGGTTGGAATCTCCTTGATAGTTGGTACTCTTCTACACACTTGATCCTTCCCTCTTCGATAGAGGGATCCTTCAAGGAAGAGATACGTGCTTGCCTTCTTCATGAGTCTCCTCTTCTGAGCCTTCGTGAAGTCTTGTGGAAACTCATCACCCTCCAAAATGTAGCTAATAACGGGAGTCAATGACTCCAATCCTTGGTATCTCGGTTGCTTGACAGTTGCTGCCTTCATGATGACCTACACTTCTTTCTCAACACATGTAACTGCTTGTTGTGCAAGTAAATCGGCATCTTCATTTTGTTTCCTAGGAATATGATATAGTTGCACTTCTTCAAACTGATTAAACATCCTACGAATGGCATGAACTTTTGTCCTTAGGCTTTCATTCTTGCATGCCCAAATGCCTAAAATTTGCTTCACAATGAGAAGTGCATCCCCTTTTACCATGAGACGTTGTATACCTTGGACAATGCATATCTTTAAACCATGAAGTAGTGTGTCGTATTCTGCTTCATTGTTGCTAGTTGAACCTGGTAGATTGACCTTCTCTTTCATGACCACCTCTCCACTTGGGTTGAGCAATACTAACCCTCCCCCTGCTTTTCCTATGACTCGTCAAAAAGCTCCATCAAAGAACAAGGTAAAAGCATTAGGAATACTTTTAGGTGGTGGCAATGGTAGGGTCTTTACTTCAGGCACCTTAATCTCCTTCTCATATACCCTATAAGTAAGGATCCCTCCCAATTGTGCACGCACACTATCTTCTACCTTGAAAGAGTTTTGGAACTCTTGCAATTCCATAATCCACTTTGAGATCCTAGTGCTAAGATTCATTTGAGATGACACCCAAGGAAACAAATTTTCTGCAGTGAGAATTACAAAAGTTTTTGGTAGCAAGTAGGATCTAAACTTTCTCACTGCAAACATGAGAGAAAGCATCATGAGTTTTGCCTCCGTGTAGCCTCTCTCTAAACCATTCATGACCCTACTAGCAAAGTAGATGGGTCGCATCCTGGTTCTGTGGGGATCTTGTTGTAAAAAAAGTACACCAATTGTTTCCTTCCCAACACTAGAGCTAACAAAGAATGTGTACTCCCAACAAGGAGGCATGAGTATTGGTAGCTCTGACAAAATGACTTTAATGTTACAAAAGTACTCTTCAAGCTCATAAGACCATGCAAATTCTACTTGTTGTGTCAACTTTTGCAAAGGATGAAGAAACTCCGAAGCTAAGTGAATAAAGCGTGACATATAATTCACCTTTTGAATGAATGAGATGACCTCTTTAAGATTCTTGGCTGATGGGAGCTCAATAAGAGCCTTTGCCTTTGAAGGATCCACCTCAATGCCTTTATAGGAAACCTTGTGACCAAACAAGATCACTTCATCCTCACCTATGTGACACTTGTCGGGGTTGAGTTGACCTCCCATGTCGTGGAGCTTATTTAAACCTTCTTCTACCCTTTGTAGATGCAATGATTTTGAGCTATAAATGCAAAAATCATCAATAAAAACCCTAATGGACTTTCCAAAGAATGCTTGAAACACCATGTTCATGAAGCGTTGGAAAGTTGCAGGAGCATTTGTTAGTCCAAATGGCATGACTCTAAAAGCATAACAACCCCAAGGAGTGATGAAGGTTGTTTTCAACTGATCTTCCAATGCGATACCTATTTGAAAGTAACCCGAGTAGCCATCACACACAGTGTACTTCTCATGACCAACTACCTCATTTAGTATCTCATCTTGAAATGGGAGGGGAAAGTGATCTCTTTTTGTTGCCTCATTGAGTGGACGGTAATCCACACACACCCTCCACTTGCCATTTTTCTTAGGAGTGACAACAAGGGGAGAGACCCACTCTGAATTCTCCACTAGATAAATGAAACCTACTGCTAGAAGCTTTCTTACCTCCTTGATGACTCCTAGCCTTCGTAGCTTCTGAGCCTTAGGTGTGGCCTCTGGCTTCAACTCAATTTTTTGTTGAACAGCATCTACTCCACGCACATCAGTGTAGTCTTTAGCAAAAATCCTAGGAAATTTCCTTAGCACACATTTGAACTCCTCTCTTTCATCCTTTGTAAGTGTTGTAGACAACATACCTTCTAACATTCCTTCATCTTGCACTTTTTGGTTTTCTTGGGAACCTACCTCTTCCAAACCTAGGCAAGAGGTCTCTTGGTTTTTTGGCTTAAACTTTACCCCCATGACTTCAATGGAAGACTCCTCTTCAGTAATGCTGCCGCTACTTTGTCTTTCTGAAGTGCTATCAGTCCAGCCTTCCTCCGTCTCACTTTGAGATGATTCTTCATGGAGCTTCTCTTGGCGTTGCTCCTTCATGCCAAAGACAACCTTCTTATGATTGTCATTCCTACAAATTAGCTTTCCACTCTCCCAATCCTGCAAAGCTCACATTTTCATTAGCCATGGTCTCCCTAGGATAAATGGGTAACCATTTCCTTTGGTAGACATAACATAAAAATCCACCGCCTTCTTAATGCCAAAGGCCTCTATAAAGACATTTTTTCAAATGCCTACGCACCTAGCCTTGCTATTGTTTGCCATTTTGACTTTAATTTCAGGTGTCTCATGGATGTGCATGCCTAGTCTTTGCATGAGTCCTTCTGTCATGATGCAAATTTGTCCAACCCCATCCACTAGACCTTTCCTAACCAATCTTCCTTTGATGTAACAATCTAGCACAGGTGTAATATCCTCATTCATTTCAGCATGTACAAATTTTATAACAGGAACAATCTCTTTTATCTTTCTCCTAGTGCTAGCTTCCTTCATTAAATCCCTCCTAACTTGTGGGCATAATGCAAGAAACTGAGGCCATGAGATATCAGGACCCTTACCTCTCATGTCTTCCAATAGGTTGTATGGAGCCATACCATGTCCAAGAGGGAAGTCTTGGAGATTGATACGACGTCGAGTCCTCTTAGCTTCCTTGGTCTCCTTTGCCTTCTTGCCTCGTCCATGGTCACTCTGTGATGTGACACCTTCTTTCTCTTTACCTTTTCCTCGGCCACGCTTAATGCCATTTGCTTCCATGTCAACCTCATTTGAGTTTGTCACCTCTACCACATGTACATTTGGATCTGTCAAAGGTGGAACTCCTTCTACCCCTTATGGAGGTGGTCTTGGTCCATTTGGTCTTTGTAGAATCCTTGGTTGTTGACCAGTTCCTTCACCTGCATTTATCACTGGGTAATTCAAGTTAGGTCTCCCTGGCTCCCCACGGGGCCAAGGACAATTATACATCCCATGTCCAGACTCTCCGCGTTTCCAACATTGCAAGACTCTCCTAGGTCGTGGATCTCGCTCTTCAGACTTCTTTGCTTGTCCCTTTGGACCTACAGCTTGTGCAAGGTGAATTGACAAGCTGCTTAAAGATTCATTTAACTTCTCAATCACTTCCGCCGTTACCTCAGGAAGCTCCCTAGATGTTGATGCTTGTGACTTACCTTTGGGTCTAAGACCTTCTATTGGAACCTCTCCCCTTAGGCACTTGAGTTTTCTATATTTCTCAGTAGCCCTAGTTTCAGCTGCATCAAAGATAGCAGGTGCACCCACCTCAACTTTTATCTTAAGGTCAGGAAAGAGTCCGGCTATGAACCTCTCCTTCTTTAGGAACTCTGCACCATCACCAGGGTTAGCAAAATTTCTCACCCATACAGCCCAAAGATGTAGAAACTCTTGCTTGTACAAGTAGTAGTCATCTAGGTCTTTTTGCTTATGACAAACAATGTCTTGCCATAGTTTTTGAGTGTTTTGGGGATCAAAGAAGTATCTCTTGAAATGATTCATAACTTCCATGTAATTCCCTTTAACTTCCTCAGGCAACGAGTCAAACCAAGTGCTAGCATCTTTCCTAAGGACCACTTCAAACATCTCTACGCTGTCGAGAAATTTGTGGTCTTGCCAGGAAAGCACCGGGCTTATGGCTGTGAGAGTTTGTGAGAGAACTCAACAAAAACTATATGAAGGAGTTAAACCATAGATGCCATGAAGACTAGGGTTTGGAAAGAAGTGCAATCAAAGAAGACTCACTCTTTCTCTCTTGCACTCACACACACAAAGAAAGAACACAAAAGAGAATGTCAAAACAATACGAAGATGAAAACATCAAGGCTATGGTTATATCGTATCATGGGTAATATGAAAGGGTTGATGGATGAGTTAATGGCATTCAATCTTGGCTGACCAAATAGGCTACGAATTGTTCTTTGGAATTGTAGTTTTGTGCTTACCATCATATATATATTTTGTCTAGTGATTGGGATTAATTGTGTGTACAAATCCTTTTGGTTCATAGCAAGATAACTACGCTTACATCAAAAGAAAAATTATAGTCTATGAGAGGTAGTATGATGGGATCCGATGATAGAAGTATTTCATTGAGCCTTTCAGGGCCGAAGAGAAACACTATACGTTGTTGAAAGTGTATTTCACGGCTAATCCATACGTTAATTCTAATAGATCGTACAGAGTGAAAGCGATAGAAATGATCATCATGTGGGTTATTCATTTAGGATAGTATGTGAGATATGTAGATATGAGAGAAGTGAAGAGATGAGAAGTTTTCCTCCCAAGCCCTATTCTTGCCCGTAGGCAATAAGGATACTGCGGGGAGAGATGTACCTGTAGCAAAGAGAACCTAGAGAGGATGAATTACTAAGAATGAGAGAGATAGGTTTGGTTAAGGAGATGAGATTAGATACATATATATATATGTTGGATTAGAGATGAAAATGAAAACAACAAGAAATCAAGAAAACATCAATGTAGAACACATCTTACTTGAAACCCTTCGGCACCATTATTGATGGGAGAGAGAAGAAGAAGGGAGAATTCAACATTGATTGATACTCCAAGTACAACACCTTCTTTGATTAGAATTGATCTTCCAAGAATAGCGTACAAGAATGGCTAGTCTTCCTCTAGGAGAAAGTGTAGGATTGGGCTTATGTTAATGGGGCTAAGTACAATTAGGCATTACTACTCACTCCCTCAAGAATTCCTCTCATCAATGGCTTGAATGCTTGCCTTTCTTTTCAAGGAAGAAGAGGTCCCCTTTTATAGGTGAAGGGAACCCCCAAGGGTTTACACAAGAAGAGAGGAGCCAGTGTGAATAGGAATTGGAAAAGTTGGAAATGAGCTGTCCCTGCATGATGTGGGCAGACTGGGGTCCAGTACTTTGATCATATCTCCTCAACCGTGGCTCCAAATATAAAAGTAAAACAATGGGCATAAACTTCAGCTCATTAGCTACGATTTTCATTTAAAAATTGTTTTCCAATTCGGATTGGAACCTTCTTTAAAAAATTCATCAAAATAGGGTCCATTTCTGGCAGCAAAAGTCTTCCCGTGGTCCCCTTAGCCTACACTTTCATTTAATTCCAAAGGACACCTCATGCCATATGAAAGCATGACATTGCTCCTTGACAAAGTTTTGTAATCATGCTTGCAATAATGCATTAAAATAAGTGTATCTTTGAAATCATGCCACCTAGTGTCCCACTAGGATTTGATTCCCTCCTAGTAGCTATTTAAAAAGAAATATAAGAAAAGTATAAAAAAATAGATAGAATATATATATATTTGAGTTTACCCTAGATATAGGATCTAGCTAGGGTGTGAGATGATAATGAGATAGTAGAAATAAAGAATCAATGCTTTTTGCCCCAAGTTAAAGAGGCGGAGCTATTGAGCTTTTCCCATAGTATTTTCTGATGGTAAAGTAAGGATAGTTTACCCTTGAGAAAAATAATAGGATGAGATAGAAGGCTTATTATTATACTTAAATATGCATATGTACATTATAGGAAAGATAATTATGTATCTAAAAAGATACAAGATAGATCTTGTAGCATGCGTTCCCACTATGTACATATCACAGCACGACGTCCACCCCCTCTAAACCTACACATCCTCCGGTATGTGCCACATTATTTCTTTGTAAGATCAGCCCTCTTGTACATCTTCCTTGCTTTCTTCTTCACTCGATGATTCCAAATCTTCATCTTCACTTTGATCTTTACATGTGGTTTGCTCTTCTTCCTCATCAACATCTTCGGGATCATTGTCTCCTCTTCTCTTAAACATTTTGATCCTTTTTCCTGCAATGGGAATCTTTACTTTTGTACCATCTAGTTCAGGCAAGCTGTAAGTAGCATTTTCATGCACATGCTCTACAACATACGGTCCAAACCATCTTTTTGAAAACTTACGCATGACTGTGTGCTGGTTATTAAGGCTACTATCATACACCAAAACCCAGTCACCTTTGTCAATTGCTTTGCTCCTGAGTCTATGTCTCTTATCAAAGTATTCTTTGTTTTTCAACCTTGCATTTTTGAGTCGTTCTTTTGCAGCTTCAATGTCTCCAGGTCTTCTCTCTAGCTGCCTTATACGCAGTGCAAGGAGATCTTCCTTGCTAAGCCCCTCTTGCCAAGGTAGTACATTCCATGTGGAAATTGTATCTTCAATCGGCATCACTGGCTTTTGACCATACATTAGCTCCGCAGGCATGTAGCCAGCTACTGAGCTATGTGTTGTACGATCAGCCCATAAAGCATATGGTAACAGTTTTGGCCACTCACCAACTCTTCCTTTGCAAGTCTTGGCCAAAGCTTTGATGATAGGAGGATGCCCTCTTTCACTCTTTCCATTGCCTTCAGGGTTGTAAGTTGTAGTAAGAGAAAGCTTGATTCCTAATCTAGAAAAGAACTCCCTTGCTTCTTCGGCATCTAGTTCACCTCTATCTGCAGTGATTTTTTCCACACAACCATAATGGCAAATCACCTCATCAAGAAGGAATTTGCACACAACTTCAGTGGTTTTAGCTCTTAATGCTCTTTCTTCAACCTGGTTAGTTAGGTCCTCTCGTGCAAGAACCAAGTATCTCATCTGCCAGAGTCCTAGAGGCATTGTGACTAGATCCACAACCCATTTATAGTGCATGGCTAGTGGATATGTAGGGTGCAATCCATCACGATGTCGAACATTTGAATACACTTGATAAGTTACACATGTCTCTACAAACTGAGATACATCTTTATACATACCCTTCCACCAGTATTTTTCTTTCAACTTGGAGAAGGTTGCCCATACACCCCTGTGTCCAGCCCATAGACTCTGATGAAACTCTTGCATGAGCTTTACTTGAGTCTCTTTTTTACATATAACCCTTTGTGGTGTAGCACCCTTTTGTTTAGGATGCTTCCACAAGTAACCATCCCTCAAAAAGTACCCATATGCTTTCCTGCGTATCCTCTTGAATTCTTGTTCAGACCAATCATCCTGTTTTGTTAGAGTACTCAAGTAGCTTCCAATAAGAAGCCAATCACCTTCATAAAGCTCTTTCAAGAATGATTCAAGTAGATTAGTCATGCAGACATTGTTACCTTTGACATGAGAGATAGAATAGAACTTTGTGCCTATATCATCTCCCTCGTCAATCATTTGTGACTCATCTTCATACCTTGCCCTTGATAGCATATCTGCCACTGTATTGTCTTTATCTGCAATGTGCTTAAATTGAGGATTTAAGGACTTAATGTAGGTAATCCAACGCAACATAGCAATGTCTGGAGTTGAGCAACTTGTAATCATCCCAAGAAGTGGTAGACAATCTGTTTCTACAACCACACATGCACCAATTAGGTACTCTTTCCCACTTTTCAAGGCTGTAACCATACCCCATAACTCTCTGTTTATCTGTGGATAGTTTCTTTGGCGAGCACTTAGCACCTTTGCTCCAAATCTTACCACATACCTGTGTCCTTCTTTGTCATCTTGCCCTATTGCCCATCCAATCCCTGTAGGACTGGTGTCTACTGTCACAATTACTGGCCTTTGACACTCATAGTCTACCTTTCTCAAAGTTGTTGCTGAGTGGAGCAACTCCTTTCGCTTTTTCATGGATTTTACATGTGCTTCTGTCCATTTAAACTTTTGATTCTTTCTAAGCAGCTGATAAAGAGGATCAGCTACATGTGCATAATGTGGAATCTAAATAACATAGAAGACACATGCTCCCAGAAACCTTCTAACCTCAGTGATGCTAGTGCACGTTTCTTTCATTCTTTGGATGGCATCTACCTTTGTTGGACAAGGTTTCCTACCATATGGCCCACACATGTGCCCCACAATAAGCACTTCATTGAAACCAAACATAGACTTTTTCCCTGACAATGTAAGATTCACTTCTTCCAACCTAGACAAAATTTTATCACAATCATTTATGTGATTTACCACAAACCTGTGACATCCCTTGAGATCCAAAGCTTCATCTTTGTCACTTTCTTCACATCCTTTGATAGGCAAATCATCAATGAAAGGCATTGTGATTTGAGGAATAAAGTCACGTAAGACCTTATTCATCCCATTCATCATATGTGCAACCGAGTTGGTTGCTCCCTGTGGCAAGGTACACATCCTTACCAAACCCAAAGGTGTCCTCATGGTTGTCAAGTCTCTGCTTTCGATTGCAAGTTGAAATTGATCATACCCTGAGTAGAGATCCCCCATTGAGTAGATTGCCCTCCCTGCAAATGCCTCTGCAAACTCATCCACAATTGGACCTGTACCTACATTTCTAATTGTCACCTTGTTCGCTGGTTGCATATCTTGGATGAAGCGTAGAGAACCATTCTTCTTCGGAACTGTGAACCACCTGTTTGAGTATGGAGCACAAGAAGGCTCCGAGATTCCCATTTTGATTTTCTCATTCAGTAGCTCTACTAACTTTGGCAAATGAGCCTTTGGAACCAGAATAGGCCGCAGATTCCAAGGCACATGAGGTATTGTGAAAATTACCATAGGAGCTACAATAGAAGGATCAACACATCCTATCTCATGTGGCTCAAATGCAAAAGCCTTACCATGCTTTGAAAGAATTTCTTTGAAGCACTTTGTCTCTTCCTGTGTTAGAAACTCCTCACGACCAATCTGCAAGTCTTGGAAAGACTCCTTTGTGAAGGTATGCCCAATCTTTTTAGGATTCCTCAAACTTGGTTGTAAAGAAGCCTGCTCAATCTTTTCCCTGTTGTTGGGTGGTAAGGGTGAAGCTACTGGTTTCACCTTCTTTGCTACACTCTTGTATTTAGTTTCAACATGGACTTCTGGGCCAACTGTTTGGCTTTCTTTAAAGGCTTCTATTACTTGATACATTTCCATAGAGCAAACTTCCACAACTTCATTTTCAAGATGCAAATCAGACCCCATTATAGCATCAAGCTCACCCATAGTATCTACAAAATAAACTTGTTCACACAAACCCAAAACATTTTCAGTAGGCTCTAGCAACCCACTCTTTTTCATGCCTATTTGTACATTATGCACATATTGCCTCTCACATCTCTTCAAATCTTCAAGTTTTGTAAAACATATTGATCCATTCTTTGTTACCAAGGAGCTCGTTGAAAACACTTCACCTATTTTTGGATCAGGCGAGACCCTTTTTCTTTCTGTACCATTGCAATCCCGCTTTACAATGGTACTTGGCCAAAACCCATCATTTCTCTATGATCATGAAACTCTTTGCTCACCTTTGGTAGAGGATGTTCTCTGAGGTTGTCATGATTTCTTTCATGGTTCACACAAACTGTGAGAAATTGGACAGCTCATTTACGATCTTTGCTACGTATCCTAGCATATGTTGAACCATCATCCATTACCTTTGTTTCCATTCGAACTCCCACAATGTAGGGCTGTCCAAGGATGAGATGATATGAAGATGTATCCTGTACAAAGAATTTTTGGTCAATCTTTACATCACCTATTGTTACCTTTACACCTGGACATGCTGCATACAATTCACCGGATGAATTGTTTGCCACTTTTACCATCCAGCCATGATCTGTGTCCATCAGCCATTTGCACTTGTTATAGAGACTATTTGACATTATGTTTATTTCTGAACCATGGTCAATCAAGGCAACAAATGGCTCTTCAAGATCACCTACCTTGACCAAAGTTTCTGTAGTAGCCCTTGCCCAATGACTTCGTGAATAGTAACTCCTAGGAATATCTTCAACTTCTTCATCATCATTTGAGAAGTGCACTTGCTTCACTCTCCCACTAGATTGGTAGCATCCTACCATAGCTCCATCATTCTCCTTATTTTGCAGTTGCATCCCTTGTGTCTTTGAGGTTTCCCCTTCAACCTGTGGACGAGAAACTTCAGCAAGGGTTTGCCTCTTCCTCTTGATGATGTCAATGATCTCCTCATGGAATTCACGCTTTGCAATGCCAAGAACTTCTCCCAGAGTAAACTCAATCTTGCTATTCAAGATCCTTTCCTCCAAGACTTTATTTAAATTTGTAGCAACCTCAATATCAGATTGTAGTTTATAAGTTGGGCCTTTTGTCTTACCTTTCGTTGGCTCTTTCTTCTTTCCTTTTGTAGACTCCTCCATGAGTACTTCAGGTGGAGATGCTCCTTGTGTTGAGAGTGTTTGAGAAGGCATTGAGTCGCTTCTTCCCCCACTTCTAGAATCTCTTTTTGATGGTCCTTCATCAGCATTCTCACGTCTGCGCTTCTCTTCTACAATTGCCTCATTTTGTTGGCATTTTGTAATGTAGGCATGCACTGACAATGAGTCCACTGGATCATTCCATCCTGTTTCTAGACGTATGCAATCACCTGCTTCATGTAGAATCTCTTTTGTAAGCTTTCCCTTTTTAGCTAATTGCATGACATTTGGCCAAATTTGACCCTGATGGTCACTCACCTCTTCATCACAAAAATGTTCAATTTTTACTCCAAAAGTAGTTGCCTCAACTGAAGAGGTGGCATGCTTAGTTGCCATATCTTCAACTAAGGTTTGCATTCCCCCCTTCCAAAAGTTAGTTCTCAAGGGTAGACCTGTCTCTCTTAAGTGAATTTTACCATCCTTAAAAAAGACAACATCTTTTGACAAAGCATCACTAAAATCATCACGATCCCTTCTTACATGGTCTGTACTATCACACCAAATACATTTATTAACAAACCCTTCTTTGGGCTGTTGTCTTTGCCTAGGAAGTGGCCCTAGTGGTTGGCCTTTTTCTTCAAGCTTTGCAAACTTCACCTTCAAGTCACGCATTCCCTTCACAAGCTCATCTAGCATGGACTCATCAAACTTAGGAGCGATAAAAGTAGGCTTTACCATTTTGTCAGAAGTTGAGGTGGAAGGACTTGTAGTGTTTACTACCATCTTGTCCCTTCTTCTTTGTCGTTTGGCAAGCAGTGAGACAGCACCTTCAACCTCATTCCATTCGGTCTTTAGTCCTTGCTCAGCATCTTTATCTTCAAGAAGAAGCTCCAAATTTTCTTGAAACTCTTTACCCGCAGCTTGTAAGAAAAGATCTGTCTTCTTTGCATCTAGTGTGGCCCTTTCTGTCCTGATGAGTTGTGCATAGCGCCGCTCAAATTCCCTAAGTAGCTCTGTTATTGATAGTCCTTGCTTTAGCTTGACTACCCATTCTAAGAATGTCCTTTTGGTCACTCTCTCAGAGTCCTCCATGAAATATTCCTCCTTTAAAGCTACTTTGAGTTCTTCCCAATTTCTCCCATGCCCATCTTTAATTACCCTAACATGCTCTCTAACTTCTGGAGCAACAACTAGCTCAAAGCTTTGAATCATCTCACCTTCTAACACGTGATGCAGCTCCATCTCCTTCACATACTCGCGTAAGTACTTGGTTACATCTTTGCCATTGAGCTGATCCATTCTATTGACGACTGCTTGTATGGCCTTCTTTGCTGAAATCTCCCTTCTTTCAATGGCATGTTGTTGTTGCATGAACATTGCAAATGCTTGAAACATTTGCATTGTTGCTGGGTCAAAATGCATACCCTGTTGCTCAACATGATCACCCATGGTTATCCACAAAATCTCACCCTGGCAGTTTCCCGTCGGGTTCACCAAAAATATGTCGAGAAATTTGCGGTCTTGCCAGGAAAGCACTAGGCTTATGGCTGTGAGAGTTTGTGAGAGAACTCAATAAAAACTATATGAAGGAGTTAAACCATAGATGCCATGAAGACTAGGGTTTGGAAAGAAGTGCAATCAAAGAAGACTCACTCTTTCTCTCTTGCACTCACACACACAAATAAAGAACACAAAAGAGAATGTCAAAACAATACGAAGATGAAAACATCAAGGCTATGGTCATATCGTATCATGGGTAATATGAAAGGGTTAATGGATGAGTTAATGGAATTCAATCTTGGCTGACCAAGTAGGCTACAAATTGTTCTTTGGAATTGTAGTTTTGTGTTTACCATAATATATATATTTTGTCTAGTGATTGGGATTAATTGTGTGTACAAATCCTCTTGGTTCATAGCAAGATAACTACGCTTACATCAAAAGAAAAATTATAGTCTATGAGAGGTAGTATGATGAGATCCGGTGATAGAAGTATTTCATTGAGTCTTTCAGGTCCAAAGAGAAACACTATACGTTGTTGAAAGTGTATTTTACGGCTAATCCATATGTTAATTCTAATACATCGTACAGAGTGAAAGCGATAGAAATGATCATCATGTGGGTTATTCATTTAGGATAGTATGTGAAAAATGTAGATATGAGAGAAGTGAAGAGATGAGAAGTTTTCCTCCCAAGCCTTATTCTTGCCCGTAGGCAATAAGGATACTGCGGGGAGAGATGTACCTGTAGCAAAGAGAACCTAGAGAAGATGAATTACTAAGAATGAGAGAGATAGGTTTGGTTAAGGAGATGAGATTAGATACATATATATATATATGTTGGATTAGAGATGAAAATGAAAACAACAAGAAATCAAGAAAACATCAATGTAGAACACATCTTACTTGAAACCCTTCGGCACCATTATTGATGGGAGAGAGAAGAAGAAGAGAGAATTCAACGTTGATTGATACGCCAAGTACAACACCTTCTTTAATTAGAGTTGATCTTCCAAGGATAGCGTACAAGAATGGCTAGTCTTCCTCTAAGAGAAAGTGTAGGCTTGGGCTTATGTTAATGGCGCTAAGTACAATTAGGCATTACTACTCACTCCCTCAAGAATTCCTCTCATCAATGGCTTGAATGCTTGCCTTTCTTTTCAAGGAAGAAGAGGTCCCCTTTTATAGGTGAAGGGAACCCCCAAGGGTTTACACAAGAAGAGAGGAGCCAGTGTGAATAGGAATTGGAAAAGTTGGAAATGAGCTGTCCCTGCATGATGTGGGCAGACTGGGGTCTAGTATTTTGTTCATATCTCCTCAACCGTGGCTCCAAATAAAAAAGTAAAAAAATGGGCAGAAACTTCAGCTCATTAGCTACGATTTTCATTTTAAAATCATTTTCCAATTCGGATTGGAAACTTGTGTAACAAATTCATCAAAATAGGGTCCATTTCTGGCAGAAAAAGTCTTCGCGTGGTCCCCTTAGCCTACACTTTCATTTAATTCCAAAGGACACCTCATGCCATATGAAAGCATGACATTGCTCCTTGACAAAGTTTTGTAATCATGCTTGCAATAATGCATTAAAATAAGTGTATCTTTGAAATCATGCCACCTAGTGTCCCACTAGGATTTGATTCCCTCCTAGTAGCTATTTAAAAAGAAATATAAGAAAAGTATAAAAAATTTATAGAATATATATATATTGGAGTTTACCCTAGATATAGGATCTAGCTAGGGTGTGAGATGATAATGAGATAGTAGAAATAAAGAATCAATGCTTTTTGCCCCAAGTTAAAGAGGCGGAGCTATTGAGCTTTTCCCATAGTATTTTCTGATGGTAAAGTAAGGATAGGTTACCCTTGAGAAAAATAATAGGATGAGATAGAAGGCTTATTATTATACTTAAATATACATATGTACATTATAGGTAAAATAATTATGTATCTAAAAAGATACAAGATAGATCTTGTAGCATGCGTTCTCACTATGTACGTGTCACAGCACGACATCCACCACCTCTAAACCTGCACATCCTTCGGTATGTGCCACATTATTTCTTTGTAAGATCAGACCTCTTGTACATCTTCCTTGCTTTCTTCTTCATTGGATGATTCCAAATCTTCATCTTCACTTTGATCTTTACCTGTGGTTTGCTCTTCTTCCTCATCAACATCTTCTAGATCATTGTCTCCTCTTCTCTTAAACATTTTGATCCTTTTTCCTGCAATGGGAATCTTTACTTTTGTACCATCTAGTTCACACAAGCTGTAAGTAGCATTTTCATGCACATGCTCTACAACATACGGTCCAAACCATCTTTTTGAAAACTTACGCATGACTGTGTGCTGGTTATCAAGGCTACTATCATACACCAAAACCCAGTCACCTTTGTCAATTGCTTTGCTCCTGAGTCGATGTCGCTTATCAAAGTATTCCTTGTTTTTCAACCTTGCATTTTTGAGTCGTTCTTTTGCAGCTTCAATGTCTCCAGGTCTTCTCTCTAGCTGCCTTATACGCAGTGCAAGGAGATATTCCCTGCTAAGCCCCTCTTGCCAAGGTAGTACATTCCATGTGGGAATTGTATCTCCAATCGGCATCACTGGATTTTGACCATACATTAGCTCCGTAGGCATGTAGCCAGTTACTGAGCTATGTGTTGTACGATCAGCCCATAAAGCATATGGTAACAGTTTTGGCCATTCACCAACTCTTCCTTTTCAAGCCTTGGCCAAAGATTTGATGATAGGAGGATGCCCTCTTTCACTCTTTCCATTGCCTTCAGGGTTGTAAGCTGTAGTAAGAGAAAGCTTGATTCCTAATCTAGAAAAGAACTCCCTTGCTTCTTCGGCATCCAGTTCACCTCTATCTGCAGTGATTTTTCCCACACAATCAGTTACTATCCTCTTGATACGACAAGACATCTTGAAATTTGCGAAAAATAATTATGCATCCTCTCCAGGCTCTCCAAAGAAAAGAGGATATCCAGATATTTGGCGTTGGCTCTCCATTGAATTGATTTCAAAGTGACGCGTTTTTGTTTTTTCTTTCTTTAAAAGATTTACACAATAATATTTTCTAAATTGCAATCTATTCTACAACAAAATAAAAATATTCACATCAAATGACCTATGATAATCAATAAGAGGTAGAATGATAGGGTTTGGTGATGCAAGAATTTCTCCTACTCTTTGGGCACCAAATATGAACACCATACGTTGTTGAAAATGGATTTTTCTACTAATTGCAATGTTTATTTTAATGTGTGGAGTGAAATGAAAGGGCAAACCTCTATTCCTAGGCCATTATCCATGGTCTATGCATGACCTAATGCTTAAAACAAAACAAAAATATAGACGTCCAAACTAAGGTCGTACCTAATGAGAGGTAAAATAAAGGGATTTACTGATGCGTTTATCTCTGCCAACCTAAGGGGATCTAAAATTCTACGAATTACACATTGAAATTGCAACTTAGTACTAACAATTATGTGTACATTTTGCCTTGCAATCGGAATGAAAGGATCATATAGATTCTCGTGATTCATGCAGCCTACTTGACTATGCTAAAGGTTGAACCTACACAAAAACATACACAAGTTGGGTCCTCCGTGGGGGCACCAATTTGAGGCGGTCCGGGGCGGGCAACAAGAGGAGTGGCCTCTAAGCACGCTTCTAGGCTCCCGTGCTGCTCAATTGGGTTGGGGTTGGAAAAAACAACAAACACACACACAAACCTGCAACCTTACCATACACAAATTTGGGGCACCACCTAGTTTTGGATGCGAACTAGGACGCGTAAAGAGAGAGAGACAGAGAGACAGACAGAGAGAGAGAGAGAGAGAGAGAGAGAGAGAGAGAGAGAGAGAGAGAGAGAGAGAGAGAGAGAGAGATAGTTCTCGGGCTGCTTTGAAATGTATCGGCCGTGATCAAGCAAACACAGTTATATTTGTAAGAAAGAGAGAGAAAGGGGAGGGGGTGCTTGTTGCATTAATACTTTCTTACAAATCTGTCATGACCAATCAAAGTGAGATTAGTATTTGTTCAACGTAGCTTGAGTAAATTACACCACAACACATCACAAGAAAAGCCACCCCAATCACTGTCTTAAGGCGAGGGGAGTCCTCTCCACCGTGTCGCCCTCTTACAGTATGTGGGATTTATGGCTAAATTGATGACAACACCCAGAGACAAGCTATCAAGAACTTAAAGAAAACACCAAGACACTTACACATCATTGTTGTCCATTACTTCACGTTGGAAGAGAGACAAAGTATCCAAGCTCAGTCCAAATCCACCCTCCTTGATTCAACAAATGTTGGGCTTACACTAGTAGGCGAAATGATAGATTTCCTACTCTCAATTGAATGATCACTCTCTCTTAGAATGTCATAGAGTTCCCTTGCTAATCACTCCTAATACAACACATGCATATGCATAAGACAATGATCTTTCACTCAAGAGCTCCTTCTAGAGAGGTTGAGCTTGGCTTCTCAAGCTATAGCATAGTGCTCTTGCTTATGGCTCCCCCTTTTGTGCTAGCTACACCCTCCTTTTATAGCAATTTTGGGGGCTAGGGTTACTACTCTAACCATGGTTGGGTTAGATTTTCAACACTTATCTAATTTCTTTTGCTTGGAATTATCAATAAGTTGGTGTGGATAGATGAAGAAGAGAGAGAAGAGAGAAGTGGAGGTGATAGGACTTTTCATAGTAGGTTAGTGTTAGTAAATTAGTAGAGTTAGTATTTTTATTGATAATTGGATATTTACAATGGGAGTATCCAAGTAGGATACAAATAAGGAAGAAAAACTCTTAAGAGGCAAGAAAAGATGGATTTCTTACAAGGTTGATGCTCCAAGTGTCTTGAGTAGGGTCAATTTTGACGCTTGTTGACAATCCACTAGCTTTGACGGTACGTTTTTTCCACTCTTGACCTTCCTTTGGGAGCCAAGGTAAGTGAACATGAGTAATCAATCACCATGATGCTGTCTTTCAAGAGAAGAGGCTGAATTTTGTGGTTTTTTTGAGAGATATGGGTAATATGGAAGAGGAAAAATGAGATTACGTGATCAATTTTGGAATGGAAGTGTGTGTAGGAGACATGAGTTCACCATGGTTTCTCTTATTCTTCAAGGTTGAGAAGAAGGTGAGTAGGGTGCAGAGAGGAGTGGTGAGAGAGGTAGGGATGATGAGTGGAGAAGTGTGTGTGAAAGAGGAAAATGATAAAGTGGAAGAGGGAGTGTGGCTGCATAGCATGGGCAAACTGGGGTCCACCAATAAAATCATAGCTCACAGCTCATAGCTCAACAAAATATGAAAAAATTTGAGGTGAAAGTTCAGCTTACGAGCTACAACTTTTATTCGTATGACCTTTTCAAATTCAGGGAGCATGTGATCTTTAAAAATTGAATCAGCAAAACCGACTGTTTTTTCCACTGCATAAAGTCCTTGTGAGGTCCTTCTTTGGATGATTCTTCTGAATACCTCCAAGAGTGAGCCCCCCATGGTGCATGCATGCATTCCACATACCCTTGACCTTATTTGGTAGGTCTATAATTGAAGATATTGTTGAGATCGTGATATAAATGAATAGAACAACTAAGGAAATCAAATATTGAGGGGTTTAAAAAAATATGTACATGTCAAATATAAATAATATAGGTGGAAAAAATATAAAGGGGTCAAAATAAATCTCTCTCATGATAAGTCTACCATAAAAGATGAATATTTTTGGTGGTCTAATTTATGAGAGTAATAGAGAATAGATGTAGGAAGGAAAAAATGACAATAGTGAAAAAATAAACACATAAATAAACTAGTTTTTTTGGATCTTTGTTGGGATGGAGTTACACCAAAAATAAGAGAAGTTTGCATGAAATTATTTTTATATCGAATAAAGAGTACGCAAAATGGTAAGAAAAAATATGGAAATGTTGAATCAATGTACATAGCATAAATAACACACCATAGGTAGAAATATTTAAATAAATACCAAAATAATTATGAAAAATCCTTTTATTTAGGCCCTATATACAATGAAATATTTACACACAAATGGGCCATAATATACTTATATTTTTTATTTATTTTATTTTTTTGGCTCAACTAGCCCAGTGACTAGCTAATTAAGGGTTATATGGGAAAAATCCCCTAACTCACACACACCTATATACAGTGAAATGGTAGGGATAGGCACAATGTTTGGATGATTTTGGTAAGGTGGGTTAACTCACTATGGCAATTACAGAGAGCCGAAAAACGGCTATCAATACCTAGCTAGGTGCAATTGACTCTTGTTGGTATAATCTTCCTAAAACGTACTAGGAAAGTCCTTTTAGCTTAACAAATTCTCATATTATTTCCCATATTGTGGCATACCACAATACCATGAGTTTTTGTGTGGGAGGAACAAGATATCTAACTTGGTCCTATAGGGGCAACCTCAAAGTTGATAGAAGACCAGTGTCCTCTTGATCTCCAATGCACATTGCTAGTATATGGTTTCTCCCTAGAAGCTCCTAATGTTGATCACTATATGGAAAAATGTGAGAGAAAGTACCCGGCTTCCTACGTACAAGTGTATGCTACCTCTTTTCAAATTTTTCATGAAACTTTCTCTTGGGTTTTGGGTTGTTTGCTCTTGTAATGAGTGTTCTAGCTAACTGACGTTTCAACAATTCAACTTTACTAAAACTCAAGCCCCCATACTTAACCAGTTAAGGCCCTCCAAGTTTCTTCAAATTCAGAACAAAGCAAATTTGTTCACTTTACAATTTAAAAATTGATGTTTCCCATTCCTTTGTATACTCTTGATCTCCATCTAAACATCAACAATTTCCAAGTTCTTTGTATATTCCTGATTCCTAGCACAATGCAACTTTTGCAAGATAGTAGAATCAGACACCCAACTCTTGACAACAATGCAAACTAGCAAAGTTGACACCAATGATTGGCAATAATGCAATCTACTAACAATGCAAACTTTGCTCTAGAACTTTGATACCCAACTCTTGACAACAATGCAACCTAGCAAAGTTGACGCCAACGGTTCAAAATAATACAACGTACCAACAATGCAAACTCTACCCTAGAACTTGAGACCAATGCTTGACAACATTGCAACCTAGCACAATGCAACCACCAGCACTCAAGAACTTGGTTCACAAAAATTTGTCCCAAAACTAGCATTTTTCCCAAAATTCCTAAATATGTCTTTTTTGTGGTTGTGTAAATTTTGTCTACTAGGTTTAGTTGTCTGCTAGTATATGATGTAGGGAAATACATAGTCCCCTCTCCGTGATGAGCTAATATGCAACTAATAGAAAATTTGAAGCATCATACACATGGAAAACTTTGTTCCAGTCTAGAGTTTTCAATATTGGTGATGTGGTCAAAGCTTGTTTAAGCTTCTGGAATGATTCCTTGCATTCACATGTCCACTCAAAATGAGCGATAAGGCTATAAATCAGTTTAGCTATGATTTCATACATGTAGATGAATCTACGGCAATAGCCACAATGTCTCATAAATACTTGAGCTTCCTTGACATTTGTCAGTCTAGCCATTTCAGCAACCAATGCCACCTTCATGTTTGTGGCATATCCAAGAATTTTGTAATTTCTAACCAACACATTTTTCAGGATTTAAACAAATCCTATATAGACGGCATTTCTCAAAGACACACTGAAATGTTCAAAATGACTCTCTTTTTTTATAGAATGCACACATGGATCATCCATGTATACTTCTAGGAAATTCCGTAGATATTCCTTAAAAGCATGGCTCGTAAGACTTTGGAATATTGTTGGTGCATTGGTCAGTCCAAAAGGCATGACCTTATATGAAAAAATTATCCATTCCGTGGCGAAAGCAATCTTATGTTTATCGTTGGGATCTATGGTCAATTGGTTGTAACCAGTGAATCCGTCCAAGAAATTATAAGCCTCCTTGTCAGCTACTCGTTCCAGAACATGATCCATGATAGGAAGAGGGTAATCACTCACATATGGTGGCTGCATTCACCTTCTTGAGATTTACACACACTCTGAGTTTGCCATCTTTTTCGGCACCACCACAATAGGTGATACCCAATCAATGTGTTCTATTTCGTAGATAAACTCAGCCTAGAATTATAAAATTAAATTAGCAGTTACAATTCGTGTCATACAACTAAATGTAATCACTAGAGGATATGATCAAAACAATTTAATTACAATTTGTTTTATGTCGTACGACAATAGGTCATGAACACACGAAGCAAATCCTCATTGCTCAGCTTGCTCTAATAGATAAACATATTGTGGTTTAAATCCAAGCCAAAGTAGTGAAGGAAGATGAAGCAAATATGTTTGCATGCCATATATGGTTTTGTTTGTGCTACTCGTTTTGCAAAGTTTCCACACGTACACATTGGGCTACTAGCAACATGAACTTCATACCTCTCACCCCGGACTTGTGAAGAAGATGTCTCTACCATGATTTTTTCATGTAGGGCTGCCTTCACGACAGTGCGCTGCACAATGTGGGATTCCATGGTTACTGCTGACTCGACTCTCTTGGAGGCTTGAATTGATATTCATGGCGCTCTCTCTCTATCTCTCTCTCTCTCTCTCTCTCAGACACACACACACACACACATATTTTTTCATGCAGGGCTGCCTTCACGACAGTGCACTGCACAATGTGGGCTTCCATGGTTACTGCTGACTGGACTCTCTTGGAGGCTTGAATTGATATTCATGGCTCTCTCTCTCTCTCTCTCTCTCTCTCTCTCTCTCTCTCTCTCTCTCTCTCAGACACACACACACACACACACACATTAGAGACTCTTTCTCTCCCTAATTCAAAAATTCAAACATAGCGTGCGCACACACACACACACAATGTGAGCCTGCAACTGAACTCCTCACTTTTTCCAACTTAGAACCCTGCAACTGAACTCCTCACTTTTTCCAACTTCTTCTATACCCGCATAGGATGCAAGCAGATCCTGGTACTCAAGATCTAGATCTTCATGTATCCGATGATGATCTTCTTTCATGATGAAGAGGTTATGCCTTAAGGGTATCCAAGACATAGCAATGAAGACAAGAGCGTGCCCAATGCGCAATGGATAAAGGGCGGAGTGGCTAAGAAATCCGGGGCAGGAACACAAAACTTCTTTGAGAGAAATTATTTGGGTTCTTGATTCTTCCCTTGAGTTTGCGAAGCCAAAGCACCTCCAATGCTCTAGAAGCGTGGAACTTTGTGAGCGTCTAGATAGAAGTTGCATACCCTCACTTCCTAATAGGTATTCCTAATGGCTTCACAAAAACAAAAAAAATCATTACCTACTTAGTGAGAGTACATAGTGCTAGGACACTATAAATAAAACAAACGCTAAAAGCAAAACAAGTGAAAGGGTCACGGTGGCTTTCTAAGACAATAAAAATTTAATAAAATCATTAGTTTGAGTTTAACTTGAATCGATGTTCGGGAAAGGATTGCCTCAGCTTAGCCTTGAGCTGATAAAAAATCGAGACTAGTTTCTTGCAAACTATGGTAAAGGAAAGAAAAAATGGTAAAATATGTAAGAAAATAGTTCAAAAAACCTTGCAAGCTTCAAAAAATTTTGGTTTGCTTCTTTGCGAGGAGGAAACTTGGACGGCGGCTACTTAATAAAAGAGACCTTTTCGAACACTCACTGGAATGAAGATATAGAATGCAAGAAAAGTCAAGCCATGTGAGGCTATGAAATGAAAGGTGAAATAAAAGGAACTCATATGTATAGGGGTGTGTGTGTGTGTGTTACATATACATACATACATAAATACATTGTTGTAAATGGGATTAAACTAAAGCTAGGTTATTTACAAGCACTAGAGGAGAGTTCACAGAGTTAAGCCTTGCTTCTAATTAGCCGCAGCAATGCGCAGGTCACATACTAGTTCTACTAAATTCTACACACACACACACACGCATATACCTTGCATAATATAATACATATTTATAAATGGGATTACACTAAAGCTAAGTTATCTATGAGCACTACAAGAGAGTTCACAGAGTTAAGCCTTGCTTCTAGTTAGTCATATCATGCGCGGGTCACATACTAGTTCTAGTATTCTCTACACACACACACACATACCTTGCATAATATACATATTTGTAAATGGGATTACACTAAATCTAGGTTATATACAAGCACTATAGGAGAGTTCATAGAGTTAAGACTTGCTTCTAATTAGCCGCAGCACAATGCACAGGTCACATACTAGTTCTAGTAAATTCTACACACACACACACACACACACACACACACCTCTACATAGAATGCAAGAAAAGTCAAGTCGCCATGTGAGGCTATGAAATGAAAGGTGAAATAAAAAGAACTCATTAATGTGTGTGTGTGTGTGGAATTTACTAGAATTATGCAAGGTATGTGTGTGTGTGTGTAGAATTTACTAGAATTATGCAAGGTATATATATATATAGGTGGGTGGGTGTGTGTGTGTGTGTGGGGGGGGGGGGGGGGGGGGGGGGGGGGGGGGGTGTGGGAGATGGACAAGGGAGAAACCTTAAATTTTGACATATATTTTGCTTTAGTTGGCTATATGGGAGCATCTCTCTCTCTCTCTCTCTCTCTCTCTCTCTCTCTCTCTCTCTCTCTCTCTCTCACACACACACACACACACACACACAAATATATATATATATATAAACATGTATCTAGGTTAAAAAATATATATATATAAACATGTATGTAGGTTAAAATGTATATATACATACATATATATATACACACACACACACAAGCTTGTTTATGTATATTCATGTGTGTGTGTGTGTGTGTACAGTGTGTGTGTGTGTGTGTGTGTGTCTCATCAAAATTCCCTTCTAAGGAAAAGGTCCAACATTTTTGATTTATTGAAGGTAGAACTTGTTTTCTTCTTCTCTCTTTCCCTCTATCTATCTATCTATCTATGCGTGTAGTTGACCCACTTTTTCATCGCAAGGAAAATCCTAGTTATCATCTTTTCCAAGAACTGAGGATACTTTGACATGAACAGTTATTGGAAACCGATCTCTCTCTCATCTTTGTGTCTCTCTTTCTCTCTCCCCCTATCTTCCTTTAATTGATATGTGCCTCTTTGATCTCTCTCTCTCTCTCTCTCTCTCTCTCTCTCTCTCTCACACACACACACACACACACACACACGTGCACACACACATAGACATAACCTCTCTCTACTCTCTTCTTCTTGTTGATCGGTGCCCCTCTAATCTCTCTCTCTCTCTCTCTCTCTCTCTCTCTCTCTCTCTCTCTCTCTCTCTCTCCATGACATACTTGAGCTACATCTAGAACTAGCCTATGGATGGCACAACTCTGTCGTAAGAAGGCAAGCACCCATCTCTTCCTGAAAACATACTCAACGTTTGAGTTTCATTAGTGTTTTTCATGTGTGTGCACGTACATACATACACTCAATGAAGTAATCCGCGAATGGGGGGGAGCACATGTGCTCCTTCCAAATCTAACAGTGGCCTATCCATGAATCTCCTCTCTCTCTCTCTCTCTCTCTCTCTCTCTCTCTCTCTCTCTCTCTCTCTCTCTCTCTCTCTCTCTCTCTCTCTCTTCCCACCCGTGACATACTTGAGCTACATCTAGAGCTAGCCTATGGATGGCCCAACTTTGTCGTAAGTAGGCAAGCCCCCCTCTCTTCATGAAAACATACTCAGTGTTTGAGTTTTCATTAGTGTCTGCCATGTGCATGCACATACGTACACACACTCAATGAAGTAATCGATGAATGGGAGGGGAGGTGCCTCATGTTCAACAATTTTTTGAGCACTTTAAGAAAAGGTATAGAAGCACCTCGTTATAGTTAATTTTAATATAAACTTGCACAATTTAAAAAATATATAAATAATGGTCTTAAAAAAATCCCTTTGAAAATACAAAGAGAAATAAATCTTTAAAAATAAGATTTTCATCAAGGTCCATTAAAATCTCCGTCAAAATTGACCATTTTTATGTGCACTTAAGCTGGTACATTTACTTTATGTACACTCTAAAGGAGAAAGGTTTTTGACTTGCCACTACCAAGTCTTTTCAATTCTTCCCATGTTACCGCTCACTTTTGCATTTTACATCTTCTTAGCATTTTAGACGAAAGGTTTTGTAAGGTTCTCTTTTAAGTCAACCAACGCATGACACATGGATGCCCTCTACTTCCTAAAAATTTTAAGTTGCATTATATATAGGATAGATTTTGTACAAGCAAGCTCAACCACCGTGTTTGAGCATTGACCTTAAGAAAGCATTTTTGCTTTTGTATCTTGGAGGCTTCAGAGAAGTTGCCTCGAGAGAAAGTGATGTCAAGCTAATGTATGTAAGCCAGAGCTTGATGGGAATTGTTGAAGTCAAAAAAAGTATCAAACTGTATTGCTTGACCGCATCCTTGAACACTTTGGTCTTCTTTTTCTTCTTTCTCAAGTTGTCAAATTGAGTAGCTCTCATGAAGTGGTTTTGCTTTTTACCATAGTTGGCCCCACCCAAGGTACGAGTGCTTGTCCACATAAAAGGAAGGTTGACCATCATTGTTGTGCATGCCGCTTCAGAAAAGAAGCATCTTTCATAACTTTGGGATCTTACCTAGAATTTCTTTGTTATAAACTTTATCATAAAATCTTAGTTTTCCTTGCACCTCAAAGCCCAGAAATCATATCACTTGTCAGACCTCTGGCCTCCTTCCTTAAAGTCCTTTTTGTCTTCCAAGGCATCAAATGATCATACATACTCAAGTAATAAGGTGGTTATCCCCACTATCAAAAGATGTCCCAAAGATTGGAGGCATCCCTTCATCATGCACTTAAGGTATAGAGTATCCTTAACATGCATGGCATACCCCTTATAATCCCTGACATGGGCCCTTTCATCCTCACTCCATTGGCGCCGCCATCCAAGTCTCATAATGTCCAAAAGCACCGGTCCATAAGCACCCCTACCAATGTTGTACCACCACACACACCAATATCTGCATCAAAATACCCAAAGCACCCAGATAGCTGGGAAAAGGTGACCTCTCATGTCGCATGCTTAGACAATGCCCTGTGTCCATCACATGCTACTTCTTTCATTAACTCTATCACTGGAGAATTGAATGCTTGCAAGTCTTTGCTTTAACCTTCACCTTGGTCTTTGACTTAACGTTCATCTTGGTCTTTGACTTCATCCTTTTTTCGTTGCTGGAAAATTGTATTCATTGGTTGAGCCTTCATGTGATTTGCTACCTCTATTGGAGCTTGAGCAACAGCTTTTTGGAATGCAAAAAATACTTTCAAGTCCACCAACTGCAGTGCTTCTTGCAAGACCGCCACCACTTTCAAAACTTGCAACATATTAGAATGCCATGCTCATATTAGTTTGCCATCCTTGACCTTTGTTGCAACCTATGTCAAGCCGTCTTTTAGAATGCTTTTGTTGCACCAATTCTTGCTGCCAACAATAAGACGACCAAGGGGCCCACCGACCTAGCACTCTGATACCACTATTAGGGGGCATGACTATGGTGGGTGGAAGTGAAGCTTAGCCATGAGAGGAGGGTGATTAGAAGAAATAGAATGAGAGAGAGGGAGAGAGAGAGAGAGAGAGGCCGATCGCAAAGAAAATAACACACTATATTTTTCTTGATAAACCGTTTACAATATATAACGTTAGCTACTCCAACTTGCATGCATGGATCACAAAAGGAGTGATGTGTATATATATCTATCTATCACAAGACTGTTTCCCATGGGCTATACCCTATAGCTCAAAGAAAATCACACACTATATTTTTCTTGATAAATCATTTACATTATGTAACGACTAAAATTAGCTACTCCAACTTGCATACATGAATCACAAAAGGAGTGGTGTGTATATCTATATATCACAAGAGTATTTCCCATGGTGTAGACCCAATAGTAAGATCTGCCGCCCTGTCGCTCGTTCTCAATGCCCATTGTTGAATCGTGAGACCGTCATAGGGATTCTGGCTACCAAAGCCCACGTTCTAGCCATTGGCTCGGCGAACCGAGCGTACCATTTGAGAGCAACCCCAGTCACCATCCAATGACCCCTGCGCTAAACGAAATGTGATCGATTTGAATGTCCCCCATCATGCCTATTTCTTCCAACATGTCCTTGCTCTTGACAGGAGTGTTGAGCGGCCTAGAATAGGATGGGAGGGATCCTTCCCGTAGAAGCAAGGGCAGAAGAACAACAAGCTCACCTCTTCCTCTTTGTTCCAAGATGTAATTGCAAAGATGTAAGTAAGGTGTGGGTGATGGTAGATTGATTATTAACCCACCTTTTCAGCTGCAAGCTCATGCATAATTCCAGAATTGCATCTCCTTAAATGTTGTCAGGAGGTTTCACAATCTGCCTGCAGAGCGCAGACTAAACCTGCAGAGCAAACACATGCAGATGATGATCGATGAGCGGAGACATAGGGGGCTGCGCGAGGGATCGACACATCTGCAGGGCACAGACATTATGCACGATGAATTTCACTCAAGATTGAAATGGGGGCCGCGCGAACGCGAGCACAAATTATGACGTGCACTCTCTCGCAGAAGGGAGATGCTAGGGTGCGGCCTGTCCGTAGTGCCATGGAGGGGCCGACCCTAGGCCATCGGCCTTCTTGCTCACCGATTAGGTAAGTATGCCTTCCCCTCCGCCCGCGCCGCTTTTTATACATGCGCCCCAAAGAGGCGGTTAAACTGGTAGCGTGTGTAGGACGCGGTCGCCTCGCATGTGGCAATTATTAGTGGAATATTCTCTTCTGCTTCCTTTCTCACGTTCGTTGTCATGTATGGTGTAACTATCGTTGTACACCGAACTGGCATGATTATGCCAGCCTTGTTGCTTGCCATAGTATATCCACCAATTCCTTCTCATGCATGATCATTAGGTTCCTAACCATGATCCTACGCTTTTGCCTAATGCATATCATTAGGTGCCTAACCATGATCCTACGATTTTGCCTAAACCCTCCCACCAATCGGTACCTAAGGCTCAACCTTTAGGTTGTCGCATTCTTTTTTAACAATCCAGGAACCTCCTTAAAGTCAACAATGCAATAGTAAATGGGGAGCCACTGTAGCTCAAGTTCCTAGGATGTATCATATCATATCATTGGGATTCTTCCCTCATTTACCAGCACTTTATCATTGGGATTCTTCCCTCATTTAGCAGCACCTCTAACAAAACTAAGGGTGTTAAGTACCAATGGGACACAGCTTGTGAGGATAGTTTTACAAAGTTGAAAATACCAATACAAAGGCCTACCATGTTCGCTTATGCAGATTTTCAAAAGCCATTTTTAGTACAGACTGATGCTACTGCAACAAGATAAAGAAAACAGGTAGGAACCGGTCTCTTTTATTAGTCTCACTCCCACCAAGCCTGGACTAAACTACTCCACCACAAAGAAAGAGCTCCTAGCAATTGTATGGGCGTTTGCAAAATTCTGCCTGCACCTTCATGGCAATTCAATCCAGGTCAAAGCTAACTACCAGCCAATCATTCCTTTGCTAAACAAATCACACCCATTAGGAAAAATATGAATCCTCTAGGGGTCCTTTGGGATTAAGGTTAATTAGAGGCCAGCCAATGAGAAGAGGGTGGTGGACACACTCTATGCCCTCAAAAATGTAGAGGGACAAAGTAGTCTTACACTTCTTAAATGGGCTCTTACCTAGTGAGAAGGTGGGGTGGGGGGGGTAGGGAGGGGAGGCCCTATGGAACCTCCAACTTCCCTCCTTTTTGATCCGGTTTTGAAAAAATCCAAAAAAATTGAAATTTTTCAAAATTTTCAAAACTCAAATTTCACCTTCTTAAAACCCCCCTAACACTATTTTATGGTCAAAAAAGCATTTTTTGACCTCAAAAAGTCAAAACGTGCACCCAAAAACCCTAAAATTTTAATTTTAAAAAAAACTTTTGAAAAATCTTTTTTTGCTATCCAGAGCTCCCCCAAAAGTAGTTCTTAGGCAAAAAGTGATTTTCTCTCTCTAGAACCCCTTTTCCAACCCCTCCTTGGTTGCAACCATCACACTCATCCTCTACTCCAACACTCTCTCTCTCTCTCTCCACACCATGTCCATTGCTGCAGCAAGGAAGCTCCTCTCTCCTCCCTTACCACCTTCCATTGCCACACCAAGCAAAGGTTATCCACCTTCTCCTCTCATTGCCACACCAAGCAAGGGTTATCCACCTTCTCCTCCCATTGCCACAAGGGTTAACCACCTTCTCATATCACTTTATCCCACCTACATTGTAGCAACAAGCAAGGTCCTTCTCCTCCTCCTAGTTTTCTTTGCTCAACCATGGCCAACTCTACTTCGCAAAGGCGGCCAAAGGATGAGGTCACAGCACTTGCATGCCACAACACTAGAGGTGTAGATGATGAGTGGGTGCCACGAGAGTTCACCAAAGGTTCTTGGGTATACATGCAACCATCTGCTTTTCGCCCTCATCGTGTGTGGAATCGTGCAAACTTGGATCTTCATTGGAAAGGAAATCTCCTTGGCTTCAAGAACCGCAAAGACAAGGGGACCGTAGCCATTGTGCAACATGTTTTCTCAATGTCAACCATGCATTTGCAACAACCACCTCGATTTCCAACACATTGTAAGTACATGTTTTGAGAATACAAAGCTAGGTGTGAAATCACAGTGTAATATTATTATGGATTCATACTTAAGATTTGTCATGCATTTATAGTCATATTTCCTTGGTGGAGGAGCAGCCACTACATAGTCTCTCCGGCACATTCAATGCTATACATGCGGATATTGGAGCAATAATGTTCCCACATCTTTGCCCAACCAAACTGGTTCAAAGAAGGATTTTCTTCTATTCTCACTCCTATATTGTCCCTACTTCCACACAAGCGTTTGGAACAGGCCCTAAGCTTAAAAATGCTCTATCTTGAGCTAGAGACGTCAGATTTCAGTATTTTAAAGAGCTATCCTATGGTTTTTGGACGTTTCGGATGCATCCGTGGCATTATTTTTGTATTTTGAAAACAACTCTTGCGTGTTTTCTCTCATTGTACATCACATCACTCATTAAGATTCACAGACATAGAATTTTGTGTTCACTTAAGTTTGGCTCTCGAAAAGCATTTTGTACGAGCATGCATTTAAGTGATTGAGCAAAATTTTACGTATGTACTATGAGAAATAGAATTCCAGAAAAAACATTTTTCATTTTTCATAATTACCTCTCTCTATGCTGAGTTGGCGTTTCTTACAGGGCCCAAAATTGAGTCCAAGTTTCTCCTAATGTTGAGTATAATTTTTTGCATTGGGATGAGAAATCATTTTTTGGTGAAAGTGCCTTTTTTTTAATGTCTTAAAAAAAGGGTCCATTATAAAAGGGGGGCCACCTAACTCATTCACTATTTTCACTTTTGCAACTCTTGAGCTCCTCCACTCTCTATCTACACCCCAAGCTAGACATGGATGCTTCCACAGCCTCTGCATCTGCAGCCATATCCACCCCTTTGTCACATCTGCAGCCATATCCACCCCTTTGTCACGCTTCATCCTCTTCCTCGAGGACACCAAATACAAAGGGAAGTTGGACCTCCACACCTTTTTTACTCGTCTCCCTGACCTTGATGCCACAGTTTCCCTTCACATGGATGCATTTGCCGAGATTTTTGCGTTCATGGAGGAGCACATCATAAAATATTCTGTGATCTTTTGTGCTATATACACAAAGGTGATCGCCCATTCTCCAAGCGGTTGCAATGATTCCAAGAAATTGCAACCGATGCAGGCCATTACTTGGACGAGCAAGCCGCAGGGGTGTCAGCACTCAAGAAGCGCAAGTTGGGGGTGGAGTACACATCTCAGCTCGCAACATTTATCTTCTTGGTGAGCGAGGAACCTGATTTGGAGGAGCTCCGCTTACCACACCTTCAGGTTGGGTCCTTTATCAAGGACACCAAGGAGCAGCAGGTTATCCCCATGAACCCTGCAACGGAAGGAAAGGCACACCGGCTCGAGTACCCTAGGGGTCTTGAGGAAGTGGTTGAGAAATCCATAGTTGCGGCTGGCCCTAGTGACACTCCAGTGCCACTACCACTGACGGATGTGGCTATCCCAGAGGTAGAAATCAGCCGCTTCTCCTCAATGCTAGTGGATGGGGAGGAGTATGTGTTCCTACATGATTTGGAGAAATCATTTGGCCTGCGCATGGATGAATGCTTGAGTGTGCTATGCAACAGCACAAAATGTCCTTTAGATAATACGCCAGATGCCCTAGAAAGCAAGCTCTTGCCAGATGGGGACTCTGTTGCTGACACTATTGCAGTTGTATGTACGAAGGTCCTGGCGGCAGAGTAGTTGCACGTGGCTGATGAAGAATTCCAAGCCACGCAAGCCAAGGTTGAGGCTGCTAGGATGCCTATGCCATTATGCAACCTCCCATTTGATGATCCAAAGCTCGTATCTGTGGTGCATGGGAGCATTGACTTGGATGCAAAGGGCAACAGGGAGGAGGATGACAAGGAGCAGGAGGTAAACTGTATCCTAATTTTCATGTTACTATTTTATCCTTCATTGTCTTTTTTCTCAACCTTCATCGGTTTATGACAGGATGTCGTGGAGGTTGATGATTTTGCTGCAAGAACGGGTGGCAAGCGGATGGGCTTTGGACCTCAAGCTTCCCTTGCGCATTACCTAGGACAACTCCCCCCTAGCGATGTGGCCATTATCCATAATGAATTTACTCCCCAAGCCCATTTTATGACTTGGTCGTTAAAAGCTTTGAGCAAGTTTTTGTGTTTGAGCACCATTGCTCAAACTGCGTATCAAGTGTTCCTCAAGTGTTCCTAGTGCGTAGATCCCTTGTATGCACAGCGTTTGGCACTGGCTTTCGTGGTAAAGTGCTTGCCCAGATAGGGATACATGCTTCCATTGGCTCAACTGACCCAAAGGCCATAGCGCAGTCCCTCTTGACTGGGGAGTTGCCTTACGTGCAAAATAGGCACCAGGAAATGCTCAAAAAAATTATGAACTCCTCAGATACATGATGTAAAATCACCGTTTTGGAAGTAATAAAAATTATTTGAAATTGTCTCTCTATCTTGCAAATTCTTTTGAATGTGATTTGTCAATCTTGAAAATTGTTTCAATTGGTGATATGAAAATTGTTTTGATTGGTGGCTTTGTAATTTCACGTTCTGTATGTAATTTCAGTCAATTTCAATCAATTTAGGTATTTTATGTTCCCTAGGGGGTAGATAAGCCTACCAAGGGCCAAAAAAAGCATGGCCACAAGGACGCGCAAATGGCCCATCCATCAGTTTTGGATGGGCCATTTGCGCGCCCTTGTGGCCAGGCTTTATTTTGCCCCTGGTAGGCTTATCTACCCCCTAGGATACTTACAAAGCACAAATTTATTGAAATGAATTGGTTTTGCATCATTAATTTAGATGCACCCTTTTTATGGCAATTCCAACATATGTTGACACTCAAGGACACTAGAAAAGGTGAAATCAATTATGAAATGAAGTTTCCAGCACACTATCATCTTCTTTAGCTCTACCTAGTACACCCCTGCACCAAAAAGTCCAATTACATTGGACATTTGAAAAATTCAAATTAATGTTGCATAGACACTTGGTTTCACAATATGTTATTTTTGTTTATATCCTATAGGGAATTCAAAGCTTGAAATGGCCAAAAAAGGGTGTCCACAAGGATCCATGTAAAATAATGTTGCAAAACCAATAGGTTTTAGTAAAATTGTGCTTTTTAAGCACCCTTGGGGGTATATAAGCCTACAAGGGGCAAAAAAAAGCCTGGCCACAAGGCCGCGCAAATGGCCCATCCAAAACTGATGGATGGGCCATTTGCGCGCCCTTGTGGCCAGGCTTTTTTTTGGCCCTTATAGGCTTATCTACCCCCAAGGGTACTTAAAAAGCACAAATTTACTGAAATTGATTGAAATTACATACAGAACTTGAAATTACAAAGTCATTTCATTACAAAGATAATAGACATAGTAGACACAACTGTTGATCATATTGTCATTGGAAAGTCAAATCATTACAAAGATAAGGGTGTGCAATACAAAGAGAGGGGTAACTTCGGCTAATGCTCGAAGTCTCATCGCAATCGACGTGCAAGCTGCATATCTTTTGGTTGTATTGTCACTCGCTTTGCATGTATGGCGCATAGGTTGGTATCTTCCAACACCGAAATGATGTGGGCCTCTGCAGCTTCTTGAATAGCCTCTAGCACTATTGCTTGCATTCTATATTGATTTCCACAGCTTTGAAGCACCTCCTTCACAGTACGAGCAAAGGGGGCGCATCGAATCAAAAGCTCCGTCGTCTTCTGGTAGTGGCGGATTTTTGAAAATGCCCTTGCTATTTTTCGGCGCCGCTGCGGTTGTCTAGGGGGCACTTGCACATTTGCTGGCGGGCGGCGTTTAGGCTTCTTGAAAAACTTAGACTTGCGCCTGTTTACATGCTTAGGGGCTGGTTCTGTAGCCTCTTCTGATTCTTCCTCTTCCCTTGGCTGCCGATCTTGTCGTGTGGGGAGAGCTCCCTGGCCTTGAGGAAATGTCTTTCCCCCAACGGCCACCCGGTGTGTGCGCGGTATTTTATCTCGCAGCCATGGTGGCTCACTCTCTGATTCAGTGTCTGTATGGACCACCCGAGTCCTGGATGGTCCTGCTTGTGATTGGTGGCGGGACGGCTGCTCTCTATCGGACTCTGTTGTTTGCTGGCCCTCTTCTTCTCTCCAGCGCTGGGCACGTTGCTTCATTCTCCTTCTAGGTGTTATATCTTGAGGAGGTGGAGATTCAACAGTCCTTGATGACTCTCGTGCCCTACCACCATGCCCACTACCAGATGAGTTCCTGGAACGGCGAGGCGTTCGTGGCCGTTTTCTTGTGCCTTTAAGCCATGACGGCTGCTCACATCCTTGGAGGGTGTTTTGTTGGCAGGCGGATGCTCTTTTGCGGTTTGTTTAGTGCGCGCCATTTCGTTGGTAAGAGCTCACCTGTTCTTAAGAAATGAGTGGTTTATGAGAGCATGCAATATTTATAAGGGCCCATTTAAAAAGGGCCCTGTTCACACTAAATTTTTTTTTAAAAGAATTATTTTTTTTAAAAACATGTCGCTAAGAGTTGGACCTTGCATTCACGTTTAGTGACTCGGGCAGTATCGACTTTGATCCTTGTCACACTCTGCATCGCCGCCATGCAGCATGCTTGGTGGGACCTTGTGACATTTGCCACTTGTTGCTATGCTCTTGACGACTCCATTTCCGCACTTCAATAGCAATCTTGGATTGTCGTGCACGCTCCATTGTGAGCTTACGAGCAAATGTTGTGCGAAAAAACCAATTGAACATCTCCTCCAAATAATTGGATTGCACCATTCCACCACCATGTCGAGTATTTTTGAAGTACACTCCCCTTGCTCGATAATGGGACTTCTCCATGCCTTGAGTGCTAAAAATTTCAAGCGATCCATACTTGTGCATAAAAAATGCACCATGCGTAAACAAGATATGTTGTTCACATGAGTAAACGATCCACATTATTAAATAAAAACAATCCCTTGTAATGAATACACCATGTAAAATGACTTACCATGTAATGTGTGATGTTATTTTCACCCCAAGAAAGGGTGAAGACCTTGGTACAATCCGCCAAGGCTTCTTGAAATGATTGGCGTTGTTTTTCTGTTGTGCTGTTAAGGCCCATAAGCTTGACCATTTTATCAAAATGTGTCCAAACTTGCTTGCGCTTGTTTGCAAGCTCTCCATTTGAATCATTGTCGGTAGTAGCTTTGCATAACTCCTTCCAAAGCTCCCAAAGGTTACCTGCCTGTTGGTTGGAGCTGTTTTGAGCATCATATTGACTTGGCTTTCCTTGGGAAACTTTCTTCAAAAAGTGTCTATCTTTTTGTCCACTCATTGACACTTGTTGAGCAATTTCATGGGCCTCCCCTGTGTTCTTTGCAGCAACGATAGACACATTTCCACCGTGACAGCCAATGGAATTCAAGAGTACCTCCACTCTTTCGATCGCTTCCTGGGACTTTTCCAACGGTTTCATTGTGAAATCATAGTCAATGTGGAGCTTCAATAGCCTATCAAAAATGTGCATGAATGCGTGTAATGTACAAAAATGTACATTTGATAGAGGAAATCAAAAGATTGGATTCCAAGCGTGGTCCTTTTGATCACGGTCTGGGCATTGAGCATGGGAAATCTCAGAATAGACACTTCCCATTCTCTACCTTCATCTCCGACATCACGACAATCTAAGCCTTGTTCTCCATGCCCTTGCCATGGAAGCATGGAACCGGCCTTTGCAGTGCTCTTATGTGATTTTGTCCATTAGGTTTGTACCCTCGAGTGCAAAATGGACAAGGCATGAGAGAAGAAGCCCCTTGTTTGCAGCCAAGCAAACACTTTACGGTCTTCAAATCCCCACCTAAGTGCCACTCCACATCATAAATACCAAAACCCTCAATCTCCAACTTCTGACGTGCAATTTGGGAGTGTATTACTTCTGTGATCCATGGAGTTCTCTCAAAAATCCATGAAAGTACTCCATTAGTCTCTTTGGGCACCTCAATAGCACCCAAAATTTCTTTCTCTGATTGCACGCTAAAAGATGGGGTGGGAGATGGCTCGACTGAATCCTTTCGCTTGGTTTGCAGAAGGGCCTCATTCATTAGAGTGACACTTAGCCTCTCTAACCTTCGGCCTTTCACTTTTTGATACTCATCGAGTTTCAGCACAAAAGAAACTTTTGTGCCAAGCACTACAAAATAAATAGTGCTAAGACCTTAAACTTCAGACTCTATGATAAGAATAATACCAAAGAAAAAAGTAAATTGTGTCACCTTCTTCAGGTAACTCGTAAAATCTAAGCATGGCTTCTTGAAGCCTTCTAAGATCCACGAAAATATTGTTCCACATTGTGTAAGGAAAGCCCTTCTCCGAAGGTCTTATGGATTGTTTCTTACCTTTTCCCCTTGTCTTTGTTGTGCACGAAGCATAAAGGGAAGTTGGTATTGTGTCCTCAATGTGTAGGTATGTCCCAATGCGGGAGAAAACATCTTCGTTTGTGGCCTTCTTTGTGAGCTTGAACTTGTGAGGAACGGGAAATAGGTTTTCCACAATTCCATGTTCTTTGAGGGCATCCTTTAGGAGTTGGAAAATAGCCTGATAGGCTTTGGTGCTGATTCCAGCCTCATCACAAGCTTGTTGAACTTCATCATCACTAACAACATTTCTTAATTTACGCATAAGGTCCTTGGTGACAACATCCTTAATGTGCTTACCTCCAGGTGATTGTAAGATAGAAATCACGTCCTGGGTATTGAGACAACTAGTGAGAAGGTTGACTTGATCATCTTGGCTTGTTCCACCGCATGCCTCCTGGATGAAGTTTCTAGCAACAAATAAACATAAATGTTAGAAAATAGTGTGAAGTAAGAATGCATCATGCAAGTAAAGACCAAATCACCTTGTGGCTGTAACTCGTCGTTTGCGTGCTCCTCCCGAATGTGCAAGAGTTTCAATGGATGAATACGTGCGTTTGCGTTCCCTTGCACCAAGGGGTGTTTATTTCAAGTATGTGATGGTGTTGGTAAGCTTCTGGATGTGGGACTCCTTTTCTTGCATTTGTTGTTCAAGAGTTTTAACTACCCTCTCCGAAGAGGCGACACTCTCTTGTAATGTCGTCGTCTTGAGGCGAAGAGCTTGACATTCGTGCATCCACATATGCAAAGAAGCACCTTCACTCATACACAACCGCTTGCAATAGCCTAACAAGCCTGCTTCTCCCCTCCCAAGAAATTGAAGAAATGTGGAAAGGCTATTAAACGGTGGATGGAAGTGGCTTATAGGATCGTAAGGGTACAAATGGCCATCCACCCAAATGTCAACATTGGTTTCACAAGCGGTGCGACGTTCCTGTGATGACCTTTGATCACATTCACTAGTGGTCTTCGGTGCAAATGCCGTGGGTAAGCGAATATGTATGCTTTTGGTGTGCAGAGTACATGGTGGTGGAAGCAAACCATTTGTGATGTCCGTGAGCACCATGGAAGCTATTGCGTGAGGAAGAAAATGATGAAAAGATAGAGGGGGAAGGGTAGAGAGGTTGGGGAAGATGGGAGGAGAGAAGGAGGGAGGGGGGGAGGGAGAGATTGGGGAGGAGGAGGAAGGTAGGGGTAGGGAGGGAGAGGAGAGGGAGAGAGAGAGAGAGAGAGAGAGGAGGGAGGAGGGAGGAGGAGGAGAGAACAAAATGTTTATTACTTTTTGGGGGAAAAGAGTTTTGAAAAAATGGACTTTCTAAGCTTGTGGGTTAAAAAATGGGTCAAAATTTTTTGGATATGTATATATGTTGGGAGGGAGTTTTAAGTAAGTAAAAATGAATTTTTTTTTAAAAAGTCAAATTTTGTCTCTTTGTGACCCACGTTTTTGCTGATGTGGACACACCCCTATGCTTCCTTCACTTTAAAAAAATATAGAGAGAGAAAGTAACCCTTTAGGTCCACATCCTACATTTGTCTAAAAAAAAGGCTAGAAAAGCCTACTCAAAACTACCTTCTTCAATGCCCTTGCCCCCTAAACCCCACACAACATTAGCCTTAATTCCTAAAAATTAGGATTCCTTACAAGGCCCATGCAAGGTTCATATTTCTCCTAATGCCACCTGCTAGCTGGCTTTTAGCACTACAAGAGTGTTGTTTCACTATCAAATATTGAAGGACGTCACTAGCTATGTCGTTGCTGGCTTATTTGGCATATACAGCATAGGAAGCCACCTTACAAAAACAAGATAAAGGAGACTTTTGGGAGCTTACAAGCACAGTCACATCACCCCCGTCACCAACCTCCAAGAATCTGCGTACCCTAATACGGCCTTGGGATCAAAGAGAAATGCTAATAAATGCAACTTAGCAATGGATCTCTTGGAAGGGCAACACAAAGCTTGGGAAAGCCAAAAGTCATACAAAAGATTTGCAAGCTCCTAAGCAGTGTTCTAGGATTTTGACAAGGCTCATGGGATCAATTTTCCTCCTACAATGTTTATACTTTGCTTCTTCTTCTTCTTCTCCGTTTTGTTTCCATCCCTCCCCAGGTGGTATAGAACCATTGGATCTAGCCCGCATACTTCATTTGTAAATGCGAGGCTAGTGACCATATGATTAGCTATCGCATTTTCACTCTTCTACAAAAAGAAGGATAAGAAGCTAAGATATGCTCACAATGTATATCACCATTTCTTTACCCTCATCATTTCGTATCTTGACCACACAACCTGATATGTACACAGACATCAGGATGGGCACCTCAGCTATGTCTAACCAAGTGTGAATGTCAGGACCCTAGGGTCATTTTTTAGCTATCTTGTGTGATGACCACACTTGTACTCTAGGCCCTTGAGAGTCTACTTGTACACCCGTATTAGTGTGAGCTTGGCAGTATGGGGCATCAAGTCCTTGGTGTAGAGGCTAGCCCATTAGCTATAGGCTCTTAGGCTTGGGGGTGACCCATTTGTCTCTTTGGCTAGGAGGTGAATCAAATGTCTTCTCTCTACACTCGTTATGCATGAGTATGGATTGTGTCATGTCATGTGTGCAGGATGGATCTAGTATGGGACTAACATTAGTATTAGTCCTCTTCTTGGTCATACAGATGCCATGGTAGCGTCCCGGGGAGGTCACCTAATAAAAATGTAACCTATCACGTGAGTTCAACAGAAGGGTATTTAAAGTTCTTGAAAGTTAGAGAAATATATATACAAAAGGGCATTATTTTTTCAAATTTGAAAAAAACTTACAGATTTTAAAAGAAAAGGGTACATTATATTCTTAACAAAATTCACAGATAAGGGGTTTTACAAACATGTCTTGAACGCACGTGATATAGTAGTTTTACACATAGTGAACCCCCCGAGGGTAGCGTGCAGAAATCCATAAGAGCTCTTGAGGCCATGATGGCCTAGCTTGACATGCTCTCTACCCTCTTGCATAGGGTGGTATGGGATGCTACTAGCAAGAGAGGAGAGCAAGGGGGGCACATGCAAGACGATGGTGGGAATCGATGGTGAATTTTCATTGTCCAAATTCTTGTGTGTGGAGATTGATGCTAGTGTTTGTCGCATAGATGTTTTGTATGTTATCTTATCGTCTCCAGTGCCAGTTGATCTAGGATAGTCTCATTGGGAGTTATCACTCCACAAATAGGGTAGCACCTTCAAGTGTGTGTGTTGCAGTGAGAAAGATCTCATTTTGGAGTGTGTTTTCTGGGTCGAAACTAAAAAAGGGCCATTTTTTCCATTCTTATATGCTATCCATAGGGAATTGCAGCCCATGGAGCTAGCGTTTGTTATTGTAGCCCACGGAGATAGTCTTCTATTGTGATTAGCCACGGGTGCAAAATAGGGCTATATGGGATCCTTGCATACACGTTGCACCTTGTGGTTCATGCATGTTGAGCAGTATCAAGGATCTCCCATAATTTTGGGTGATGCTAAGGTATTAGGCACAAGTAATAAGGGTAGATGTAGTGCAACGCCCTACACAAGCCGGTGCAAGTGTGGAACGCAACAACCCGCACAGGGGCAACAATAAGCTGCCCAGACAGGTGCAACACGGTGGCACAGAGTGGATCCATGATATCACATATTGGCAAGCCTAGAAGGCAGCATGTTGTGTGTGGAAGCTAGCTCCGACTACGTATGCACGTAGGCGGTAACATTCAGGGCGGCATGCATTCTGTCATAATAATCAATATCTAATTCTCCTAAATGATTTTCTCATATTAAACTGATCATTTAATGTGGGGAAGTGCCAAGGGAGAAAAAGCTAGAATATTGGTTAAGTTAGCAGACCGGCCACAGTAGGGATCCAAAGGAGGGAAAATAGGGATCCAAAGGGGGGGCCATCTGCAAAAGAGCCATGTGAAACAATGGGCTAAAAAGACCCTAAGGTTCAGCCCATTAAGACTTCCAAAATGCTAAGGTTCCAAAATTCAAAGGTTGTGTCCAAAGGTCAACCTTAGGGAAAATTGGATGCTTAGTGTGTGCCCAAAAAGTCTTTCTACATCCCTACATGGGAGGGGGCGAGCCCCAAAGCTAGGGGATGAGAGAGAAAGCCACACACACACACACAGGCTCCCTTTACACAAAGGGAATGAGGGACACATGTCAGCTCCCTAGGCCAGATGCCCACAAGGTGTGCCCAATTCCTATTGGAAGACCCTTGAAGTGGACCAATGAGAATTAGGCTAGAGTAAATCTAGTTTAATTAATTTAAAAACATTTAATAAAAGAAACCAATAAGAATTAAGTGTCCTAGAAGACTATTGGGCAGTCTCCCAAGGGGTCCAATGAGCATTCAGGAGCCCCATGGCTTGCCTGATTCCTATTGGCCAGGAGGCAAAGGGGTCCAATGAGAGTTTAGTTTAATTATTTAATTATCTAAAGCTCTCACAAAAGGGGAAAGGGGGACACATGTCAGACTTAGCAGCTAGGGCTCGCCCAAGAGAGAGGGGGGGCTGATTTTTGCTTGGCATTGACACACACACTCTCACACTTGACCATGTGTGAAGGGAAAATACTCTATCTCCTCCCAAGCTTTAATGGAGAGCTCATCACCTACTCCAAGCTTGTGAGATAGAAGCCTACATCAACACTCTCTTGGCATGTGGATGCAAATCCAACCAAGAGCC
The DNA here is from genome assembly GCF_014529385.1 of Adiantum capillus-veneris. NCBI lineage: Eukaryota > Viridiplantae > Streptophyta > Polypodiopsida > Polypodiales > Pteridaceae > Adiantum > Adiantum capillus-veneris. The sequence continues at coordinate 44,944,852 of NC_140938.1, forward strand.
AAGCTTCAATGCATGCTCATCTTCTCTACCAAGCTAATTACTAAGCTAAGCTATGCTAATATGAGTGATTATGTGAGGAGATGTACTTCTTTCTCGTAAGATACTTCTTTTTCCTCTCAATCTACTCTCATACCCTGCTAGCTCTCACCATCTTCGAAGGTGTGTGAGGTCTTGGGTCTGAGAACGGGGATAATTCAAGTTGTGTTTGATTAAGTGTTTTGCTTGGTGTATGAAGCTTCCATCTTCATTGCACTAGCTAGTCTTGAAGGAACACAAAGAATTGTATTGTACAATGTCTCTCTTGATGGGAGAAACCATAATACAAAGCCTTTTGGAGGGGACCGGCTCCATGTAAATCCGGTCCTCAACTGTTGTCAATAGCTTAATTGCTCTCTCTTTTGAAAGTATTGTCGATGCTATCTAACTAGGTGTTATGCTTTTTGTTGCTCTCTCCACCCAAGCACTCTTGTAATTCTCCTTAGGAATCTATTCTAATGAAATGCCCACTATGTTCATGCTAATTTCCGCTACAAATAAGATTTTAGGCCATTAAATGTTACACATTCAAAGGTTGGTACACATACGTACATTGCTAGAAGAGTGAAATGATGCAATTACTTACAAAATGCTCTGGCATTCAATGGATCTTCACATCTCCCTATCGCCCCCAAACAAATGCGCTCACAAAAATCCTGAATTGGACAATTAAATAAGTGATGATTGCCTATGTTGATCTATTGCGTTATCATTGGGATGAAATCCTACCATATGCAACACATGCATACAATACATCTGCTTAATGCTCTACAAGAATTAAGCCATTTAAAGCATTGTATGGTAGAGATCCTAAAGTCCCCTAGCCTATATGCACATCTATCACCAACAATTGCTATAAGAGTGAAGTGATGCAATTACTTACAAAATGATTTGTTAGTAAATAGCTCTTCACATCTCCCTACCAACCCAAACAAATGGCTCACAATACTTGTAAGGACAATCAAATTTAAGTCGTTGCTACATATGTTGAGTCCCATTGAATTAGCACTAAATGAAATATTACCATATGCAACACATGCATACAATACATTTTCTCAATCCTCTACAAGAATAAGCACGTCTAAAGCTCATGTTATTGACTCGTACACATGCCTCCTATAATGAGAGATGCAGTCATTTTCATTATCGAGATTATGCATAGGTCATTGTTTACTACCCTCTTTAAAGGAAAATCCTCAACACAAGCATCCCTAGTTTGGCCCATATAAGGTAGAGTATTAGATAGGTCCAGATAGTTATCATTTTTGGAGGGAGAGCAACGGCTCCATGACCATAGCCCATGTGGAATGTATGAATCCCAATTCCCCAACATTCACTTATCAAGGGGGGGGGTGTCGTGTAGTGCCACATTACATGCCCCACCTTGGCGTTCCAGCCTAGCAACTAGCTCCTAGATCCTACCTACTAGCGAAGATGTGCCCAAGAAGGCTGGGGTGAAGATCTATTTCTTGACAAAGCGTGGGATTCCAAGAGTGTACAAAAGGGAATTTTGCCTCATAGTAAATGGGGGGAGGGGGGCACAATCTTTGGTGAGTGATTGATAGCCTGTAACAAAGAAGACCAGCTTTGGTGTACACCTTACAGTATGAGTTGCTCGATCTGGGATAAAAAGAGAAATGCTAAAAAAATGCAATTTAGCAATGAATCTACTTGGAAGGGCAATGAAAATATTTGGAAATGCCAAAAGTTATACAAAAAATTCACAAGCTTCTCAACATTCCTCCAAGATTTTGACAAGGCTCGTGGGATCAAAATAACGGGCCATTTAAGTGTTAAGAACCTTTCAAAAGCAAGGAAAGTAGGATCATAGGCGGGAGATAGCCAAGGTTATCCATCAAGCCCAAATTATTTCCTACAATGTTTATACTTTGCTTCTTCTTCCTCTCTCTTTGTTTCCATCCCTCCCTAGGGGGTTGTCGGCCATGCATCATAGCACCATTGGATTTGGCGTGCATCCTTTGATTTTCAATGCAAGGCTAGTGATTGTACGATTAGCTATGGAAATCATATTTTTCTACATAAGAGAGAAGAATAGGAATCACAATGTACATTGATATTTCCCCAGTTCCCCAACCCTATTCACTCCCTCTCTTGACCACACAACCCCCTTATTGAGTTGGTGCCCCATTCTTAGACACTTTTTTTCTGGTTTTTCTTTTATTTTTTCAAGAGGTGGCGTAATGCCCACCCCACTTGCAACCTCATTGTTGACCCCTTTGGTGATAAGGCAGGTAAAGAGGTCTTGGGGGATGAATGATTCTATCAATGTTTGGTTGCTTGCCCAGTGTACTCCTACCTTGCCTCTATAAAATGGGGCTATATATCATGGACTACAAGTGTTGACACTTGGACTACTTCAGGCACGTTCTTTCAAGAGCTACAAGTGGCCCTTCATATTTCCTTCTATCTTTGCTTCCGATCTGGAGTTTATGTCCATAAAGCAGTAGGCATGGCATCAACTAGTTGCCCATGCTCCGTGTACCTTTAAAGAGAGGTGTGGTTGAATGCGTTGGATCCCCCAAGTATCATTATAAATAGAAACTCCAACTTTTTTCCTAGGTCTTCTAATGTAGCCCATAGGCACATACATGCACCACAAAAAATAGGCATAAAGCAAGCAATCATCCAGAGAGTGTAGGATGGGAATACCTAACATACTTAAAGCTTATCATAAAGTAGAGCACTTTCATGAGCTTATTGATTCTTGGATGTCGACTACAAGGCTCCCCTAATGGTGGGGAATGTTTGGGAAACTGATATCCTAAGGATTGGCCCTCAAATCATATTCATGATCATACCATGAGCACCTTCTTTCACAAGGGTAGGTGGTTAAATCAATCCATACTCCCTTGATGATATGTAACTATGCATTCTGCAATGTGGTTAATTCCATAAACTCCCTTGTCATCATGTACTTTTCAGTGGGAGGCAACCATAAACAACTCTCATAAGTTTTTGATTATTGGCTTCCAATCAGCTCTTTCTCTCTACCTTTACTTTGATCAATTACTTTGGGTTTTTTATTTTTGACAATGGCATACCTCTTTCTACCTTTACTTTTATCAAGTACTTTTGGGTCAAATTTTTTATCTAGCATATTACATAAAGTGATTAACACAATTTGTGCATCCTTTGCTTGATGTATTGTTGCCACTCTTCTTGCCTTGCTATTAATTATAAAGAACTCTTTAGTGGATTTGTAAATAAATTCCTCCATGGTAGGTGGAATAGACAAACATTCTCCAAGCTCTTCCCACGTTCATATTCCCCATACTCTTTCTCCCTATCCTTTGTCCAAGTCACGTGTTGAGGTTCTATCTCTTTTGGTGATCTCTATCTCCAATTGTGTTGCCCAGCTGTCTCATGCAACTCTATTGGCACTTTGTTGGTGGACTCACTAAAGAGACACTCACCTAGCCTGAAACCACATTTTTAATGCATTTGTACTCTATTATTTTTCCGAGCTAGTGTAGCTACATTGGGTGTAAATCCTAATTCCATAGTAGCAGTCGATTCCCTAAGTTGTAGTTATGTCATGTTATCTGTAAAGGCCCATGTGAGTCGGCCATTGGCCATTTAGAAAGTCCTAGGTATAAAAGACAATAACTTTTATGTGAAAGGAAGCTTACCTTTTGGAGAATAAAGAGTTGTATCGTACGTACACTCAAGAAACTTCTCATCTCCAACTTGTAATCAGCGTATTTTGTGATTGGGTAATCCAATTTGGACTCTAAAACTTGCATTGTGTTTCTCTTTCTTTGCTCTTTCATTCTAGTGTAAGCATTACAGATTCTGTTGTGGTCCGTGACTATGTGTCTACAAGCCTACTCTTCGTATTTGAGTGCTTAAATCACTATTTTTTGACGTTTTGACCATAGGAGAGTGTTATTAGACCTTAGGGCAACCTGTTTGGATAATTTTGTTACAGTTTTTGTGACTTGGGTCATGATGGATCGCGATCCATGTACCTTGCCAGAATTGGATGAGACTTAGACTTGTCCGTTTAGGCCTAGGGAAGCTTCCCTCAAATTTTTGTGACGATTCAAGTCTGTTTAGTCAACGAAATGGCGTGATGACCTAGAGCAGTAAGAAAGGACATAGGCCGATTTTCCAATCATTGAGTGGTGGCTTGCTTGTTAGGTACACTTCTTGAGGACCGACAACCTCAAAGAGTCTACGTGCCCCATCTGAGTCGCTTCCCTGAGTATTGACATTATGTTAGTGCCAAACAGCTATGCTACAGATGTCTGATCATGGCGACCAACTAACATTGGTGTTGTTGTCGGGGAATGACCCTTATACGGTGAGTGAAATAGTGCGCGTTTAGAGAGTTCTTTTCCAAACCATTCCATTTACACCTTAGCAGTAAAGCAGCTAGACACAGGGTTTAGTGTTTGATAGAGTCTAGAGGTCAAGGACTTGCAAAATCTGTTATGTATAGGTAAAGAGAGTTGTGAGTGAGATAGTCAAAAGCATTTCATTCTTTGATTTTCTCTATGCTTTCAGAGTGTTGTTTTATTTTCCGCTATGACTTTCATTTACGTTGTTTTGTTTGTTTTTGTTTCTAGTTTCTTTTTAGTACATAGGAGTAGGGTAAGTAGAAAGCAATACCATCAAATTTGGGCTGAAAGATCAAGGGCAAAACTGTTGAAAACCATATTTTAAACGAAATGACCATAACTCTGAAATTCTAAAAATTTGATGATAGAGACCTAAAAGCTTATCCAAAACCAAAAATTTGGTGTCCAAGGGCCTTTGAAAACTCACTAAAAGCAATTTGGAAAGTTTGAGCAGTATTTGTGGAGGAAGATGGATTGCGATCCGGCCTTCTTTGCAAAAAAGTTGTTAGTGACACCGTGCATCAGAAAAACATTGCTCTCAGAAATTTCGTGTGCAAGAGAACTTTACAAATCACATCAAAATTGGCTGATAGGACAAATACAACAAAATAGAGGTTTCAGACACAAAATTGGACATATCTTGAGATTTTGAGATCCAAACACTTTTCCTAAAAGACTCATTGGCAAAAAAGTTGAAAAAAATGGTCAAAATAGCCAAAAATAGAACATTGTAGAAAATTGCCACAATAGACTCAAGATTTCACTTTTGGTAGGAAAAAATTGATCCAAATTCAAAAAGGTTTCAGGAGCAGGCTACAAATATCATAATCTATCAGCTCACCAAATTTCCACTCTAGATATGATGGAACATGGATCGCGACCCGTGTACCTCATCAAAGTTTTGAGGCAGAAACTATACCAACCTATAGCATAGACAATTATAAAAAAAAACCTTCCAAAAAAAGGGTCCTCAAAAAAGTTCAAAAAGTGGGTCAAAAGGCCCAAAAATACTCTCAGGCTAAAAATTGCTAAAACAAACCTAGGGTTTTACTTTTGATTACCAAAACTTGTCCAAATCCAAAAAGATTTTGGGGATAGCCTAGAAATACCTTTATCTAGGAGTGGTTCAAATTTGGAGTCAAAAGCTCTCCAAACATAGATCGTGATCCATGTACCTTTTGCAAATTTCAAAACCAAAACTTAGCCACTGTGTTCTATATGTTATTTCTGGCCTAATCCCAAAATCTCATCTCATTTGGACATCAAATACCAAGTCAAAAGCCCAAAATTGTCCAAGTACTCTAAACAAGTGCAAACATGGAGTTTCCAATCGAGAGGTCCAAACCCAAAAAAATTGCTACCATAGCAATATCTACTAGTCATGTTGATCCTAATGGTACCAAGAAAAATCAATTTGGCATCCAAACATGGATTAGATCCATGTATGTATGGTGACACTTTGACTTGAAACTATCCCAGACTGTAGTGCATACATAACAAAAAACATATTCCCAAGTTCAATTTTATAAAAAAATCAAGAAATTTGGGTCAAAAGGCATCAAAATAGAAGATAGACTGAAAATCGAAGAGCAGTCCTAGGGTTGGATAGTTGACCTATCAAAACAATTCCAAATCCAAAAAGATTTGAGATATATCTTGTGGACATAGAGTGTAACAAGATCCCCAGATATCAAGTCCAAAAGTGGTGGAACATGGATCACGATCCATGTACCCCAACCTCAGAAATTGTTGGAAATTGGTACGGAGCTTGTGCATGACCTTGTCGAGATATTGTGAAAATTTGGAGTCAAATTTTGACAAAGGAACATGGATCGTTATCCATGTACCTCTTCATAGTGGGGGTATCTGACCTGATGAGTTTATGGATATCCTTGAGTACATCTCTAATCTCAATTTTGAGCTAAAAATACATTTTAGAGACTAAGGTACTAGCCAAAGTTCCTGTGTCTTGGTCCAAAGACTATTTTGAGTGTTGTTTCAAGTGCAGAGCACCAAAATTTCTCTAACTTTTGATACACAATGCCCCGATGAGCTTATAGATATACTTGAGTACGGTATTTAACATGATGAGCTTATAGATATACTTGAGTACATCTCTAATCTCAATTTTGAGCTAAAAATACCTTTTAGAGACCAAGATACTAGCCAAAATTCATGTGTCCTAGTCCAAAGACTATTTTGAGTGTTGTTTCCAAGTGCAGTTCACCAAAATTTCTCTAACTTTTGATACACAAATTTGCCAAATCGAGTCAAGTAAATCCAAGAAGAGCTTGTTTTAGTGTTAAAACCAATTTTTTCTAGGTTTCCTAATTTAGGATACTCAAAACCAGTTTCCATAGACCAAAGGTTGACAAAGACATGACTTTTGGGAGACCTGACCTGGGCCCAAAAGGGATAGGTTGCACTAAGCCAAGGTGGGTTGTCAAGGGGGATTTTCTAGGAGAGCAATTTTTGGTGAGGGATTTTTAGGAATCAGGCAAGCAGATTCCTAAAAAGATTCTCTCTTCCTCCTTCTCTATCTCTATCATGCAATTTTGCTAGTCTCCACTCCTTCTTTTTCTTCTCTCTATCTCTCTTTCTGTGTGTGTGTGTGTGTGTGTGTGTGTGTGTGTGTGTGTGTGTGAGAGAGAGAGAGAGAGAGAGAGAGAGAGAGGCAATGAGGTAATAGGGAGGTTGAGACATAGACAAAGATATGCCACCTTTCAAATTGTTTCAAAAACAACAGACACAAGGGTACTTGAAAGAAGAACATCCACTAATCATAGAAAGGTGACATTCTATTGCACTTGCATTACATAGGCATGAAGCGTTCGTCTTTTGGTAGGCCCAGAGTCGCAGTAGTGATGCCCACAAGTGGCAAAAGAAGATTCACCACATTCCCTAGATGTTTCGTCATTCGCTCCTCATCCTCCTCTATTATGAGCCGAATCTTCTTCCAACAAGAGAAAGTGAAACGTCCCTTCTCGTTCAAGCTGAGCAAGGACCGCATATTGAGGTTTGTGTGGCAATGATAGAGGTGATACACATTGATTGTTGCCTTCAGAGCCTCCTTAAACCATTCGGCTCCATACAATGCCTCTTCGTTGGGAATGGCTTCCATGGCATCCCACCCATACTTGATTCTATTCTCAAGATCGTCACATCGTGAAAAGAAAGAGAAGTGTGCTACGGTAGCTAGTGAATGGTTTCACAAAAATAATAAAAGCAATACCAATTTATAGCAATTGTGGGAATATTAAATTATTTCTTTATTCACGATGTAACACATAAACAACCGTCTTCCAAATTTGAAAATTGTTAGAAAAAAACTGCAAAACAATGCACCGAAATGTGGCCATCATAAGATAAAATTAGAGCCTGGTAGTATTATCCATTTTGTAAACTGACATAGAAAAAATTGAAATGGCGAATGCTATGCATCCATGCTTGGATAGGTCCTGCCTCGGCTCAGTACCCTGAATATATCAGCATCTGCCCAAATTGGTTGATGGATAAACATGTTCTCATTTGGCTTAACCTTAGCACACGCAGATAAATAAAATACAAATGTTTACATGCAAGATATAGTTTTTGGTTTGTCACCCAGTCCATGAAGTCTGGACATGTGCACGATGGCTGGTTGAAAATACAAACATTGTACAACCCAATATGACCATCTTCACCTTTGGTCTCTACTTTGAAGACCTCATGAACACCATCTACCCCAGATATCTTTTCTACGACCTTAGCTCTCAGCGCTAGCGCTAGACTAATCTTGTGAGCAGCGAAAATGGAAGTCCGGTATCGTACACGTATACCATCTCGCAATGTGGCTCATGCACTGCCTTGAGGAGTGGATGTATCTTTTGACTTGAAAGGAGAATTGGTTGTATTTTGTGTAGCAACAACCGACGTTACAATAGAGATTCCTTCTTTCCTAAACTCCACTTGATACCCCCCTTCGTGCAATATTTGCACCTCATCCTTAGACAGGTTGGTGCCCACATGCACAAGCCAAATGTTTGGTGGATGTTGAGGTTGCGGCTCAATGTTCTGGTCTACTATGTGGCAATGCAAGACATGATTCAGACAAAACCAAAACCACTGGCGCACCACACCATTCGGATGCTTTTGATATCCTTCAAAAGATGGGGCCGATATACCAAGACTTGAACATACACCTTCTTCCACACCTTCGTCCTCCTCTTGGAGTGCCGCTACATGTGACTCTACTACCTTGTGGAGTTCGTCGTATGGCCCACATTGCCTCATTAACCTTGCGTTCCACTACATACTGCCCACCCAAACCTATACTTTGTTTTGAAGTTTGTGACATCCCTTCTTGTGCAAAGTTGATCTTACGGTGTCTTCCACACTTCTTGCGATCTTTGGTGACCAAGTTGTACTCAGGCCTATGCAATGCATCATCTTTCACATTGATAACCTCATTTGTCTTGCGTTTTTGCCTTGATGTCTCCTTATCTCCTGTCAATGGAGTCGGTTGTCTATACATTGGAGTGCCCTTGGTAGCCTCGTTCACTACTCTTATTACTTGACTAGGATGTAAAACTTCTCTAGGAAGCTATCAGCGGGCAGATGCCATGAGGTAAGCAGGTGCGTCAAGTGGTATCCAATTGTATCAGGAGGTCGAATGGGGTCAATCAAAAGTCCAAAGGTGCCCAGCAAATAAACTGAAGTGTGGACACTTGAAAACCTGAGAAAAAGACCAATAAAACGTGGAGAGAAGAGGAGGAACAATTGCACCTTAGTTTTTGCTGTTTTTGGAGTATGTTTTGGCCATAAACTGCTCATCCAAGGTCGGATTTGAGCACTTTGATATTGTAGACCGGGGCTTTTGGCCGCTCCAAACGCAATGGCGCTGTCCATTTTGACAAATTCCTCACTTTTTCTTGCTATTTTGGTTATGTAAGTTTCTCCTATGAGCGAAGCCTCTGTTCAAATTTGTGATTGTATCTGGCATATTTCATCCATATTGTGTGAGCTATTTGCCCCATTGGTGTTGGCCTAAGCTCAATTGTATCTAAACATCAAAAATATTTCTCTTTTGAGCTGATTTTTTTGGGTGTGTGTGTGTGTCATGTGTTGAGTGGGCAAATGGATAGTCTCTCTCCTCTCACTCCATTGGTGTGTTCCCTGTCTTGGCCAGGTGGGTTGTGTAAGCCAAGTGGTGCCCAATAGTGTGTGTGTGTGTGTGTGTGTGTGTATCATCCCAAGAGTGTATTTCGGGTGATTATAGAGGCGTTGTGTGTGTTTCCAACCCGCTCACATTCTTTTGGTGCCCCCACTGAGGATCTTCTTCGAGTACCTTCAGCTTCGGGATTACAGGTTGTAGATTACATGTTACAGGTAACAGGTATAGGTACAGGTGATTCACACAGGTACAGGTAATTGGAGTAGAGTGATATATTGGCAAGTGGAAGTCACTTGCAGTTGCCATGGGTATGCATCATTTGGTGCCTGTTTGAGCACATTGTCTTGTATTGTACGCCACTTGTGGATATTGCCATTGTACGCCTTTGTGGAACCGTACTTGGTTTTATTTGGTAGTCCCAGCGATTTTTGAGACTTGGTCTGGAAGATAGTCATTTTTGAGACTTGACTATACGAGATTTGCATAAGCTTACGTGACAGGGTCGATAGCGTGAGATTTTATTGAGCTGGGGGATTCTCAAATGTGAGATCCTTTCGGTGTACAGGTGGCTGGAGCATCCTTTTTGTGACCTCGCAATAGGCTATGTACTAGTGATTCCTACTTGATGCTCGGGTTCTATTGTTGGCAGGTCATACATATAAAATCTATATTTTGGGTTCTTATTGCTCTACTTCTGGGGAAACTCCGCCGAAATTTCTCTAAGTTGTGATGGCTGGTTTTTTGGTCTTTTGAGCCATTTATATTGTTATGCTGTTGAAATTCTGGTAAAATCAAAGGATAAACCAGGTGTGCCTTCTTGTGATCTACATGGTTGGCTTTAATGGATGATCAAAACGGACCTCAATTCACCCTTTTTCATTTAACACAAAGAATCCAAATAAATGTTCATGTGTCTAGAAAGATTTTTTTTCCAGTAGCGCATAGCGTTTATGTTCGGTCCAAGAAGACTAAGAGAGATACTAGAATGCCCTTTGCCTGTTGTAATTCCGATGATTAACTATGAAAACTTATTTGATGTGCATGTGTTTGTCCTTATCTAAAGTTGAGCTCCATTGAAGTTTTCGGGGATTGAGTCAGTAAAACGTTTTGGGTTCTTGCACCTGTGTTAGAAGGGGTTCTAAAAGCATCAAAACTTGGGTAGCCATGGCTTTCTCTTATCCAAAATCTCATGGAAGAAGTGATGAAGATGTGTAAGACTTTTTGGAAAAGATGGAGGTTGCCTGCATTAGCAATCAAATTCATGATCCTGCACAAATGTTACTTCTTCTCCAGGTTTGTTTGAAGAGTGATGCATGACTTTGGTCCAAAGCATTTGAAGAGTTGCGTGCGGATGATCCACCTGTGAGATTAAGTTGGGATAATCTACGGCATGGATTGGAAGTGGAGTTTGTGAAGACAGAAGATCCTGACAAAGTGTGGCAAAAAGTACAGGGGTTGGTGCAAAGGGAAGGTGAGCCAGTAGATGCTTACATACATAAGTTTTCAATGCCATGGGAACAGATGTGCAAGGCCTTAGCACCACAGGTTCCTCCACCTGACATGATGAAGAAGGACAGGTTCTTAGCTAGTCTTTGGGAGAATATACGTTTGAGAGTGGAGCTAAAGAAGCCTAGAACATATGAAGATGCACTAGATCTAGCGAGGAACAAAGAGTGGAAGCAGAGAAGAATGAGTCAGCTAGGAGTAGAGTCTTTGCTGAGGAGGACTGAATTTTAGCCTATGGATTCTTTGCAAGGTTGCATGCCTGGGGTTCATCATGAACCAGTGGTTTCTGTTACTCCTCAGGTTATGCCAGTAGTGGTCACTACTGTAATGCAAGATGATGGGCTAAGGCAAGACATGAGGCAAGTGATAGATTTAATGAAGAATCTCAGCCTAAACATGCTAGGTAATACGGTATTGCCATTTGGGTTGTCAAATGGACCATCTTTCTACCAAGAAAGAGAAAATTGGGTATTGGCACCATTCATTGGTAGTTGTGTTAAAGCTTTTATGCACAACTTCTGTGTCTACAGCAGTAGGGCTGAACACAGTGAGAAGCTCTAGATGGTATTGGCTCGATATGATGAATGTGGAGGACAATTAAATCCAAAGAAATTTCATCTAGCACAGCCAAGGGTGAAGTTATTTGGCCATATGGTGTCAGAAAATGGCATTGAGTCTGATCCAGACAAGATTAAGTCTATTATTTTTCTTCCATCACCTACGAGTACGAAGCAATTGGCAACCTTTATACACAAAGTGAAGTACATGGCATGGTTTATTCCATTGTCTTCATAACTCCTTTATCCATTACAACAAGTGGCAAAGCATGTTCCATTGCAATGGGATGACAAGTGTAAAGAAGTGTTTCAAGAGGTGAAAGAGGTGTTAGGGGGGTTGTCAGCCATGCAGGCTCCTCATTGGAAGCAAGTGTTTTATGTAAATCCATCAGTAGGGGATGATGCCATTGGAGGCATGCTATTTCAAAAAGGGAAGGTCAGCCATTATATGAGGCCAATGTACTATGCAAGCCGAGTGAAGTTGTAACAGAGAGAAAATTCTCGGAAGTAGAGCTAGTGATGGCTAGTGTAATATTTGCTTGTCACGATTTCGTCATTACTTGCTACCATGACCTTTTGTTTCCTTAACGAGTTATGCCTTTTTGCCACAACTAATTAATGGCTCTAACATGTCATTTGTGGTCAAGAAATGGGTAATTGTGCTGCAAGAGTTCAAGTTCTCTTTTTTAGTGGAAGACAGTACAAGAGCTACCCTAGCTGATTTGTTGACTTACAAGGAGAATCCCCTTCTTGTTAAGGAAGAGGTAGTGAGAAGGGTATTTGAAGAAGTCCCACAGATCAACAATGCACATGTGTTGTTCTTCGATGGCTCATACAGAAAGAGCCATGATGCGGCTTCAGGGGATATAGCACTTTATGATCCAGAGGGGAAGCTAGTATGCAAAAGAGGGTTCAAATTGGATGCGCATAGTAATAATGAGGCTGAATATGCTACTTTGGAAGCCGGATTACACATTTTTTTGAAGCATGGTATTAGAAGGCTAAGCATAAAAGGTGATGCCTCGTTAGTTGTGAAGCAAGTGTCTGGTGTGTGGAAGAGCAAGAACACCTCATTGAAGGAAATGTGTTTCAGAATTAAAGGCCTGTTAAAAAAGTTTGAAGCATGGAGCATCAGGCACATTAAACGCGCTCTAAATGGAGAGGCACATGAAGCAGCTCAAAGCATGATTGGGGAGCTATTTGTGTTGAGGACCAATTTACCTCTTTATCATGGCTGGGAAAGTTTGGCTCAATAAGAAGAGTTTTTGCTAACAGGAATATGTTACCATATACATGTGGTAGTGATGTGTGTGAACACACTAGGACCGCCGGGGCATTTTTTCCCTCTTTAGGAGGTTTTTCCCCCCCGTGCATTGTATATACGCCCATCACTCTAGGGCTATCTATCTTTCCATTGCATACTAAGAAACACACTCTCTATTGTGTGCCTTGAGCTTCCTTTGTCTTCTCCAAGCTGTGTGTGTTTCTTTGCAACCCTAATTCCAACAATTGGTATCAAAGCAGGTTGCATCCTCCCGGGCTTAGTCGCCAGCTGCTCCAGTACATGCCTACTCAGTTTCTTCGATTTCAGTGAGCTTTAGCGAGCGTTCGCAGGTCGACACAGAATTTTGATTTGGGCTCATCTCGGCCTCCGTTTCCACTACAGGCAATACTGCACAGGCTATTTCGTTATTTTGTGTAGAATTTATGTCAGTGCCGTTTTCTACATAACATGTGCCTTATAGTCTTCTACGGTTTGTGCTATATAGCACAGGTTGTTTCCGCTCCATTTCTCCTATTTTTCGGCAGTTTTCACATCAGGTGTAGCATTTACCATGGCTGGCAACAACAACACAGATGTGTTCAAGATGTTTTCTGTTGAGGACAGGTTGGATGGGGACAACTACCCTATGTGGGCTCATATGATGCAACATGTTCTTGTGTCAAAAGGTGTCTAGAACATTGTGCAGGGCATTGATGTACGTCCTGGTTCTGAGGATGTAGGCGTGTAGAATTTTTGTCAGTTCCGTTTTCTGCATAACAGGTGCCTTATAGTCTTCTACGTTTTGTGCTATATACCACAGGTTGTTTCCGCTCCGTTTCTCCTATTTTTCGGCAGTTTTCACATCAGGTGTAGCATTTATCATGGCTGACAACAACAACACAGATGTGTTCAAGATGTTTGCTGCTGAGGACAGGTTGGATGGGGACAACTACCCTATGTGGGCTCATATGATGCAACATGTTCTTGTGTCAAAAGGTGTCTGGAACATTGTGCAGGGCATTGATGTACGTCCCTGTTCTGAGGATGTAGGCGATGCTGAGGATGTTGCAGGTCTTGCTCCTGCAAGGATTGTAGCTGTTAGAGTTGTTTTACCTACGGTAGAACAAGCTCATTGGGATGTAAAGGATGTGCAGGCTCATGCATTGATTGCGTTGTCTGTGAAGCACACCATTGTTCCTCACATCCGTTCAGGAAAATCTACAAAACAGGCTTGGGATATTTTGGCTGGTCTTTATGCAAGTCGCAACAATGAGGCTAAAATTGCTTTTCTGTGTAAAGAGCTGGAGTCCAAGATTATGCATGAGGAAGATGATATGGAAACTTTCCTTACTAGTGTCAAGGATATCAATGAGAAGCTTATTTCTGCAGTGAAGTCATTTCAGACAGTTCCCTTGTGCAGACTGTTCTTGATGCCTTACTAGATTCCTACCAAACTTTTGCTAGTACTTGGAGACTGATGACCCAAGGAAATACTGAAGTTGTCAAGTTTGATGCATTATGCACATTGTTGTTGCAAGAGTCACTTTCTAGAAAAAACACGACTAGGCAGCGTGCAGTTGAACAGGCTTTTATTGCTTCTCAAAGAAAGGGTGGTAACAGCAATGCAGCCACTTCTTATGGTTCTGCTGCGAGTGGCAAAAATTATGTTCCTAATGCTCCTGCTGGCAGCAATTTGTCTAGAAATTCTGGTGATAAGGGCAAAAAGAAGATGCGTTGCCATTATTGTAAAGCTAATGATCACTTGATCAAATCGTGTCCTAAGTTGAAGGCCAAAGAGGCTAACAAGAAAGAGGGTGGTTCCACTGCAAATGCTGGTTCCACTACAAATACAGCCATTGTTCAGTCTTCTGTGAAAGGAGACTGTGTTGTTGATGTTGATGCAGAATGGGATTTTAGCGTAGAGTGCTTTTACAATCCTGCTACCCATGATGCATGCTTGTCAAGCTGCAGATTCACATGTGTGGTATTTCGACAGTGGTGCTACAAAGCACATTACCTCACATCGTGAATTGTTTACCTCTCTCGAGTCTGTCCCTCATGGGAGTTCTATCACTTGTGCCAACAATGCCTCTTATCCAGTTCAAGGAGTTGGAAATATTGTGCTCACTACTACTAATGGCAGTTCCTTCACACTTGTTGATGCACTTTATGTACCTGGGATCAAGAAGAATCTCTTGTCTGTATTTGCACTTGCTAGACTTGGACTTGTAGTCAAATTTGTGGATGACAGATGCACAGTTCATGATCTCAGGTTTGGTGATGAAATTGTTGCATCTGGCCTTTTGTGCCGTGGGTTGTATAAGATCACTTTGTATGACAAGTGTGGAAAAAATTTTACAAATGCTGTTGCAGATTCAAGGGCTATTTCAGATGCAAAACTTTGGCATGCACGTTTTGGTCATTTGAATTCTGCGAGTTTGCTGCGTTTGTAGAAATCTGATATGGTTGCTTCTTTGCCGCCTCTTGAAGCACCTGTCAAACATGTTTGTGAAGCCTATATTTTGGGTAAGATGCAGCGTTCTAAATTTCCAAAGGATGGTTCAGTTCGGGCCACATGCAGGTTGCAGCTTATGCATAGTGATATTTGTGGGCCCATGCAAACTCCGCCCTTGGGCAATTACCTATACTTCATGACTTTCATTGATGATTACTCCAGGCATGCATGGGTATTTCCGCTTAAAGCTAAGTCCGAAGTTTTTATGTGCTTCAAACAATTTCTAGCTATGGCTGAAAATGTCTCGAAATGTACTATGGGCACCCTCCGTTCCGATCAAGGGGGGGAGTATATGTCTCATGAATTTAATGCATTTCTGGCTAGTCGTGGGATAAAACACCAATGTACAGTGCCTTATACACCTCAGCAAAATGGTGTTGCTGAGAGGAAAAACAGGTCACCGACGGAAATGGCACGATGTATGGTCAAAAGTCAAGCTTTGCCGCATTCTTTTTGGCTTGAGGCCATCATGTGTGCCACTTATGTACTTAACAGGTGTCCTACGAAAGCTTTGCAGTCTATTACTCCATATGAAGCATGGCATGATAGAAAGCCTTCTATTGAGCACATGCTGTTTTTGGTTGTTTGGCATATGCTTTCGTGCCACAAGTGCAGCACAGAAAATTGGATGATAAGGCTGTCAAATATATTTTTGTTGGTTATAGTGCTGAAAGCAAAGGTTACAGGTTGTATCATCCGCAAACAAAACGTATTCTGGTTTCACGGGATGTAGTGTTTGTGGAAGATTCTATTCAGCCCTTGCTGTCATGTACTAGAGACAGTAATGTAAGCTCAC
Source organism: Adiantum capillus-veneris (assembly GCF_014529385.1). NCBI lineage: Eukaryota > Viridiplantae > Streptophyta > Polypodiopsida > Polypodiales > Pteridaceae > Adiantum > Adiantum capillus-veneris. Next base: position 44,961,039 of record NC_140938.1, read on the forward strand.
AGGACATTTATGACACTTTGTTGCCTCTTTTCAGTGGTGGAAATACGAATGTAAGTTCCAATGAGGCAAATGTACAGCCTATGGGGGTTTCTAAAAATGTTTTAGATCAGCCTATTACAGATGCAGATGTACATGATGTACTTGATGAGGAAAGGGATGAAAATGAGCAGGCTAGAGGTATGCCAAAATGGCTGGTGCACACTTTGCGTGATAGTAAATTGGATGCACCTTTGTCGAGTCGTACTCGTTCAGGCTCTCTCCATGCATCTTATGCATCAGATTGTTATGCTTTGGCTGTGTCTAGCTTACATGATGTTGAGGAGCCTCTATCTTTTGATGAAGCACAGAATTCAGAAAATTGGATGGCTACCATGCAATCAGAATATGATGCACTTATAGAAAATGACACATGGACTTTATGTGATTTCCCTCCTCACAAAAAGGCCATTGGTACGAAGTGGGTTTACAAGTTGAAACGCAAGCCGAATGGTGAGATCGATCGCCATAAGGCTCGACTTGGTGCAAAGGGTTATGCACAGAAAAAAGGAATTGATTATGAAGAGACTTTTTCTCCCACTTGTCGTATGACTACTGTGTATTTTCTTTGTGCATTGGCAGCTCATTTTGGTTGGGATGTACATCAATCAGACATTGTTACTGCTTTCTTGAATGGTGACATATTTGAGGAAGTTTATGTAATGCAGCCTCGCGGTTTTGTCATAAAAGGACAAGAGGAAAAAGTGTGTAGATGTAAGAAGGCTTTGTATGGGTTGAAGCAATCTCCTCGTGCTTGGTATGAGAAAGCTGACACTCATTTACGATGCTTTTGTAACAGTCCAACAGAAAGCACATTGTATGTAAAGCGTGAGGATGATGTACTTCTCATTGTGGTTCTTTATGTCGATGATTTGGTGATCACTGGACCAAATGAGAGACATATTTATGAATTTAAGGCTGATTTGAATGCTACTTTCAAGATGAAAGATTTGGGGATGTTGCATCATTACTTGGGTATACAGTTTAAGCAGTGTGATGGTGGTATTGCCTTGTGTCAGAAAAGTTGCATAGAGACATTGCCATGTAAGTTTGGACTTGAGGATTGCAAACCTATTGCCGCTCCCATGGAAACAGGTTTGAAGTTGAGTCTAGATGATGCTGGCGATCCTGTTGATGTCACTCTTTACCAAACTGCTGTTGGCTGCCTCATTTATGTATGCAACACGAGGCCGGATATTCAGTTTGCAGTCTCACAGGTTAGTAGATTTATGCATAGCCCAGGGTCTAAGCATTGGTAGGCTGTCAAGAGGATTTTCCGCTACCTTACTGGCACTTTACATCTTGGCTTGTTTTATCCCAAGGGGGGATCATTGCCGCTAGACTTACATGCTTTTTCGGACTCAGATTGGGCCGGTTGTTTTGACACGTGAGTTTCCAAAAGTGGTTTTTGTTTCATGCTTGGCAGTTCATGTATATCATGGTTGAGCAAGAAGAAACCTACAGTGGCCACTTCGAGTTGTGAGGTTGAGTACAGGGCAGTCTTCACAGCTACGGTTGAGTGTGTATGGCTCAGACGCCTTATGGCTGATTTGGGTGTTGGACAGGACATTGCCAACACTATCTACACTGACAGTCAGAGCGCATTGGCAGTTGCGAGGAACCCACTTTTTCATGTTCGTACAAAGCACATAGAGGTGCATTACCACTATGTCAGGGAGAGGCTCTCAGCAAGAGAGATCAGCTTGGCTTATGTGCCAACACACGACAACCTTGCAGATCTTCTCAAAAAGGCATTGTCTTGTGAGAAGCTTGAAGCTTTCTGCAAATCTTTGGGCTTACTCCCCTTTGTGGATTGATCATGTCCTCAGGGAATGGCACTTCCCTTTACTCATGTGCCAGCTCTCGTTCACCGCATCACTCCAAGGGGGATTTGTTACCATATACATGTGGTAGTGATGTGTGTGAACACACTAGGACCACCGGGGCATTTTTTCCCTCTTTAGGAGGTTTTTTCCCCCATGCATTGTATATACGCCCATCACTCTAGGGCTATCTATCTTTCCATTGCATACTAAGAAACACAGTCTGTATTGTGTGCCTTGAGCTTCCTTTGTCTTCTCCAAGCTATGTGCGTTTCTCTGCAACCCTAATTCCAATAGAATCATTCCATAGGACATTCAAAAGTCTAAGAAGTATGGTTTTGTGCGTAGAGCATCCAGGTACAAATTGATTGGTGATGTCTTGTACATGAAAGGGGCTGATCTCGTATTGAGACGTGTACCTTAATGGGAGGAGCTTTATAGAGTGTTTGAAGAGAATCATGAAGGCGCATGTGGTGGACATTTTGCTCTAAAGATCACCTTGCATAAGATCTTGCAAGAGGGGTATGTATGGCCTAGTTTGCACAAGGATGTTCACCATTGGTGTAGGTCTTGCAATAGGTGTCAATCATTTGGGAAGAGAGTGTTGAAGCCAGAGCTACGAAAAACCATTATGGCGCTTGATGTGTTTGAAAAGTGGGGGATTGATGCAATAGGCCCGTTACCTATCACAAGTAGGGACAAAAGCTATATTTTGACTGTAGTGGACTATCTCTCTAGATGGCCAGAGGCTATAGCAGGAAAACAAATCACTCCAAAGGATGTGGAAAAATTTGTGTACGATGAAATATGTTGCAAGTTTGGGGTGCCATTGGAGCGACTTTCGGATAAGGGTCCAGGCTTTAGAGATAAACTATTAGACTTTTTATGCGCAAAGATGAAGATTAGGCACCAACATACCACTCCTTATTATCCCCAATGTAATGGCTTAAATGAAAGATTCAATGGTGAGTTGGTACAAATTCTTTCAAAACTGACAGAGCACAAGGAAAGAATTGGGATTTGGAATTTCGTAGTGCATTGTGGGCTTACCGTACTTCGGTGAAGACAGATACAGGGTTCTCCATTTCATTTGGTATATGAAAAGGAAGCACTATTGCCTGTGGAAGTAGAGTTTCTTGCGGTCAAGATGTTAGAAAAGTTGCTTGGGCAGTCCAGTGATGCATTCAAAGAGAGGCTCTTACAATTACAAGAGGTTCAGCTGGATAGGATGAGCGCATTGGAGCATTATGGACAAATGCAAGATAGGGCTTTAGCAAAGATAAATGAAAAAGTCAAAAGTAAGGGTATCAAGAAACATGACTTGGTTTTGCACTACAACAGTAAGCTGAACAAGACATTCCGAAAGAAGTTTCAAATTAAGTGGGAAGGCCCTTTCAAGGCAGTTGAGTGTCTTCTGAATGGTACATATCAGCTCGCTAACTTGGATGGGATTCTACATAAGTCAAGGGTAAATGGGTTGTGTCTTAAATTATATCATGCTAGATTAATGATAATGGAGCAAGATGAGTTGTCTGCAGAACAAGTAATGTATGTGAGGGATGAGGAGACTTGTGACACGGCGAGTCTCATATATCTTTTCGCTCTGCTGATCATGAATGATCTAGCAGGCTAGGGGATGGGAAAATTATGTTAGGAGTTTTTTCGAAGAAGTGATTGCACATATGTACATACCCATGTATGGTGCATCGAAAAAAGGATTGCCCATTTTCCAGAGCCAGGTGGTTACGTGGGGCCCACATGTGTACAGGTAGGACAATGTGTACATAGTACATCGATTTTCATTATCACCAGTACCAGTGTGTTTTTTCTATAATAATGAGGAGTTGGTAGCACGTAAAAATTATCAAGGAAGCTATCAGCGGGCCGATGCCATGAGGTAAGCAGGTGCATCAAGTGGCATCCAGTGGCATCAGGAGGTCAAATGGGGTCAATACTTGCACGTGGATAAGTACGGACACAACGTGGGTGTTTTCTTGTGATAATTATGCAAAAAGGTCATCATGAGAATCGTATCTAGGGTCCACCACGTGATTGCGCGATACATTATTGGAAAAAGTTGAGTGCCAGGTGTGCGGATGGATGTAGAAGGGTGACAAAAATGCACTACGTGGCCATTTTTTGGCCTGTTCGGGGCCTATTCGAAGTCAATCGAAAGGCCAAAGGTGACCAAGGGATAAAGTGAAGTGTGGACACTTAAAAACATGAGAAAAAGACCAAAAAAACATGGAGAAAAGAGGAGGAACAGCTGCAACTCAATTTTTGCTCTTTTTGGAGCCTATTTTGGCCATAAACTGCTCATTTGAGGTCGGATTTGAGCACTTTGATATTGTAGACTAGGGCTTTTGGCCGCTCCAGACACAATGGTGCTGTCCATTTTGCCAAATTACTCACTTTTTCCTGCTATTTTGGCTGTGTAAGTTTCCCCTGTGAGCAAAGTCTCTATTCAAATTTGTGATTGTATCTGGCATATTTCATCCATATTGTGTGAGCTATATTGCCCCATTGGTGTTGGCCCAAGCTCAATTGTATCTAAACATCAAAAAACTTCCTCTTTTGAGTTGAGTTTCTTGGGTGTGTGTGTGTGTGTATGTGTGTGTCATGTGTTGAGTGGGAAAATGGATAGTCTCTCTCCTCTCACTCCATCAGTGTGTTTCCTGTCTCGGCCAGGTGGGTTGTGTAATCCGAGTGGTGCCCCATAGTGTGTGTGTGTGTGTGTGTGTATCATCCCAAGAGTGTGTGTCAGGTGATTATAGAGGCGTTGTGTGTGTTTCCAACCCACTCACAGTGCCGCTAAGGGCACAGTGGGAACGGTCCCTGGCCAGATGGCTATATCATCACCTACCCTAAAGTGTCGTCGATGGCCAGTGGCCGTTGCACGCTAATGACTCCAACGACAAATTCCGCTTGTGCCTGCTCGGCAACACCAATGGCATTAGAAGCCATAGTCAAGAGAGCTCCCCTCTCTCTTTCTCTCACTTCATGCTCTTAAGTGGTGCCCCCCTCTGGGATAAATACCTCCGTTGCCGACGCACCCAAACTCTACATATGGGACAACTTATGGACACGTAGCAGGTCGTGAGGCCTTGCCCTCCCAAGCCCTCCAAGAAAACCTCCAAGTTCAATAAAAAACTTTAATAAAACCCTTTTTTTCTCCCTTTGCTTCAATACCCTACAACTCTCTTCCCGGTGAAGGCCTCTTCAAAGGTCTATAATAGAATGGCAAGAACATGAAGACCCTGGCATATATTTCATAAAGCACTTTGTCAGGTGGTTGATCTAATAAGTTGTAACAAAGCCCTTGATTGCATTCTAAAAATGCCATTCATGGGGCATCGGTCTGTTCAACACGGTGGAAAGTCTATATGCATGTGAGGAGTATCTTTGCTATCTTAATGAACATGATGCATGATATATCTGGAATTCACTTCAAGATATGTATGGCCTCTGAGAGAGTCTTGAGCAGATAATCTTCAGTTCCCTTGCCCTTTGGTGGACTTAGTCAGAGGTAGTTGAGCCATGTTACGTAGAATGTTGGATCCTTTTGAATCTCCTATGGAGATTGAGTATACAAGATTAGATATTTTGGATGCTTCTTTAGCCAATAATTTCTCCAATCCAGGTGTGAATCTCCAATGTCTACAGCTTGCTCCTTAATTATCCGTTCCTTGACCTTGAGGATTTCATACTTTGCTAGAGGATGTGGGAGAGACTGTGGATGCCACATTTCTATGATTTGGTTTGAAGTAAACTGGGCAACATTAATTGAGCATAGAACGGATTGCTGCAAGGCTTCTTTCAATATATCTTTTGTCTCTGTCTCTATGTTCACCTTGAGAGCTTTCTTAGCTTCAACTGTGAAGCTATTTATAGGACCTTACACCACTTCTAGCTCTATTGTTGATGACTCTGGAGGTACAATCTTCCTCCTTGGTCATGAAAATGAGTGAAAGATCCCCTCTTTGCATCTACTCTAGTTTGATCTCAATCTACTAGTAGCTCACTTTGATCTTTGAGTCTCGCTTCAGCTTGTGGTACTTGGACATTTGTGACTTTTGGTTGGGTCTGTAGCCACTACGCATGAGCATTAGTATCAAGTAGAGTGGCATTCACAGCTTATTTTCATGTCCTTCACTAGCAGTTGCCAGTTGCTCCATGAAAGTGGTCATTTGTTGCAGTTTTGAGATGCTTAGTGCTAACTTCTTTCAAACTACAAATATCTACTTGTGATTGCTTGTATAGGTTGTTGTACTCTTCTACAAATGTATCTGCCACATCTATTTTGGCAATTGAGTGTAAGTTTGCAACCTCGACTTTCTTGATCTTGTCCTCCTTGGCGTAGACTACAGTCTTGCATATTTTTCAAAGTCTCTTTCTTTTTCAAGGTGGGCAGCCCTTTGTGATGGTTCTTTGATGATTACAGGTGTCGGCACTTTTCTTCTTTTGATAACAGGTTCTTCCTTTTTTTTCCCTTTATCCTTTCTTTTATTTTCTTCTTCATCCTTTGAGGATTCTTATGCACTTTTTGAAGCTTTATCCCTCTCAGATTTACTGCCTCATCCCTCATCGCTTTCATTGTTTTCTTCACCGAAAAGCAAGGTCTTTCCCCTGGTAGATCGCCTCAATTTGGATTCTCGTGACTCCTATTCTTCTTGGTTTTCCTCCTCTGAGCCATGTATTCTGATCAAGAGCACGTGGTAAGTTGTTTGTCATCCCCACCGCAAGGTAGGCTATCCTTGTGAAGACTTTCGGTGCTCCCAAGTACTTGATGCCTGCACTCGTTTTTGTGACATTGAGTGCATTGAGGACATATTGGGCATGGTTGAGCGGCGTCGGTAACTTGGTCTTTGAAACTGTTGTAAAAGTCAAGGCTACTACATGGTTTGGAACCTGCTTGCCTTCTTTGCTTGAAATAGAAATGTTGAGTGAAGATGAACCGGGTCTTCAACTGGTTTATGGACCATATCAGAAAATATTGTTGCTAGTGTATTTCTAGGGAAGACACCTATTCTTTTCTTTAGTAATACTTGGCTCCTACTAGGGCTTCTTTTGATCTGCTAGCACCTCTTGGCACTTGATACTTTGACTTTGGCAATTTTTTGGGCCTTTCACTCTGTCGTCTTTTGCACTCCAGGCATACGGGCCCCTCCCATAGGTCATTCTGACTTAACCTGTCAAGTTTCGTCCAATTTGGAGCTGATTTGTGGCCGTAGGTAAAAAATGTCACTTTGTGGCCATTTGAGCCGATTTTCCATATCCGAAGCATCGAATAAGCTTTGTTCTTTGTTCCACCTAGGTACATTGGTTATAATACCTATGGGGAAGCTGTTTGTGAATTCAAAATAGAATTCCAACTTTGAGCCAAAATTAAGATTAACAGGTATAGGACCCCCCCCCCCCCCCCCCAAACCCCTGGTCATCTAGTCACATGGGAATTTTCTATGCCACCTATCAGTTTTGGTCATATTTGGTGGACTGAGTTGGTAGGTAGGTCATTTTTGGGTATAAGCATGTTAACTTGTCATGCTTTTTGGTGTCCCGGACAATGCTAGTAAGAGGTGCTTGTTAGCATCTATTCAAAACCAAAGAGCAAGTGAAGTTTGAAATTTTAATAACCATAAGATATATTATTTGTTCCCTCCCATATGGGGTGTGGACTCTGTTTTTGGTTACAACGACAACGCGGGGTGTGGCCTCTGTTCTCTCTCTCTCTCTCTCTCTCTCTCTCTCTCTCTCTCTCTCTCTCTCTCTCTCTCTCTCTCTCTCTCTCTCTCTCTCTCTCTCTCTCTCTCTCTCTCTCTCTCTCTCTCTCTCTCTCTCTCTCTCTCTCTCGCATTGGTTCTTGCCTCGAAGTTGAGTTGTCAAAGCTTAGCAGACTTGCAAATATGGAAAACCAGCAGACAGCATTATTGCCACTAGAAATGGAGGCAGAAGGGAGCCATTACAGGAAATGAATCACAACTACCAACATCCAGCTCTTTCTATTATAAGGAAATATGAGACAGAAAGAAAGCGTAAACAGCGGGAGCATTGATAGATGACAACTAAACAAGGACATCATGCCGTCGACGATGAGGAGAAAAGGAAAATCTCCTTCGAGATTGTGAAAGCTTTCAAGAGCAGGACTGAAGGTCTCAACAAAGAAGCAAAGTGCAAAATCTGGAATCTTGGGACTCAACATCCGCTTGTTCGGGCAATCTGTGATCAGTCTTTAGAGGAGGAGGCTGCTGTGCAGAATGCAATTGTCTCCAATGTCCGCAACACACTAGCTATCGTCAAGCAGCCAGCTTCTAACGATGAGCTATTTTTGAAGAATGCAGCATTGCAGATGATGATAAATTCAAAGGAAAACATGCCTATTGCCAAATTCTCCAGGGTCCTAAAAGTCGACCGTCACAGCTTGTTCAAAGCAAAATCACTGTAGGAGAAGTCTGGTGTCAATGCTTGACTGTTTTCATTGGCTGAATGTCACAAGCAACACCGTCATAGCCCTATCACAGATGAAATTAAGGAATTGGTCTACACATTTTGGACAGAGGAGACTCGTGTTTCACCCAACAAGAAGGATGTTTATCGAAAGGGAGTGGGAAGGAAAAGCTACATAAAACACCCTGTGCACCTCCTGGATGAGTCTCAGGTGATCAATGACATACTTGCGCCATAACTTATGCATTCTAGCATGCTAGTAATCTACCTAGAATACAGAGCATTCTAGTTATCACAATATGTTATGCTATGTATGCCATGCTAGTTAGCATAGTCTCACTCCTAGTATGTTGGGTATGTTGTTTAGCATGATAAGTATGATTTCTAGCACAATATGTAAGCTACTATAACACCCTTTATGCTAGTTAGCATACCTATTATGATAACTAGCATGCTCTATATGTTCTTTGACACAGTGAGTATGCTAGCTACCTTTCGTAGTATGCTAACTAGCATAATGGGTAAGCTGGTTTATGGTATATGCTAGTTAGCATTCATGTATGGTGGGTATGGTGTTCAGCATAAATCTTCTTCTAGTTAGCATGCCTAGTGATCTTGAGGACGACGCTAGTTAGCACAATATGTATGCTACTTTAACACCTTTTATGCTAGTGTGCTGGCTATGCTATTCAACATAACAAGTGTGCTGGCTAACACAATATGTATGCTAGTTAGCATACCTTCTATTCTTCTTAGCACACTTTGTGTGGTTAACCATGACTCATATGTTAAACCACACACTGATTTTGCTTGTTATCACAGCTAGTATGCTAGTTAGCATACTCAGCTGTGCTAACTAGCATGCTGAGTATGCTAGTTAGCACAGCTAAGAATGCTAAGTAGCATAACGGGTAAGCTGGTTTATGCTAGTATGCTAGTTAGCATATTCAGCTATGCTAACTAGCATACTCAGCATGCTAGTTAGCATACTCGGCATGCTAACTAGCATGCTCATGAGTATGCTAGTTAGCACAGCTGAGAATGCTAAGTAGCATAACGGGTAAGCTGATTTATGCTAGTTAGCATTCGTAGTGTGCGGGCTATGCTGTTCAACATAATAAGTGTGCTGGTTAGCACAATATGTATGCTAGTTAGCATACCTTCTATTCTTCTTAGCACACATTCATGTGGTTAACAATGACTCATATGCTAAATTACACACTGATTATGCTTGTAAGCACAGCTAGTATACTAGTTAGCATATTCAGCGATGCTAACTAGCATACTCAGCATGATACCTAGCATGCTGATGAGTATACTCAGCATGCTAACTAGCATCTGATGAGTATGCCTCGTATGCTAAACTACACACTAATTGTGCTTGTTAGCACAGCTAGTATGATAGTTAGCATACTCAGCATGCTAACTAGCATGCTGATGAGTATGCTAGCTAGTATGCTAATGAGTATGCTAGTTAGCACAGCTAGTATGCTAACTCAGCATGCTAGTTAGCATACTCAGTATGCTGATGAGTATACTCAGCATGCTTATGAGAATGCCTCGTATGCTACACTACACACTGATTGTGCTTGTTAGCACAGCTAGTATTCTAGTTAGCATACTCAGCTATGCTAGTTAGCATACTCAGCATGCTAACTAGCATGCTTAGTATACAATGTTATACCCAGTTACATGCATGTTAGGACCATACAATGTGTTGTTTAACACACCAATTTGTTTCTATGGTGGATGTATAAAGTATCAATGCGTATAGTCCTGTTTGGATTATTTCTCCTAGTAAACATACTAATCAAATATGGATATTGTAGGTTGAGCTCTTTAAAAGATTCAAACAAAAACATCGAGATTGCAAGATTGGCATGAGGATTTTTGAGATGTTAAAGCCATTCTTTTGCAGGAGGCTGAAGGATAGGTACACATGCTGTTGCGAATACCATGTGCAGATGACCTTTTTGAAAGACGCACTGAACCACATGCGCTCTCGTGCTTTGGGGCTGCATGATACATGTTGCAACTATGTATGCAATATCTGTGCTATAGGCAAGAACATTAGCAGCGGTTGACTGGCTTCACATCACACGTTCAAAGGTGTCACACAGATGTGGGAGTCCGTTCTCTATCCAAAGCTAGCAGATGCAGTTTTCCATAGAAGGGAATGCCTGATGGGAGACTGTAAGATATGTGGAGTAAAGAAGTTGGAATTATGTTGCTTAGAAACAGCACAGCCAGGTAAGAGTATTAATGTGAAAGTATTTGCGTATGTAGAAGCAAAAGACAGGCATGGAAACAGTAAGAAAAGAAAAGATCTTTTGCATAAAGAAATGCAGTGCTGGGAGTTTCTTCGACTGTTGCAGACCAAGTTGAAGCTCTTCATCACTCATAACTATGTGGCACGATGGCAAGGAAAACAATTTAAGGATTGTATACTTCGCTTTCCGGATGATGTCATTGTCTCAGTTGTTGACTTTGCTGAAAATTACGCCTTCAAGGAGCAAAATGAGATTCAGTCAATGCATTGGGACTCTAGTCAAGTAACTATTTTTGTACACATAACGTACTACCGCAAGGCAAGGGAGGTAGTCAAAACAATCCACTTCTTCATATCAAATGATAGGGTCCATGACACACTGTTTGTGCAACATTGCTTCATGCTACACCGTGACTGGTTACAACAAGAGGGTGTCACTTGTAAACAACATTGGGTGTGGTCAGATGGTGCGGCCTCGCAATTCAAGGGAGCCAGGCCTTTCTATTTTGTTGCAAGATATGGTGGACTCACAGGGATTGGGATGAGCTGGTTCTTCTTTGGATCAAGGCATGGCAAGGGTGAGCATGATGGTGCAGGAGCAGTTGTGAAAAGAACCTTGACCCATGAGCAACTAAAACCTAATGGAGCTATATTGCAGTGTGCAGCAGATGTGGTTGCTTATTGCCAGGCCAACCTATGGCATGGAGCACCTGCATCATACCCTTCAAAAGAAAGGGAATGTGCTCATGTGGTCTGGGAGGTTAAAGAGGGAGATGTTAACAGGGAAGTTAAGTGGAATTGTGCCACTATGGCATAAAACTCGCTCTTTGCATGCTATTCGTGGTCACAACCCGCAAGATCCAACTACCCTTGCAACAAGAAAGTTTGCATGCTTCTGTGATGCATGCATGAACGGAAGGTGGAATCGTTGCATCAATAAAGCTCACGTGGAGGCTTGGGATTATCACATTCTGCACCCATTACTTGAGCAAACAGATGAAGTTTTGACAGAGGAAGTCGTTGGCTATGATGACTTCACATACGAAGGTCATCATGATGTGTTGAGTAGTGCTCTATGTTCTGGAGACACATTTGCTGTAAATCCAGATGCTTTAACCAACGCCGAAGATGTGGATTTCTATCTGGTCAAGTGTGTTGCAATAAAGGAGAAGGTGGAAAAGGGGTACATTGATGAATGGAGCAATGTAATTGACAGAGGCTCATATGTTGTGCAAGGACTGTATTACAAGCAATTGGATGCATACACCTTCAAGCTAGACCACAAGCAGCCTATCGTCCACCTACTTTCACATCTGGTGCAATGTATCAAAATACCCATGGAGCACGTCCCAAGGAGAAGGCAGGTGTACACAATCACTCCAGAAATCTATGAAGCAATCTGTAATAGCATGCCCTTCAGCTTTTAAGTTGTATCCACTGGATTTTCTATATACCACTTTGCTGTAAGGGTATGCAGTTTTATTATAAAGTTGGTCAGCATGCTAACTATCAAACTGTTTACATTAATTGCCAGCATGCTAACTCAAACTGTTTACATCTTGTGTCAGCATGCTAACTATCAAACTGTTTACATTAATTTCCAGCATCAAATTATTTACATAGGGTTCAATTTTACAATGACAGTCACTGCCCCAAAAACCCTTAAGGCCTCCTCGAAGGGCGCTTGTAGTGACCGGGCTGTCCTCGCTATTTGTCTTCTTCCTGCCGCCTCTTTTCTTTTCTCTCTGCTTCCTCCTCTGCTTCTAGGTTGGCACTATGCTACTCACTTTCTCTTCTTTCCCTCTCCAGCTTTTCTTTCTCTCTTTCTGCTTCTAGGTCAGCTTCCCGCTGTTTGCGACGAATTTCTTCCAGTCTTTTAGCCTCTATATCCCTCTTTTGAATGTCAAGCAAACGTTTGACAACTGCATCAGAAAACTCATCTAAGCTTGTCTCAAACACATTATCAGCAACATATGCTTTCCGATCATCGTTTGCAGCCAAAGAAAAAGCCAAGACTTCAAAGTTTCTATAAGGAACTTTTCCCTCTGCTCAGCACTCTGGTGCTCTAGAATGGGAGTAACAAGCCAAGTTTGTGGTGGGTTCTGAAACACTTTGTAGAAGCTATTATCAATTATAAGTTTGTTTTGGGCGTTGTACCCCGAAGTGTGTTTCCAGAACAAGGATAAGTCTTTCCTAAACACAGGTTTTCTCTGGATCTACTAGGATTGCTTTGTACAGTGCGCTTGAGCAAAAAACCCAGTAATCTTTGGCACCTGCTCTTTAAAAACAATACGGCAAATACTCATGACTTTACTATGGAGGCTTGTGCTCCATATAAACACATTAAAGAACTGCAGGCACCATTCCAAAAAAAAAAAAGGTTGTCCTTGCGACAGAACACCTGCTTATCAAGTACATCGTATTTCCGCATTTCATCTGCATATGGCGGGGGCCTCTTCACCAAAACGAGGCTCTCCCACTGCCACCAAAAGACTGTTCAGGTCCAGCACCATAGCCCCTTTTTCATCACATAAACGCTTAGGCACCCATATTAGGTCTAGTAGAGGATACCATTCAGCAAAAATAACCGGCCCACTTGGGTGCACATAATTTAGGCGCTCAATAATACTACGGGCAAGCTATGAATATCGTTCAAGGCGTTTTTCAATCTCCATTTTCTGTCTCCTTAACTGCCTGGTTTTGTGGACTCGCCATCTCTGTAATTTCTGCCATTGCATGGCCGCAGTTGCATCAGGCATGACGATTAATGCTTGTTTCTCTTCCTCTGCAGGGAAACCGCGATACGAAATGAACAAGTTTAAAAAAGTAAAACCGCAAAAATTACAATGAACTGTTGCTCAGATTTATATTGCACAAAAATACATTTTCATTGGAAAAACAAAAGCATGTCAGTTACAATACGCATTTGGGTTTCAAATGGTCTAGCATATACAGTGAAGGGCACAACCGGGTAGGGAGCAATAAGTCTTAACACAATTTTTTGCAAGCTCTTAAGCGGGTGGCTTTATTTTCACCTTTGGAGCTTTCAGCCTTGTCCGAACCACAGGGTGTGCTTGCAATGTCTTCGGTTACCTCTTCAAGGCCAACTTTTCTTTTCAGCTGAGCTTTACGCAAAAAACCCTCGAGAGGGCTGTTGTCACCAACTTCTTGCTCATCTTCTCAACTTCTTTCTCATCTTCTATGTTGTCATTCTTCAAAGTTTCCCGTGAGCCACTAGCCAATGTCTGCTGAGAAGCTTCTGCTTTGTCAGTTGCAGCAAGCATCGTTGGCACACGAGGCACACGAGGAGCCATGACAAAAAAATCATCTTCTTTTTCATCTTCTGATTTCCTGCTGACATCACCGCCTTCCTCCGTTGTTTTCATGCTTTCCTTTGGCATCTGCTGGGAGCCCTCATCCACCCCTTCACTCCTTGCATCCAGCTCAACACCCTTCTCCATCGAAGGGTTCTCACCTGTATCCATCTCATCAGTCTCCTCGATCGAAAGGTCCTCCATTACAACCTTTCCCTTGCCCTTCGTGTCATGCACACTGCCCACATCACGTAGGGACTGCCCCAGGCCTGCAACAACAAAAAACATGGATTAAGACTCATATAAGCATGTCATGTATGCTAGAAAATGTATAATCCATAGAAAAAGTTAAAAGGAGTTGTGTTCAAGTTTGTTTTGAATGAAACTCAAGATGCCCACAAGCCTGAATGAAGATGCATCTCCCAGTCTGCTATACTTGAACTAACAATCTTGGTAAGCGCAGAGCTTAGGATCTTGTTTGTATGTTCTGCTTGTCCATTTGCTTGAAGATGATAGGGTGCAGATTTGTTATCGATTATCATAAACTCATTTAACAAGTGTTGTATCATCTCATTGAGGAAATGCAATACTCTATCACTTACAAGCTCAATAGGAAGTCCATACCTAGTGAATATGCATTCGTACAAAAATGCAACGGTGGTTCTAGCATCATTTCTTCCTAGTGGCTTTTGCTTCAATCCATTTGGTTAAGTAATCCATGGCCATAATAATATATTGCACCTGAGTTTTGTATGCTAGAGTGTTGGCGGATACGGTGCGACGGACGTCAGCACAGCGAGAACTTACCTAACAAGATTTGTCAGCTAAGGACAAAGCTCGACCCGCAGGCGCGTGGAAGCAAGGATAGGGTGTCAGCCTACACTCGACCAACTCTCGACTACTTCCTATAGAGGTCTCTACCCAATGTCTAAGCTACAGCCTTCAAGAGTACATAAGAGGAGATTTCCTACAAGGCTTTCAAGAGCCCAATACCCATCAAACGTTCTCGAAAAGCCACGGAACTTGAAGAAAACCCTATTAACACCAATAGGTCGCTCTCCCTAAGGTCCATGAACCAGAACCCCAACCCTAAACACCCGGTACAAAATCATGTAGGATGTCTGGTCGAAATTTGCAGGTCGTCGTTTTCAAAAACTAAAGTACCTAATGTGTAGCTCTACTCAATGAGAACGCGTGGATATGCTAAAATGCAAAAAAAGACAACGTATGCTCATCGAATCACTAGATATAGCTCTTGGGTGGATGTCTCGAAGCCGGGCCGTACACGCTGCACTTCTCCGCACTCAATTTCAACCACCAATGCGCGCGTAGCGTCAAGATGAAACTCTTACTCTCTCTCGTACACAGAGTACGCTCAATTCACACAGACAAAAACTTATAAAAATGACAAAAGGGTTTTTTGCATTAAGGTCAAAAGTGGTATAAATACCTTACAATCTCAAACCCTAATGTTCCAATTTAACCATTTACTCAGTCTAAATGTCAAAAATAGGATACAATCTGGAATCTTCTGCAAGCCCCACTATTTACAAAGGTGAAATAACGGTTTCTTCTCAATTAAGGAATAATTACAAAGGAAAATAATATCCCGCCAGGCAATCATCCTCCGTTGTGTGTGTCCAGCTGCTAACACTCCCCCCCTCCTAGTTCATGTCGTCCCCGACATGGTAGTAGAGTTGCTTCTTTAGTGCAGGCTTTCGCGCATCTTCAAAAGAGACTCATACCGTGCATGTTGGGCCAGTAATGTTGGGCTGAATATTTCTGTATCGATGGGTGGTGAAGAAACAAGGGCAAAAACATGATTTTCTGATAAAGGACATGTATCACCTCATGGGAAGGCTGAGCAGACAATTCACATGCACATTTATATGTGTCGTGGAAGAAGAAGATGCTGTCTGTTGCCTTTACAGGTTTAAAGATCTCAAAAACTACCAGAAGGGTTTTAAAGATTTTTCTGAGCATGATGCAAGATAGGTCAGGCGAGCCAGTGAACAATTAATGGCGCCCGTTAGGGTTTTCACCATGTATTGTTCACTCATTCTCTCACCTACCTTCAAGCCTGGCAGCTTTGGGTAGTTGAGCCACATGGGGTGGCTTTTCTGCAGCAGCTCTTGTTCTTTCCAGGTCCGCATTCTTGGTAGAGGGCAAAAGCTAAGGTTGTCTCTTATTCTTTTAGGCGCCTCTACCACATGAACTAAATACTATGGGTATTTCGTTAGCCATGCCTTTCTCCATTTAGGCTGAGAGTCCACAATAAGCTTAACTCCTTCTGATTTGGAGATATCTTCTTCGTATAGTGGCACTATTGGCTCCTCTTTAATCCGCTTGTTTATTGTAGCAGCTTCATACTTGAGAAGAGGATATGGGAGAGAATGTTGTAGCCATTCATGTCGAACGATATTGGCATCTAACTTCTGAATGGTCATAGAATTCAACACTCTCTGCTCCCACTCCATTGCTTCTTTGGCCGTGTCTTTTATTGCCGCTTCTATTGCCTTTTGTGGATTTTATTCTTCTTCTTGTGTCAGATCTCAGGGCTCTTGGGATGGTCCCACAAGGATGTCCTCTTGCATTGTGGTGTCCACTGGATCTGCCACATTATCTATGTTACTTCCATTGTTGTTGGCCCTGTGCTCAAATGTGACTCTTCAGTCTGTTGTTGGCCTTTCAGCTCATCAATCTGCTTCCAATATGCTCTGTTTTCTTGTTCAGCTTGATCCCCCATGGTCACTAAGAGGTCGTTCAATTCTACATTGTCTTTTTCAGCCTCTTCTAGCTTCCTCTTGGTGTCTTCATTTTCTTTTGCATCCTCTTTAGATCCTCATCCATCTTCTTTTTCAAGGCTGCTACCTCATCTTTCATGGCCTTGTTCTCATCTTCCAGACGGCTTTGCATTACTAGGGAGCCCTCGGCCAGCATCAGTCTTTGTCTCTTCTCTAGTGTCAACTCCTTTTGGAGTTCCTTCATCTGTTCTTCATATATATCATTCTCTGAAGCAGTGCTAGTCAAGGTAGCATCTCTAACTCTGCCCAGAGATGCCCTTAGCCTCTGGATGGTCTGATCTTTGACTTTCATTTGATCTTTTAGCTCTATCACTTCATCCTGGCTTGCCTCATGTTCTAGATCAACTTTTTCCTTAGCATTCCTCAAAGTTTCCACTTCTTTGGACTCATCAGCAAGCTAGAGTGTCAAATTGTCGCTTTCTTTCTCCGCATCTGTCAGTGATTTGCTAATTTTCTTGTACTCCTCCTCTGATCTTTGAAGCTTTTGTTCTACTTCCTGACTCTGTCTTTCCATCTCTTGGCATCTTTTTAGTGCTGTGTCTAGATCGGCTTGCATCTTGGCTTGCTTCAGTGTGTTCTTTTGGTCTTGCTTTTGCAGCGAGTCCACTTCGGCTTTGATATGAACTTCATTTGTTTTGAGATTATCAATTTCAATCTCATGGCCATACACCTTGCTCTGAGCCCAGTGAGTTTTTGCATCACTTCATCCCAATCATTGGTTTGTGGCTGTAAATCCACTGTATCTGTGGCCATTTCCTTCAATTCCACCAATCGAGGGTTCAGCATGTATTCTTTGGGTCTAGTGCTCGACAACTCAAAAGCTGCATTAGCTGCCTCTTCTCGAGAGTATCTAGCAGCTAGGAGATCAAGAAATGTTCTATAGTTTTTTCTTCTGGATTTGGCTTCTCATCTTTTGGCTCAACTTCTGCCTTCTGCTCTTCCCCCTTGTTCTTCCCTTCCTTGGAGTCTTGTTGCCCATCAGGTTTGTTCAACTCCTCTTTTTGTCGAGTTTGGGGAGGACTAAGAGGAGGTGGTGATGGTGGAGGGCTGGATTCCCGTCTTGATGGTGGAGTTGATTGCTTCTTCTTGAAATCCCAATCCGCCTTTGTTTTCCTCTCTCTTTCTTGGCCTTCCTGCTCTTCTAGCAGCTGTCGTCTCACATCATCAACCTCTTCTTCTGTAAACGGTATGTTAGGGATATTCTCCGCTGTAGTATCTAAGATCTCGAAATTCTTGATATAATCTTCAAACCGATCCCTTTGAATCCTTCAAGATGATCCAAACATAGCCTCAAGTGATGGCTTCCATAACTCGCTCAGATCCCCTTTTAGCGCTCTCTCAGCTCTGAAACTTTCCATTAATCTTTCCAGCCTTGCCGCTTTCTGTGACTTTGTTTCCTTTACTGGCACATGTAGAGTTTCTTTCTTTCCCTTCTTTGGCTCGGGCGGCTCTTCCAGCACTGTCTCTAAACGGCACTTCAACCTTGTGGCTACCCTTGGCGCCTTAGGAGGCTCTTCTTCTTTGTCTTCCTTTAGCTTGAGCCAATCATTTTGTGAGGGAGGTAGAGGCCAATTTCCCTTGGCATGCAATGCTCCATAGACGACTTTGGTTATCAACTCACCATGCACAATATAGGCGGGATTTTTGGTCCCCATCTTCACAAGATTGTCATGAATGTAAGCGGCATAGTTTATCTCCTTTGGTTTGCTCTTCTGCATCGCCCAGATGAAAGTGGTGGCAATAGCTCCAGGTGGCATCCTGTATTTATGTGGCCGCTTGGTACACATGTGGAAGTAGTGATTGTATAGTTGGTTCATGATAGCCACCTTTAGGTTTGCAATATCTTCAAATGTATAGTTATTCTTCTTTTCCGAGTAGACCTTAATGTCATCTCGCCTCTTAGTCACACTGTCTCCTTTGTTAGAGATGTCAAGTGCTGCTGCCACCACCTTCTCTGTGATGACAATCATTACTTCGTTAGAGAAGTGGAAGATTTTCGCTTCTTGGCCCCTCAGCAGCCCACGTGGCTTGACCTGATCTCCCTCTAAAGCTCTAAAAAAGTCGGCGCTGTGAAGCTCTAATAAAAACAGCGCCGTCAAGCAAAATAAAAAGCTGCGAAGTAAAAAGCTACGCCGTGCTCTGTAAAGCTCTAAAACAAACAGCACCATCAAGCAAAACAAAGTAAACAGGGGCAGGTTGACATCCGGAGCCTATTGCCTCTCCCAACTCATGCTATTGCCTTCTCCTCTCCCAACTCACGACGATTCTAGGCAAGACGAAGACCAGTGATAATCAGGTTCTCTCTCTCTCTCTCTCTCTCTCTCTCTCTCTCTCTCTCTCTCTCTCTCTCTCTCTCTCTCTCTCTCTCTCTCTCTCTCTCTCTCTCTCTCTCTCTCTCTCTCTCTCTCTCTCTCTCTCTCTCTCTCTCTCTCTCTCTCTCTCTCCACCGACCTTTGCTTGAAGTCACTGTTGCCTAATATGCCTTTGCATACTCTTCCTGCCAATATAGCCTATAGACCTTGTGTTAAACAACGAACAGTCTGGAATTTTCAAAAGAGCGGGAGACTCCACAGAGGTAGTTTACACACCTCATTTTTAAGCTTATCCCTGACATGACCCCAACGGTATGACCATGATGAAGCTCCTCTTCTTCATCGGTATAGCAGGCGACTCAGTCCGCCTCAACTTCATCAATCGTTCATCGGACTCTATGTGCTTCAAAACCTTTTTGACTGTATTTTGAGTCCCACAAATGCTTCCATTGATGCCTTCACTAGCAAGTATGATACCTCCTGAGACACGCTGTTGATATCAATCATAAATTTGTAAACAATCAAAACGGGAAACGTATTAAGACAGTTTATACATTCGACCTCCCAGATACTGCTCACTCAAGGTAAGAGATGACAACTAGATCCTCATGAGACCAAGTCTAACTGATACCACAAGTCTTCTAAATGTAATTACAGAAAACCCCACCTCTTAGCCCTGAAATCTTCAAGCCTCAAAACAAAACAAATGGTTTTGGCAAACAAGTTGAAACCTCCCGGATACTGATCACTCAAGGTAAGAGATGGCAACTAGAGCCTCATGAGACCAAGTCTGACTGATACCACAAGTCTTCTAAATGTAATCACAAAAAACCCCACCTCTTAGCCCTGAAATCTTCAAGCCTCAAAACAAAACAAATGGTTTTGACAAACAAGTTGAAACCCCCAAAATTTTCCCATTTCCAAGATTTGTTCATAGCATCTTAGACAGAAACATGAAGAAAATTGCAAAGTTTTTGATTCATGCTCCAGAGTTTCTGGCGATGCTGCACAATATGGTACTAGCGTTGATGAAATACGATCTACTCCATACTGTCGGTAAGAGTAGTTGGAGGACCTCGAGGTCCATTGAGTACGCAGATGGCGTTAGCGGACCAGGGCTAGTCATTGCGCACAACACTACTAGCAATTCCCTCTTATCAGCTCTAATTGTTTGCTTGGTGATTACGTGTTTCACAATGCTGCCAATTGTCCTGTAGATCTTCATTGATTGCTAGTGCATCTTGCTTGGATAACTTATTTGATTTTTTCAGACCATGTCGTGCAACGTCTAGGGGGGGAGAGTTATTCTGCATGAGCAGGGCGTGTGCATGTTGACGATAAAGGGGTCTCACTCGAACAAATGGCAGTAGTGTTCACAATAATAGCTAGGCCTTCTCGCTCGTAGGAAAAAAGCCTACCTCATCTACATAGCGAGAGCATTCTTCAATACCATAGATTCTGTAGGCCAAGATCCTCCCTATTCATTCCAGCAGTAGAAGGTCGACAATGTCACTGTTTGCCTCGTCGCCATATTCGAATTGACCTTCATCTGCAGTAAAGCCTCTGCGCCTTCCCGGCATAGCAATCATAGCATCTATGTGTGTATGTCCACCTTCAATTACCTTACTTAGCTGGTTTCTGTAGGCGCAACTACTTATGGCCTAACTCTACCGTGTTTCACTGCAGACAGATCAAGAGAATCTTGGACACAAGTCCTCTACATTTGCAACAGCGACTTACTCCAACGTGCGGTGAGTAAGAAGTGCCACATTTTAATCTGGAACACTAAGGACACAGTAAAAAGGAACACACTGAAAATTGCATGCTGTCGTGGAATGGCACGTTCCCTCGTATTATAAAAATTGGGTAGGACTGTGCAAACTCCCCCGTGCAGGGACACTTGCACGTTTTCTTTTTTTTCTATAACGTAAGAGATAAAGAACACATACAAATAATGAGATTAATCTTAGAACCTTCAGCATTGTGCGATCACTTTTCTAACTCTTCGTACTTATTCTTTGCAAGGGACATTCAAGAAATCAGTTGTCGCTTGCCTCTTCTCAGTCCGAAACCCCACAATAGCACAATCCAGCACCAGGTACATAGTTGTTTCAAACACTTGAACTGTTCGTTGCTTAGCCGTGACTAGTAACTAAATATCACAAGGTTCTGATCGCATTGAACCATTAAGATTGAGTCTGACTGAAGCCTTCAATGGACCATCACCGAAAGCATAGGATACACCTCAGCAGATCGAAAGCGAGACATCGCACTTCAATCAAGAAGAAGGCTAGATTTCTACCATGCTCACAATCATGGACTGATATCGTCAATTTAGTACACCGATGGAGTTCAAAAATAGCAATGACATTCAAACCTTTAAGCATATGCTTTGTTTGTGGTGTAGTTTTCATCCAAAGAAGTTCCTCTTTTCATTGTACTCGAGCTCCAGACGAGACATCGATTGCAATGTTTGCTAGTAGTCTACTGGTATCCAGCTTAGAGGCTACACAAATAGGAACGCAATGGGTGCAGTGCTCCTCTTGTGAGAACTCAAGCGCACGTCGCAGATATTGTGTGCCCTTACTTCCAGACTACACAGAAGAATATTGATCGAAAATCAACTTCACATACAACTACTGAGCGTCATCGACATATTTGTCAATGCCATCTCAACAGTGACAACAATTGCACGAGGTACACTAGACATACGTTCAATATTAGATAACCCTCTGCTATCATGGAGTAAAGAGCATAGAACAACCTTCACAGAGCAAGATCTAGCTACATCACAAGTGGCATACATACTTGCATTCAATCTTGAGAAAAACTTCGTACTACAGAAGTATGTGTCGATGGCTGAACGGCCGAATAAGAAGCTTGGCCTCTGCATACTAAGTCAAGATAGTGTGAGCAAGATCATTCAACAACAACAAGACAACGCACCTTTTGCACTGATGGCGCAACTGGACACGAGTTTGATGTTTCGTATCATTGAAAACATCATTGAACCAGCCAGGAGAAGAGCATTCACTTCTATCGATACTTACGAATTTGCTTCTCTGCAGCTTCATGGCCATCAACAATTGCTAGAGAGAACAGTTACTTTCAAGTCCAACGGCATGCCTGCCGCATCAAGCTCCGTGAGCGACATCACAATAGAGACAATAGCATTTCCATTCCTGTTCCCTTTTGGGAAAGGCCAGTATGATAGTAAAATCAACTTCAGTATATATGTAAAGATACGCACATCGACTCTGTTCTCCGTTTACACCCTGTAAAAGCCATACCTGCTCATAATGTACCAACTAAAGCAGGCTCTTATGTTGGCTAACAATACATGCACTAGCTTGTTGCAAAGGGACATTGACAACTACAAGAAGGCCAATTGTGCAGCAACTAACGAGGATATTGTGAGACATGTGCTTCGGTACAGCACCCCTTCCAGCATGCCAGGCTCCTGCTCGTGGCACCGCAAGAACCTAAAGGACTTGATAGCAATGGTGGACGAATGGGGAATGCCTGATTTCTTCTTGACTTTCACTGCCGATGAGGTCACAGACACAAGATGGCATGAGATTGACACGATCAAGCTAATTGCACGTCATTTGAACGCCTCCTTCACTTGGACAGACTGCCAAGTTGTTTGCGCCCCCACCTTCCACACTAAGTTCCAAATGCTTATGTCCAAATATATACTTGCGAAAGGTGTGTTGGGCCGTGTGCAACACCACTTGGTTAGATATGAGGTCCAAAATAGAGGATCACTGCATGCTCATGTCATACTGTGGATGCATGAAGAAGACAAAGAGCAACTATCTCCTGAGATAACTGCATACATCCCGCCAGAAACTACCACTGTGGTTTTGCCAGAAGTGAGCCTCCTTCGACAACTCGTACTCAGGAAACAACTTCACAAGTGCTGTACAAGTTGTTACCATGGTCAAAGAGATGGAGTATGTAAACACGGTTTTCCATTTCATGCGCAGCCAAATCCAAACCCAGTCTTCAACGAACAAAATCACAAATGGCAATACTTCAGGCCCCCACATGAAGACAGAAATGTCGTACCGTACCACCCCACGCTGCTTCTGCTATGGGGTGCACATATGAATATACAGCGGGTCACCAATTCATCGTTGTCCTATTACCTCTTGAAGTATGCACTCAAAACTGAACCAATGGGCCATCTCAACATCCACTCAGAAGATGCAGAGCGCTTAGGCCTAGGTGGCCTTGATATTGTGAAATTGAAGCTGATCTGAGCCTCTTTACTGTCGAAGCCTATCTCAGCAACAGAAGTGGAATTAATTTGCAAATCCCAATCATTTCAAAGAGTGACACCGTCCAATACGTCGACTCATCACCCTCGGCACTACGACAACGAATCATTTCTCACAACAATGATGTCGTGCTGCACCTTGTCGATCTATACTGTGCACAACCACAAAGTCTGGAGAATCTTACGTTCTACGACTTCCACAAGAATTACACAATGACGAAGGGAAAAAAAGTATTTCAGAGGCGAACACCTACGGCCAATCGCTGGAGCGGCAACACTGAGTGGTCCGTTTCACATACTTCCATCCAGGGCATCATCCGGAGGCTTTCTTTTACAATGTGCTGCTAAAGAGCATCACCTTCAGAAATGAATCCCAGCTGCTCTCACCGGAGAATACGTCCAAGTCATACTATCTTGAGTGCAAACTTAAAAATTTGATACTAACAGATGAGGACCTTGAGATGTACATCACAGAGTATACACAACGAAATATGCTCACAACAAATAAAACACACCAATTTCACAACATGATACTACAGAAGAAATCCTCGACAAAGGCTGCCTCATTTCAATCTCCAGATGTGCACACAGACTACGAGGAACAGGACACGACTTCTCGTATCTCTGCCCTTCTAAACAAGCTTCAAAACGTCCAGAACGCGTCACTGACATCTGAACAAGCAGAGATCTACAAGAAGCTCACAGCAGTATCGCAACAACTATCCATTACCAATTCAAGATACCAGTGCGCACACAACAATATCCCCTGTCAATCTCCAAAACTGATGACAGATACGTCAGTATCAAAGAAGCAGACACGATTATCATAGATGAGATTTCTATGTTGACAAAGCAAACTTTCGATCTCATAGTACAACAAATGTGAATGTCACCAACGGCACACTGCTAGACCCATTCAAAGATAAAAAGCTCTTCTTGTTCGGTGATTTTTTACAGTTGTGCCGCCTGTATGCAGGCATCAAAGTGATCATTGCTACTCATGCCACATCACAAGCTCCACTTATTGGTCCACTGCTACTACGTACGTTATGTCTTGCTCAGTGCGCCATGCAAAAGATATCTCTTTCATAGAGTTCCTCAATATAATAAGAGTCAGGCTCCCCACAAAGAAAGAGATCCACGTTGCGCTCGGTGACCGCATCACAATGCAGGATCAAATAGAGAAACACATGGATAGGAATATGACAATCATTTGCACACACAAGAGTGACGTTCAATATTATAATAACCTTCTCGTGGAACGCTTCCATCAGCATACTCACGTCATCCAAATCGGCCTCAAGACAAATGCACACAACGTCCCTGAGCTCCAAGCATGGCTTGAAGATCCCGACTTCCACGCAATTGACAAAATAGCAGAAGGAGCAAAGGCGTTGATAACAGAGAACATAGACTTAACAATTGGCACAGCCAATGGCTCACTATGTCGCGTAGACGAAATCCTCCAAGATGAAGAAGGAGGCGTCAAAGCAATCAAAGTTACACTCAACACATCCAAACAGGAACTTACACTTCGACGGTCAAAGC
The DNA here is from genome assembly GCF_014529385.1 of Adiantum capillus-veneris. NCBI lineage: Eukaryota > Viridiplantae > Streptophyta > Polypodiopsida > Polypodiales > Pteridaceae > Adiantum > Adiantum capillus-veneris. Next base: position 44,985,871 of record NC_140938.1, read on the forward strand.
ATAGCAGACGGACATTCAATGGGCACTGGTACCATAAATCCACATTCCCACTAGCTCTCGCCTACGCTATGACTGGACACAAGTCCCAAGGCGCAACAATCAACACCAACGTCTTGCTCATTGTAAAAGAATTTTTCGCCCATAGCCTTCTATACGTGATGCTATCACGCATCACTGAGATGTTCACACCATCTAGATTTTTGAACTTCTAGCCGGGAAACCAGGAATTTTTGTTTAACTACTTATCTTCTCTTCTGTGGACTTTTCATGTTCAATATGTTGCATTGCTGAGACATCTTCCCTATCACCCCTACTCACTCTGATCCACCTTCTGTAAATGTACTGCTCTTCCCTCTTTCAATTCATTCATTTGAGTTTGAACATTTGTCCGATCTTATGCTTCAGAAATACTGCAACAGATCGTCAAAATAATTATTTTTTCGTGCAGGAAACTGAATCAAACAATGGATCACAACACGGTACATTTTGCACGCTTGTCTGATCTTGCATCTGCCTATGTATACACATGCGACTCAATCACTCATCTTACTGTGCAGCTCTGCAAGCAATACACAAACAATGCAAAGGCAACGCAACCAGCGATACAACCTAAGAGATTTTACCTCACGACTAAGCAGATGAGACTGGCTAACTCAGCAGGCGAGAAACCCCATGCGTATATTGAGGAGTTCCATACTTTTCAAGAGCGTCTCAACTTCATGAATAAGTGCAACGCAAGATATAAAGATCTAAACCAAACGATGGCCACACCAAGCACAGATAGAATGACAACAGGTACTATTAGAAAAGAAAAATATAATGCCTTCTGTCTATTACGCTAACCAGCTTGCTCCTACATCCTGCAGGTCTCATGAAGCAAATACTTGAAGAGCTTGACATCCAGTACGAGAATGATGACAATATGTTGCGTAATGTTGGAGCACAACAACTCCTCGACACAAAAACTGAAGGAGTTACACTGTACATGATGGAGCAGCTTTGGTTTGGTTACAACATTGACTTAGCTGAACTTTCAAAAGCTACTCAAGAAAACTGTGCCACTATCTTGACAAATTTCATGACTTCGGCAAACCACATGCACAATGCAACTAATCCACCTATCGCAATCCAGAAGGTAGCATGGCACTACAGTGAACACAAGGCAATAAATTACGGACAACCAGCCTCTCCATACGAGCCAGTTGCGATAGACCAAGACAAGTATGGATAACAAGTATCACTAGCTTCCATTCATTTCTCCACAGCACCGTCATTTTTTAATTGCCCTAACCAATCTGCATGGACTGCAGATTTAGACACTCATCAACAACCAGAGACAAGCAACGGCCTTCCACCCCAGAAAAAGCAGCGTCGCGGGAAGAATACATAGTCTACAGTATATGCTACACGAAAAACGATAGGAGATACATCGGAGTCACAAATAACGTCCATAAACGCGTTAGCCAGCACAAGAACAATCCTCCGAGGAGAATGCAAGCGGACATGTAGGCACATAGTCCTTTCAAGGACAATTTTGAAATTACCACTTTAGCAACCAGTACCAATATACATAAAGCTAGAAACTTAGAACATTTCTATATTAAACAACACAAAACAAAAATTGCATTAGGTTATAATGTTTGTTCTAGACATCCACCAAGGTTGAGAAAATATTATTTTTTGAAAAAAAAAACAAGAAGGTATAGGTGTGAACTTCTGCCATCTTCATTTCATTGTTTTGTTCACTGTCTTTGTCATATAACAATGGTCATTGGCTACAACAATGTCTTTTTTTTTCATTCAAACTATGGCAGACATGACAACTTATCAACTTGTTTGATTGAAATGCTTTTTCTTTTGAGTTTAGAATGGGTAGGCCGATTCCAGTTGATCTGATTGAGCAGCAGTCAGAATTTCAAACTGCAATATACATGTTGCAATACTGTCTTCACCCACATTTGCAAGAGCGGGTCCTCAGACACTACATGCATACATGGAGTGAGTTCATTCCATGGCCAGTTCAGCCACCTACCCCATGACATCCACATTACATCACTTGGAATACACTCGGTCAACAAATCACCATTGACATCACCGTGCTAGCTGGTTGCTCCACAAAACACCATTGTATGTTGTTCGTTCAGATTGCGGACGTGCTCGGCCTACTCGAGACTATAGAATTAAATTACTCTAACGTGGTCCCCAGCCACCTTCAGTCAGCTAAACAATTCGTTTCGCGCTATTTCTCTGTCAACCAGTTTCCCACACGCGCAACTCTGAAGACCATCTTACCGATATAGCCCTTTCTTCCTGCATCAAAAACTCCCATTGATATGTGTTGTTACGTAGTCCTCCTCCTCTTCTCCACAGAACCTCTGTCCATTTCATTTTAAAGAAGTCATTGCATGCTACATTCAAAGCCCTCTCTCGTTCGCTTAGTTCCGTTCTTAATGCATCAACTTCTTGGCATGCTATTTACATCAAATCGTTTCAGTGACTTACACTCACTTAGCGTAACAACATTTTTGCAAAACAAATAATAAGCGCTCTATCTCTCCCCCCCTCTCTCTCTCTCCCTCTCTCTCTCACCTTTCATTTCTTCATTCTTCTTTACGGATGTATACTCTTGTTCAGTGCTTGCATGAGATGAAAATAGTATATACATTTCTGCACGTTCGAGTGACTTCTACTCCCTTACGCCAAAAAGATTTTTCAGAAAAAAAATAACAAACTCTCTCTCTCTCTCTCTCTCTCTCTCTCTCTCTCTCTCTCTCTCTCTCTCTCTCTCTCTCTCTCTCTCTCTCTCTCTCAGCTTTCACTTCTGTGTCTTTTTCACTAATATATACTCTTCTTCAATGCCTCGATGCTTCTACCACTTCTGATTATGCAGGCTGACGAAGCACTCTAGTTGTATTAGGCTTGCCTTGCAGATCTGTAACTCTGGCTATGCCATCCTCTTTCATTGTGGTGACAAATTCCCACACTCTTTTAACATCAATCCATGCTGGCAAAGCTTCAAAGTAATTGTGGAGATCCAGTTTCTCCAAGTAGTTCCCCATCTTTCTCCTGACAAATTCATTGAGCTCTTGAGGTATCATGGGTAGCTCCACTGCATTTCCCTCGGGATCTTTAAATACTCCTTGGTAGATTCTCAGATCATTGGTTTCTAGTAGGTCATCTTGAATCCAAGTGCTTGTGGCCTTCAAGGTTCCCTCTGGGATAACAAAAGGCTCCACTTCTTCTATGTAGTCCTTGATAGTCATCCTTTTCTTCTTTGCAGGTGACTTTGTGGCTTCCATGGATCCTATTGCACTCAGTAGTCCAAAGTTAGCGTTTTTTACAGATTAGCTGAGAAACTGAGTTCTGTCTACCCAAATGACTTGAAAATTGAAATAAGAACTCAAAAGGGGCTAGGGAAACCATGCATGTGCCCACAGTAGGTTTTTGGCTGAAATTAAGCATGTAGACATCCTACGCGTAGGATGTCTACCTTCTCTGATTTTGATGAAACTTGTCAGGCTTGTGGCCCTTGACTTGTGCAACATGTCTATGTATTTGGAATTTGGTTTGGACATCAAAAAGTGCAATTTTTAGCAGATTTAGGCTTTTGCCTCACAAATTGGGAAGGATGTCCTATATGGATGGCAAATGATATTCAATTGAGTTGAAGTTTGATATATAGGCTTCTTATACCATGTAAAAGACTCCCATGAAGTCAGTACCTGCACAGAAGGTCCCTTAGCATGTAGAACATGGCCCTGCTCTCAGATTTTGATTTGGATAAGCATTGGTGTTGCTAGGAGCATGTGTACAAGTAGAGCTCTCAAGGGCCTAGAGTACAAGTGTGGTCATCACACAAAATAGCTAAAAAATGACCCTAGGGTCTTATTAATAGTATTCCTTAATTGCCCTAACCATAGGGCCATGTTCACACTTGTTCGGACATGGTGAACTGCACTTGAAACATAGACCATAACATTCCATACATGGATTAGTTGGTGGGAAATTTGTATTGCACATTGGGGCGGCATTATGACGTGCGTAGAAAGAAGCTCTCATGGACCAAACACTCCATGCACAAACCTCGCCGAGAGCAAGCATGGCAGTTGGCTATCAGGGGAGGGTTTTCGTAAACGCATTTCTTTATATGATGCATGTACAACTGACCTAGAAAATTCCATCTTATAGAGCACAAAGGCCATTTCATACAGCCAAGGGAAACACATTGGGAAGGGTCCATCGATACAGAAGCTTGCGGAGCGCCATGAAAAACATCCCAGTCAAGTAATAAGAGCAGTAAACGAGGCTACCAAGGGCACTCCAATGTATAGACAGCCGACTCCATTGACAGGAGATAAGGAGACATCAAGGCTTAAACGCAAACCAAATGAGGTTATCAATGTGAAAGATGATGCATTGCATAGGCCTGAGTACAACTTGGTCACCAAAGATCGCAAGAAGTGTGGAAGACACCGTAAGATCAACTTTGCACAAGAAGGGATGTCACAAACTTCAAAACAAAGTATAGGTTTGGGTGGGCAGTATGTAGTGGAACGCAAGGTCAATGAGGCAATGTGGGCCATACAAAGAACTCCACAAGGTAGTAGAGTCACATGTAGCGGCACTCCAACTGAAGGACGAAGGTGTGGAAGAAGTATTGTATGTTCAAGCCTTGGTATACCGGACCCATCTTTTGAAGGATATCAAAAGCATCCGAATGGTGTGGTGCACTAGTGGTTTTGGTTTTGTTTGAATCATGTCTTGCATTGCCACATAGTAGACCAAAACATTGAGCCGCAACCTCAGCATCCACCACACATTTGGCTCGTGCATGTGGGCACCAACCTGTCTAAGGATGAGGTGCAAATATTGCACGAAGGGGGGTATCAAGTGGAGTTTAGGAAAGAAGGAATCTCTATTGTAACGTCGGTTGTTCCTACACAAAATACAACCAATTCTCCTTTCAAGTCAAAAGATACATCCACTCCTCAAGGTAGTGCACAAGCCACATTGCGAGATGGTGTACGTGTACGATACCGGACTTCCATTTTCGCTGCTCACAAGATTAGTCTAGCGCTAGCGCTGAGAGCTAAGGTCGTAGAAAAGATATCTGGGGTAGATGGTGTTCATGAGGTCTTCAAAGTAGAGACCAAAGGTGAAGATGGTCATATTGGGTTGTACAATGTTTGTATTTGCAACCAGCCATCGTGCACATGTCCAGAATTCATGGACCGGGTGACAAACCAAAAACCATATCTTGCATGTAAACATCTGTATTTTATTTATTTGCATGTGCTAGGGTTAAGCCAAAATGAGAACATTTTTATCCATCAACCAATTTGGGCAGATGCTGATATATTCAGGGTACTAAACCGACGCAGGACCTATCCAAGCATGGATGCATATCATTCTCCATTTCAATTTCTTGTATATCAGTTCACAAAATGGACAATACTACCAGGCTCTAATTTTATCTTATGATGGCCACATTTCGGTGCATTGTTTTGCAGTTTTTTTCAAACAATTTTCAAATTTGGAAGACGGTTGTTTATGTGTCACGTCGTGAATAAAGAAATAATTTAATATTCCCACAATTGCTATAAATTGGTATTGCTTTTATTATTTTTGTGAAACCGTTCACTAGCTACCATAGCACACTTCTCTTTCTTTTCACGATGACTGACGATCTTGAGAATAGAATCAAGTCTGTGTGGGGTGCCATGGAAGCCATTCCCAAAGGAGAGGCATTGTATGGAGCCGAATGGTTTAAAGAGACTCTAAAGGCAACAATCAATGTGTATCACCTCTATCATTGCCGCACAAACCTCAATATGTGGTCCTTGCTCAGCTTGAACGAGAAGGGATGATTCGCTTTCTCTTGTTGGAAGAAGATTCGGCTCATAATAGAGGAGGATGAGGAGCGAATGACGAAACAGCTAGGGAACGTGGTGAATCTTCTTTTGCCACTTGTGGGGATCACTACTGCGACTCTGGGCCTACCAAAAGATGAACGCTTCATGCCTATGTAATGCAAGTGCAATAAAATGTCACCTTTCTATGATTAGTGGATGTTCTTCTTTCAAGTACCCTTGTTTCTGTTGTTTTTGAAACAATTTGAAAGGTGGCATATCTTTGTCTATGTCTCAACCTCCCTATTACCTCATTGCCTCTCTCTCTCTCTCTCTCTCTCTCTCTCTCTCTCACACACACACACACACACACACACACACACACACACACACATAGAAAGAGAGATAGAGAGAAGAAAAAGAAGAAGGAGTGGAGACGAGCAAAATTGCATGAGAGAGATAGAGAAGGAGGAAGAGAGAAGTCTCTCAAAAGTCATGTCTTTGTCAACCTTTGGTCTATGGAAACTGGTTTTGAGTATCCTAAAAGTTTGGAATTAGGAAACCTAGAAAAAATTGGCTTTAAAACTAAAACAAGCTTTCTTCTTGGATTTACTTGATTCGATTTGGCAAAGAGAATCAAAAGTTAGAGAAATTTTGGTGAACTGCACTTGAAACAACACTCAAAATAGTCTTTGGACTAGGACAAAGGAATTTTGGCTAGTATCTTGGTCTCTAAAAGGTATTTTTAGCTCAAAATTGAGATTAGAGATGTACTCAAGTATATCTATAAGCTCATCAGGGCATTGTTATTTGGCCATATGGTGTCAGAAAATGGCATTGAGTCTGATCCAGACAAGATTAAGTCTATTATTCTTCTTCCATTACCTACGAGTACGAAGCAATTGGCAACCTTTATACACAAAGTGAAGTACATGGCATGGTTTATTCCATTGTCTTCACAGCTCCTTTATCCATTACAAGAAGTGGCAAAGCATGATCCATTGCAATGGGATGACAAGTGTGAGGAAGTGTTTCAAGAGGTGAAAGAGGTGTTAGGGGGGTTGTCAGCCATGCAGGCTCCTGATTGGGAGCAAGTGTTTTATGTAAATCCATCAGTAGGGGATAATGCCATTGGAGGCATGCTATTGCAAAAAGGGAAGGGCAGCCATTATATGAGGCCAATGTACTATGCAAGCCGAGTGAAGTTGTAGCAGAGAGAAAATTCTCGAAAGTAGAGCTAGTGATGGCTAGTGTAATATTTGCTTGTCAATGATTTCGTCATTACTTGCTACGATGACCTTTTGTTTCCTTAACGAGTTATGCCTTTTTGCCACAGCTAATTAATGGCTCTAACATGTCAAATGTGGTCAAGAAATGGGTAATTGCGCTGCAAGAGTTCTCTTTTTTAGTGGAAGACAGTACAAGAGCCACCCTAGCTGATTTGTTGACTTAAAAGGAGAATCCCCTTCTTGTTAAGGAAGAGGTAGTGAGAAGGGTATTTGAAGAAGTGCCACAGATCAACAATGCACATGTGTTGTTCTTTGATGGCTCATACAGAAAGAGCCATGATGCGGCTTCAGGGGATATATCACTTTATGATCTAGAGGGGAAGCTAGTATGCAAAAGAGGGTTCAAATTGGATGCGCATAGTAATAATGAGGCTGAATATGCTACTTTGGAAGCCGGATTACACATTTTTTTGAAGCATGGGATTAGAAGGCTAAGCATAAAAGGTGATGCCTTGTTAGTTGTGAAGCAAGTGTTGGGTGTGTGAAAGAGCAAGAACACCTCATTGAAGGAAATGTGTTTCAGAATTAAAGGCCTGTTAAAAAAGTTCGAATCATGGAGCATCAGGCACATTGAACGTGCTCTAAATGGAGAGGCACATGAAGCATCTCAAAGCATGATTGGGGAGCTATTTGTGTTGAGGACCAATTTACCTCTTTATAATGGTCGGGAAAGTTTGGCTCAATAAGAAGAGTTTTTGCTAACAGGAATCATTCCATAGGACATTCAAAAGTCTAAGAAGTATGGTTTTGTGTTTAGAGCATCCAGGTACAAATCGATTGGTGATGTCTTGTACATGAAAGGGGCTGATCTCATATTGAGACGTGTAGCTTAACGGGAGGAGATTTATAGAGTGTTTGAAGAGAATCATGAAGGCGCATGTGGCGGACATTTTGCTCTAAAGATCACCTTGCATAAGATCTTGCAAGAGGGGTATGTATGGCCTAGTTTGCACAAGGATGTTCACCATTGGTGTAGGTCTTGCAATAGGTGTCAATCATTTGGGAAGAGAGTGTTGAAGCCAGAGCTACGAAAAACCATTATGGCGCTTGATGTGTTTGAAAAGTGGGGGATTGATACAATAGGCCCGTTACCTATCACAAGTAGGGACAAAATCTATATTATGACTGTAGTGGACTATCTCTCTAGATGGGCAGAGGCTATAGCAGGAAAACAAATCACTCCAAAGGATGTGGAAAAATTTGTGTACGATGAAATATGTTGCAAGTTTGGGGTGCCATTGGAGCGACTTTCGGATAAGGGGCCAGGCTTTAGAGCTAAACTATTAGACTTTTTATGCGCAAAGATGAAGATTAGGCACCAACATACCACTCCTTATTATCCCCAATGTAATGGCTTAAATGAAAGATTCAATGGTGAGTTGGTACAAATTCTTTCAAAAGTGACAGAGCACAAGGAAAGAATTGGGATTTGGGATTGCGTAGTGCATTATGGGCTTATCGTACTTCGGTGAAGACAGGTACAGGGTTCTCCATTTCATTTGGTATATGAAAAGGAAGCACTATTGCCTGTGGAAGTAGAGTTGCTTGCAGTCAAGATGTTAGAAAAGTTGCTTGGGCAGTCCAGTGATGCATTCAAAGAGAGGCTCTTACAATTACAAGAGGTTCAGCTGGATAGGATGAGCGCATTGGCGCATTACGGACAGATGCTGTCATAATAATCAATATCTAATTCTCCTAAATGATTTTCTCATATTAAACTGATCATTTAATGTGGGGAAGTGCCAGGGGAGAAAAAGCTAGAATATTGGTTAAGCTAGCAGACCGGCCACAGTAGGGATCCAAAGGAGGGAAAATAGGGATCCAAAGGGGGGGCCATCTGCAAAAGAGTCATGTGCAACAATGGGCTAAAAAGACCCTAAGGTTCAGCCCATTAAGATTTCCAAAATGCTAAGGTTCCAAAATTCAAAGGTTGTGTCCAAAGGGTTAAAGCTTAGGGGGAATTGGATGCTTTGTGTGCTCTCCGAAGTCAACAGATATCCCTACATGGGAGGGGGTGAGCCCTTCTTCTAGGGGATGAGAGGAAAAGCCACACACACACACACACACAATCCCCCTTTTACACAAAGGGAATGAGGGACACATGTCAGCTCCCTAGGCCAAATGCCCACAAGGTATGCCCAATTTCTATTGGATGACCCTTGAAGTGGACCAATGAGAATTAGGCTAGAGTAAATTTAGCCTAATTAATTTTAAAACACTTAATAAAAAGAACCAATGAAAATTAAGTCTCCTGGATGATTATTGGACAGCCTGTGAAGGGGTCCAATAGGAATTGAGCAGCCCAATGGGCTACTTAATTCCTATTGGTCAGAATGGGGAAAGGTCCAATGGGGATTTAATTCATTTAAATCAATTAAGTTTAATTGATTAAGCTCTCACGAAAGGGGAAAGGGGGACACATGTCAGAAGGCTATCACTTATGCTGCTTAATAGCCATTGGCTGAGCTTGGCATTGTCCAATAGGGAGCCTGCAAGAGTAAATAGCAAGGGGGCTCGCCCAAGAGAGAGAGGGGGCTGATTTTTGCAAGGAATTATCACGCACACACTCACACAATCTCATGTGTGAAGAAAGAGAAGACTATCTCTTCCCAAGCTTTAATGGAGAGCTCATCACCTACTCCAAGCTTGTGAGATAGAAGGCTACATCGACACACTCTTGGCTTATGGATGCAAATCCAACCAAGAGCCAAGCTTCAATGCATGCTCATCTCCTCTACCAAGCTAATTACTAAGCTAAATCTATGCTAATATGAGTGATTATGTGAGGAGATGTACATCTTTCTCGTAAGATACTCCTTCTTCCTCTCAATCTACTCTCATACCCTGCTAGCTCTCACCATCTTCGAAGGTGTGTGAGGTCTTGGGTCTGAGAACGGGGATAATTCAAGTTGTGTTTGCTAAGTGTTTTGCTTTGTGCATGAAGCTTCCATCTTCATTGCACTAGCTAGTCTTGAAGGAACACAAAGAATTGTATTGTACAATGTCTCTCTTGATGGGAGAAACCATAATACAAAGCCTTTTGGAGGGGGGACCGGCTCCATGTAAATCCAGTCCTCAACTGTTGTCAATAGCTTAATTTCTCTCTCTTTTGAAAGTATTGTTGATGCTATCTAACTAGGTGTTATGCTTTTTGTTGCTCTCTCCACCCAAGCACTCTTGTAATTCTCATTAGGAATCTATTCTAATGAAATGCCCACTATGTTCATGCTAATTTCCGCTACACATAAGTTTTTAGACCATTAAATGTTACATTGGTATCAGAGCACAAGGTTTCTCTTTTCTTGCTCAAGAAGGGAGGTCCTCAAGCTAGCTACAAATGGTTGGTATTATTAATTGTCTGTGAGTAAGTAGAATAGGGATTTTTCAGCCTTGCAGTGCGTCTGCCTTTGTGCAGTTAACGGGGCATCACTGTCGAGAGCTATGGTCTTAATAGTGGAGTCCTACGGGGCTTGCCTATGGCTTAACCACTATTGAGCTATTAGAAGCTTGACAGGAGCCGGTGCTGTTTTGGTGTTGAAAGACCCTCTCTTCTATTCCTTGGAATTAATGGTATTCGAGCCGCGGGTACAGTAGCTTGAGTGTTTTTTCTAAAGGGGTAAAGAGGAGTAGCTGAAGTGCCAAAGTACACCTAAAAATTTTACACCTAAAAGTTGTTAGAATGGCTGACAATAGTAAAGAGAGTGAAATTAATGTTGATAACTTTGATTTTGCTCATGAGCAAGCTACTAATGATGCTTCAATGCTTGTTAATTATCTTGTTTCTAGGCTTCAACAAGCCATGGGCAATCCATCTCTCCAAAGTGAAGTGCAACGGAAGCTCCGTGCTCACGGGATTCTCCAAGCTCATCACCATGACGAGAGAACACCTAGGAATCCTCCTTGTGAGACTACCAAAAGAGGTCTCTCTTCGATTCGGGAAGAAGAAGAGAATCCATACGAAGGGCTCAAGAATTTACTTCTTGACGATGCATCTCCTTCCCAAAGGAGAACTCAAGAGCCTCCACCGAAGGAACGAGAAAGAAGTGAGTCTCCCGCCACCTCGGCGGAGATGGCTCCACGAAGACGGCGGGCTAAACGCTCTCCATCACCACCAAAGTGGAGAAGACCATCACACTCTTCTCCACTCCATAATTCAAAGAGGGATGATAAAAAGCAAGAGAAAAAAAAGGCGAGAAAGACGACACCCTCTTCTCCATCTTCTTCATCCTCTTCCTCTTATGAAAGCTATGGTGGAGACAACGAATATCAAGACAAGAAAAAGGCAAGAAAGAGGTCACCCTCTTCTCCACCTTCTTCAAATTCTTCACCTTCTGAAGAAAGTGATGGTGCAACCTTTGAACCATCAAAAACAAGAGGCCATAGGAAATCCTATGCCGCATGGAAGAGGTCGTCCAAGCTGAAGAAATTCAAAGAGGGAGGGAAGAGCATCTCTTTCCTTACCTATGATGGCACCTTTGGTGCTACGGACAAAGTCTTGGCCTTTATCCAGCAATTCGATGCGGCGTTTGGAGATGAGGGCTTCACGGAGTCCTCTAAGCTACGCCATGTAGCTATGCACTTTCAAAAGTCCGCCAGACAATGGTGGTCTAGCCTACGAGCCAACGGTGAAGCTCCACGAACATGGAAAGCTTTAAGAGCTTCCATTATGAAGCAGTTTTTGGCCACCGATTCCAAAGACAAGGTACTCACCGAATGGCGAAGCTTAAAGTTCTCTTCCAATGAATGACCTACAACTCAAAGCCACTGTCTTCAAAAAGTTGGATTTTGGAGAGCAAAAGCAACAATTTTGTGCGGGCTTAACCGAAGAAATGGCGGAGTATGTCAACTCCCAAAGGCCACGTACCATATCGGCGGTAATACACCATACTATGGTGGCCTCTCGAATCAATTTCCAAACGGGGGCTAAAAGAAATAATAAGCCCCCAGAAAACAAGGGTTCCAATGAGCCTAAGGGGAAGGACAATGTCCAAAAGTCTCCTAAGGGCAACTCTAACAAAGCTAAAGAGAAGGGAGTTTACAAAGGTAAGAACAAACTCTCTCCTGAAGAGCTTGAGCGTTATCGTAAGGATAACCGGTGTTTCAAGTGCAGTGAACAAGGGCATGCGTACCGCGCTTGTCCCCAAAAGAACAACCGCCAATGTCCTCCTAGAGCTTCCTTGGTTGAAATCCAAGAGGAGGAGACTCACCAAACTCACCACAAAGGATCTCCTCTATGTCATGCTTGGGGAAAGGTAAGAGAACATGATGCTTTTATTCTATTTGACCCTGGTTCTACTCACAATTTTATATCTATGGAGTTAGCCACCAAGCTAGGCATACAATCCTACGAGATGGGAGATGTCCTACCCGCAGATAGTGCCTTCAAGGGGCAAGAAGCTTCAGTCACTCCCTTAATCGGGAAATTGAGGCTTCATGTCCAAGGCTATGTGGACAAAGAGGACTTCTTTATCTCTCCTCTCAAGCATGAGGATGTAATCCTAGGGGCACCATGGTTTGACCGCCTGGCTGCCGATGTTAAATTTTCTGAAAGGAGAATCTCCTTTAAGTTCAGGGAAAAAGACATGTATATAGATGCTAAGGAAATGGGTAACACTATCCCCATTGTACATACACCAGCTTTCAACAAGTCAATAAAGAGCTCTATTTCCGTGTACATGATTTTTGTTAAAGACTCTCAAAATGAACCTAATGCTTTAGCAAAAGAAAATAAAAGCAACCAAAAGGAATTAGAGCTATCCAATTTTCTCAAGGGGTTTCAAGATGGTTTTATTGACGACATCCCTTGTGAGCTACCTCCTAAACGAGGTAATGATGACCATGCAATCGAACTTCTTCCAGGAAGTTCACCGCCTAACAAACCTCCTTATAGAGTTTCTCAAGCTCAACAAGAGGAGATTATGCGGCAAGTGCATGAGTTAGTTGAGAAAGGCATGGTTAGGCCTAGCTCATCTCCATTTTGCTCTCCTGTGCTATTAGTGCAAAAGAAAGACGGCACATATCGTATGTGTGTCGACTATAGAGCACTAAATAGGATCACTATCAAGAATAGGTTTCCCGTTATACGGGTAGAAGACCTATTTGATAAGCTACAAGGATTGACCTACCTCAGTAGGATTGACCTAAAAAGTGGCTATCATCAAATAAGGATAGTTGATCAAGACATTGTAAAGACCGCATTTCGCACCACATTTGGTCTTTACGAATACATTGTCATGCCTTTTGGCTTGACCAATGCACCAGCCACATTCAACCGCTTGATGGAGAAGCTGTTCAGGCCTCATCGAACCTTCACTGGAGTGTTCTTTGATGATATTATCATCTACTCTAATTCATTGGAGGAACACAAGCAACACCTCCAGGTAATATTTCAAGTTTTGAGAGAGAATAAATTTTATGTTAATCGAAAGAAAAGTGAATTTTTCTTGCAAGAGATTCAATATTTAGGTCACATTATCTCTCAAGATGGCATCCAAATGGATCCATCAAAACTAGAGGTAATAAAAGGATGGCCTAAACCAAGGAATCTCCATGAACTAAGAAGCTTTATAGGTATGTGTGCATACTATAGACGCTTCATAGAAAATTTCTCACAAATTGCGGGACCATTACATGACCTAACAAAGAAAAGCGTTAGGTATACATGGTCTGCTAAGGAGAACAATGCTTTCAAAAAGCTTATCTCTCAACCTGTGCTTACCCTACCAGATCTCTCAAAACCATTTGAGGTCCAATGTGATGCTTGTGGTGATTGCCTTGGAGCTGTTTTGCTCCAAGAAGGGCGTGCCATAGGCTATGATAGTCGAAGGCTCGACCCTGTTGAGCAAGCTTTAGGCATATACGAAAAGGAACTCCTTGCAGTTCTACGTGCCTTAGACTCATGGAAGCACTATTTATTGGGGACTCCTTTCATTCTGCGAATTGATCACCAAAGTCTTAAGTATTTCATGACGTAGACCAAGCTCTCCGACAAACAAATGAGGTGGGTAAATTTCCTTTTGCAATTTCATTTTCATATTGCTCACATTGTTGGCAAGCATAATCAAGTAGCTGATGCACTCTCAAGACGGCCGAGAGTGAATGCGGTGTCCATAACAACTCACAATGATCTATCTTCAATGATAGATGAGTACGCTATTGATCCCAATTTTAGAGATGTGATTTCAGCCTTTACATTAGGGAAGAAAGAAGAACCATTTACCTTACAAGATGGTTATCTTCTCTATGGCAATAGACTATGCGTTACTAACTCACTATGTGAGAAAGTAATGTATGAATCTCATGCTCCACCTTATGCGGGGCATAGAGGGATTCAGTCTACCTTAAAGGGAATTGAAACATATTTCTATTGGCCTACCATGAAAGTGAACATACAAGAGTATGTCTCTAAATGTGTGGTATGCCAAAAGACAAAATTTGATAGAGGGAAGCAACTTGGATTGCTTCAACCCTTGCCAATCCCTAATTCACCATGGGAGAGCATATCCATGGATTTTATCTTTGGATCGCCTAAGTCTATCCATGGGAATACGGGAATATGGACGATAGTAGACAGGTTCAGTAAACAAGCTCATTTTATACCTGTCAAAAGGACTATCAAAGCCCATCAAATGGCAACCCTCTTCATTTCACAAATTTTCAAGTACCATGGCTTGCCAATGTCCATAGTGTCGGATAGAGATCCTAGAATGACCAGTAATTTCTGGAAGGGTCTCTTTGAGAATTTAGGGACAAGGCTAAACTTCTCTTCGGCCTATCATCCACAAACGGATGGCCAAAGTGAAATAGCTAACCTAACCATTCTCGATCTACTAAAAGCCTATGTAATGGAAGTAGATCAAAGATCCCAATGGGAGAAGTACTTACCCTTAGTGGAGTATGCTTACAATAACACTGTACATACTTCCACGGGAAAAGCACCTTTCGAGGTAATTGAGGGAAGATCAGAAAGTCCCTTGCTACTTAAGGTACATGGGAAGATCTTCGCTGCAGATGAGTATAGCCGAGACCTACAAGAATCTTTTCAAAAGATTAAGGATGCTATCTCTATCTCACAGCAAAGGCAAAAGGCTGCTGCTGACAAGCACAGAAGAGCCCAAACCTTTAAAGAAAACGATTGGGTCTTGTTAAAGTTTCCCAAGGCTCGATTAAGGCACACGACGGGCAAGAATCCTACGGGCCACCAAAAGTACTATGCTAAACTAGCAAAAAGGTACTATGGTCCCTTCCAGATTCTTAGGCCAATCAATGAGATGGCCTATCAACTCAAGTTGCCCAATCATTGGCTCATACACAATGCTTTTCATGTGAGCCTATTAAAGCCTTACAAAGGAGAGCCACCCCAAGAACCAACTATTGAAGACCCACCGGAGATCTAGGACCAAGAGGAGGTGCTGCAGCCCGAGTCCATTCTCCGACATGAAGACAAGGTACTAAGAGGCAGTAAGACTATCCGGCGATATCTTATTAAGTTTAAGAATTATCCTTTTGAAGATGCTAGATGGATGCAAGGCATACAATTAAAGGATAACCTAAACCTTGTCAATGCTTACAATGCTTCCCAAGAGTAAGCAAATGTACAAAATGTTAAAAATGAACAAAGTTTTTGTCTTATAAGACTCTCTTTTTCTTTATTGTGCACAAAAATTAAGTAGTATGCATGCTTAGATCAAGTTTGCGGAGACGACGTCTCCCAAACACCAAGTAGAGCTTGTCACTCTACTATGGAAGGCTGATAGGACTAATGTGCAGACATGCTTGCGGCAGCCTCAGGCTCTCAAGCGCCAAATGGACTAGTCATCCATTGTGGAATGATGTCGTAGGGTAACATAGGGATCCTCTACCCGCTAAGAAAAGGACTCATGAATATGCTTTATCTTCTCTACACCATAGTCGAGGACGACTATAATTTCAAGAGAGAGGTAATGTCATAATAACCAATATCTAATTCTCCTAAATGATTTTCTCATATTAAACTGATCATTTAATGTGGGGAAGTGCCAGGGGAGAAAAAGCTAGAATATTGGTTAAGCTAGCAGACCGGCCCCAGTAGGGATCCAAAGGAGGGAAAAAAGGGATCCAAAGGGGGGGCCATCTGCAAAAGAGCCATGTGCAACAATGGGCTAAAAAGACCCTAAGGTTCAGCCCATTAAGACTTCCAAAATGTTAAGGTTCCAAAATTCAAAGGTTGTGTCCAAAGGGTTAAAGCTTACGGGGAATTGGATGCTTTGTGTTCTCTCCAAAGTCAACACATATCCCTACATGGGAGGGGGCGAGCCCTTCTTCTAGGGGATGAGAGAGAAAGCCACACACACACACACACACAAGCCCCCTTTATACAAAGGGAATGAGGGACACATGTCAGCTCCCTAGGCCAGATGCCCACAAGGTATGCCCAATTTCTATTGGATGACCCTTGAAGTGGACCAATGAGAATTAGGCTAGAGTAAATTTAGCCTAATTAATTTTAAAACACTTAATAAAAAGAACCAATGAAAATTAAGTCTCCTGGATGATTATTGGACAGCCTGTGAAGGGGTCCAATAGGAATTGAGCAGCCCAATGGGCTACTTAATTCCTATTGGTCAGAATGGGGAAAGGTCCAATGGGGATTTAATTCATTTAAATCAATTAAGTTTAATTGATTAAGCTCTCACAAAAGGGGAAAGGGGGACACATGTCAGAAGGCTATCACTTATGCTGCTTAATAGCCATTGGCTGAGCTTGGCATTGTCCAATAGGGAGCCTCCAAGAGTAAATAGCAAGGGGGCTCACCCAAGAGAGAGAGGGGGCTGATTTTTGCAAGGCATTATCACACACACACTCACACAATCTCATGTGTGAAGAAAGAGAAGACTATCTCTTCCCAAGCTTTAATGGAGAGCTCATCACCTACTCCAAGCTTGTGAGATAGAAGGCTACATCGATACACTCTTGGCTTGTGGATGCAAATCCAACCAAGAGCCAAGCTTCAATGCATGCTCATCTCCTCTACCAAGCTAATTATTAAGCTAAAGCTATGCTAATATGAGTGATTATGTGAGGAGATGTACATCTTTCTCGTAAGATACTCCTTCTTCCTCTCAATCTACTCTCATACCTTGCTAGCTCTCACCATCTTCGAAGGTGTGTGAGGTCTTGGGTCTGAGAACGGGGATAATTCAAGTTGTGTTTGCTAAGTGTTTTGCTTTGTGCATGAAGCTTCCATCTTCATTGCACTAGCTAGTCTTGAAGGAACACAAAGAATTGTATTGTACAATGTCTCTCTTGATGGGAGAAACCATAATACAAAGCCTTTTGGAGGGGGGACCGTCTCCATGTAAATCCGGTCCTCAACTGTTGTCAATAGCTTAATTTCTCTCTTTTGAAAGTATTGTTGATGCTATGTAACTAGGTGTTATGCTTTTTGTTGCTCTCTCCACCCAAGCACTCTTGTAATTCTCATTAGGAATCTATTCTAATGAAATGCCCACTATGTTCATGCTAATTTCCGCTACACATAAGTTTTTAGACCATTAAATGTTTCAGATGCAAGATAGGGCTTTAGCAAAGATAAATGAAAAAGTCAAAAGTAAGGGTATCAAGAAACATGACTTGGTTTTGCACTACAACAGTGAGCTGGACAAGACATTCCGAAAGAAGTTTCAAATTAAGTGGGAAGGCCCTTTCAAGGCAGTTGAGTGTTTTCTGAATGGTACATATCAGCTCGCTAACTTGGATGGGATTCTACAGAGTTCTACCGTATCCCGAGCGACATTTTACGAGCGAATATAAATCCGAGCGAATACCTCACATGACGATATCAAAATATTGACTTGTAAAATGTAATGAAAAAAACATTTCATTTGTTGCAAGAGGAAGAAATTTTCAAAAGAATTGGAAGGTCCTATGTTGAAGAGTGGAATTCATCGTCAATGAAAACACTATGTTTTTTATGCGTTCGAAATGGAGAGGATATTCGTAAAGTGCAAACAAATTAGGGTTTACATGCATGTATAGATCAAGAACTAAACAATGAAACAAGAAACTAAATTCAACAAGCTCTACATTTGCAAGTTAAATAATTGGCATTATACACAGTCCATATTACAAGTTACACTATCAAACCATTACTATAAGACAATTCTTATAAAATCAGACAGAGTTTCCTTTGCAAGAGGAAGAAAATTTTAAAATATATCCTGGGTCCATTAATGGCCACCTCACATGAGGATTTTAAAAAATTGACTTGCAAAATCAAATAATAAAAGTATGAACTATTTGTCGCGATGACAAAATCTTGCAACATATGATAATTCATTTGACTCTATAAAGAGTCACATTCATCATCAATGAAAACATTGCGTTTTTTAGGCGTTTCGAAGACAAGATAGTCGTATTGTGATTCCTCCACCATCCGTTGAGCTGTCGCTTCTGCGTAAATTGGCAATATACTTCCACAGACATGCAAAAGCATATATAGTCAATATACATGAAATCAAAATCTTTAAATTTCATTAATGACAATACATAAATGCCAACGAATTTATCAAAAACAACATGAAAACCAAAAACACAAAGATGATGTCAATGTCATAGGAGGAGTGAAGGCTCACTAGTCATCAAAAGGGTTGACAAATGATGGCACGTCACCCTGATCCTCAATGTCTATAGAGGTATATGCCTCATCTCGGCTTCGCTTTTTAGGACGAAGCAAGGGCACCACATAATCTCTGATGAGAGGCTCATCAATATCAACTGCACCACATGCTCGTCCAGACGCACAGCATGCAGCCAAAACAGGAGCTGTACCACATCCTAGCTCCAAACAAATACCTTCAGGTCGACAAAGTAGCTCCACAAAAGCCTGGCTCCGTTGTAACTCACCGCGCCAAGGGACCCCGGATCCTGCTCTCGCCATAGACTGCTCTGGAAAATGGTGTGTCATGAATGAATCTGAAGGGTGTAGACCCAAGCGAGAGAAGAGTGTTGTGCTCTCTGCGACATAGCATGATGGCTGCATCCCAATCCTGTGTACCATACCATAAACGGGCAGAGTTTCCTTTGTACATGGTATAATATTTCAAAAATACTTCAGTCGTTTGGACACCTCACACGAGGTTTTTCAAATCCTTAAGATAGCAAAAAAACTGTAGACAATCAAAATCTTACCATATAAAAGTCCTTTAAACTTATTTTATACATGCTTAGAGTTGGTATTTTAAGAATGCCAATAACTGTCTCTAGGCATACCCGTCGACAGGCATGTTCAACGAACAAGTCTAGTGACAGTTTTTGAATACATGCTTGAAATACTGTCTCTAGGCATGCACGTCGGCATGCATGCCTAGAGACAGTTTTTGAATATATGCTCAATTTACTTGCTTATGGAATGAGCTTCATATTCAAATACATTGCCTGTAGGCATGCACGTCGACGTGCATGCCTACAGGCAATGAATGTAAGTGTGCGTCATGTTTACGTACCTGGAAGGAGGGCGTCCTCTTCGTGTAGGAGGTAGACCTCTACCTTTCTTCGGATTTGTCGGCATCTTATAGAATTGTTCTGTGTAGAAGAAATTGGCTCCCACGAATCCAAGATACACTATTTCAGAAAATAATCCACATATTAGCTTTTCAAAATACATGCTACTAATGAGCTTGTTTAATCCTGTACTTACCTTTGCTCAAGATACCTAAGAAAGGAGTACAAGCGGTTGGCCAAAGTTTGGACCAAAATGAAAGGGCTCAAGATACCGAAGAAAGGAGATATGAGTGCCCTTTCTAGAAATATGAATGCGCAACAAATGAGAAAAGTGCCCTTTCAAGAAAGGAGATATGAGTGCCCTTTCAAGATACCTCTGCTAGATCTCCAGCAAGTGTCGATGTGGCATGGCAGTTTACGTAGTTGACCTATTTGTCAAAACAAAAACAAACATTCAACAAAGTTTGAATTCAACCATGGTTACGAGGGATGAACAATTGATACAATTTAGTCACCCACAAGATAACTCTCTCTCTCTCTCTCTCTCTCTCTCTCTCTCTCTCTCTCTCTCTCTCTCTCTCTCTCTCTCTCTCTCTCTCTCTCTCTCTCTCTCTCTCTCTCTCTCTCTCTCTCTCTCTCTCTCTCTCTCTCTCTCTCTCTCTCTCTCTGGTTGTGTGAAATTAAGTGTATGTAGAGTTACAGTATGGTATGGTTCTGTAAAAATCCAGAGAAGGGGACTTGGAAGTAAACATAAGCGCTAAAATGAGCACGCAGAGGGCATAAATGATGCCCGGGATATACCATAAATGATGGTCAGGAGCAAGCAAATCCAAAACTCCGACGAAATAAATCATCCTGGAAAGTGTCTCAGCATTCTGGGCTTCAAGTGAAGGTGCCTCATTGTCTCTAATTACATCCAGCTGAAACATCTTCCCCATCTCTAATAAATAAGTGAAGATGCAAACAAGCCAAGAAATATCCGTGGAAGCAGCATACATGGCGTGCAACTAGTCCCTGTACCTCAAGTGCATGGATCGCTTGCAACCATTTAATCCGAACATGCCCAATCTGGCTGCGGCCCATATCTAGTGAGAAATGTAAAGGATTTTCAAGCGGTAACGCCCTCACTAGACTCCAAGCAAAGGTTGATCCTGTTATCACTACAAAGGGTAGCCAAAGATGGCAAGAGCACCACATCTACAAATAAGAGTAACAAAAAGAAGAAATTGAAAAAATCCTGTTAAGACACTACGGCCGACTCTGTCACCATCCAAAATGCCAATGCTAAGCAGCTTAAAGCGGATAATGGTCCTGTAGTTGTGAAAACAACAAAGAAGGGTAAAGTAAATAAGCCAGCTGCCTACTCGGCCCCAGAAGAAGAAATCCAAAAACTCCACGATGCCATAGAGTTGTTGCGAACTACACAAGCTGCCATGGAACCTCCGCCGAAACCAGTGTTGAAAGCATTGAATCTCACCGCTATAAAACCTTTTAAACTGGAAAACCCCTTCAGGTCCCTAGTGCAATCTTGGAATAATCTTGGAGCGATCTGAGGAAGAGCATCAGATGCTTGAGAACACTGAACATTATGTATTGCCGCCCAAGCCAATGCCCGTTTTTTACCCTCGACCTTCACAGTAAGAAAGATATGTGTGGGTATGCACGCCGGCGTGCATACCCACAGCAAGGCAAATGCTGCAGTGAAAGGCAATGCTTCAGGCCCCTAGTACAATCTTGGAATAATCTTGGAGCGATCTGAGGAAGAGCATCAGATGCTTGAGAACACTGAACATTATGTATTGCCGCCCAAGCCAATGCCCGTTTTTTACCCTCGACCATCACAGCAAGAAAGATATGTGTAGGTATGCACGCCGGCGTGCATACCCACAGCAAGGCAAATGCTGCAGTGAAAGGCAATGCTTCAGGCCCAGCTCTTCCGACTCAGCAAAACCAAGGGCTAGCCTCTGCCTTCTATGCAGACGCTTTATTTGCAGAGAACATACAACTCACTCGCCTCTCTCTCTTGCGTGATTATCTTGTGTGCTTCTCTCTCTCTTCTCTCTCTCTCTCTCATCACACACCTTCTTGACGCTGTAGAGATGCACGCCGGAGTGCATAGCTTGAGGAGCCTTTTCTGCATAGCTTGAGGCGTCGTTGTTCACTATTCCACCAAGACCAAGGTCAGCCACTGCTTACAAAACGATGGTAAGGTGAGTACCAAAGAATGACCACCATATCCTTAAGGTGAGTCCTCAGCAATGGTTAAAATGAAGGTTAAAATGAAGGTGAGCAGAAATAGACCACCATATCCTTATTGCTAGCACATACACACCTACGACTGCCCGAGCAAAAGGACTGTGTAGAACCAAAGTGGACACAAGGAAAGCGAGAAGGTGGGGGACTCGTACCAACAACAAAGCATAGAGCAAGGGCAAGGAGGGTGAGGACGCGGTGATAGTAGGGGGTGGGCAAGGCTAGGGAGAGGTCGTTCTTCAATGTGAGAAAATCCTACAAACACTGAAGAATAAGAGTGGCAAAGCTCAAATGAGTGGCAATCTTAAATGAGCGCAAGTGCGAGCTTGTTATTATGACGAACTGTCAACGTCTTTTAGTTAAGACAGTTATCATGACATGACGTAGCCGTCGCAATTTCTGTCCCAATCGAGATCTTTTTTTTCTCAAGATCCTGACAACTTCTAATATTCAATTTTGAATTTCTACCTCCCTCTCTCTCCCTCCCTCTCTCTCTCTCTCTCTCTCTCTCTCTCTCTCTCTCTCTCTCTCTCTCTCTCTCTCTCTCTCTCTCTCTCTCTCTCTCTCTCTCTCTCTCTCTTTTACAAAATTTAAATAAAGCAACATAAATTCATATTATAAGTGGAATTTTACATATATGATATTTAAGAGATAATGAACATAAATATTATAATATAATTTAGATTAATCTATTTATAGACTTGTCTGTTAGATAATCAAACCTGCAGAGAAGAGCGGGTGAGAGTTTAGAAGGGAGCGGGTGTCAGTAAGTTACAATGGGTCGTCAAATTACTATCTATGGTCCTGACCGTGGGCAGAAGTTGCTATTGCTTTTTGAAAATAGAGTGCATGAATTACCTGTGCAGTCAGTGAGAGAAGGTTTTGGCTTGTTAACCGAGTCGTTTTCGCTTCACCCATTAACTTTGTATGGAGAACAGGTAAAGATAGAAACAACTCTTTCAACCTCAGGTGAGGAAGTTTTCCTGTTGGATCATGAATTGAGTCAGTTCTTCAAGGTGCATGTAAGAGATTCTGTTAAACAGCCAAGGTCCCATGGAAGTAGAGCTTCCCCAATAGTCATTGATGTGGATGCAAGTGACATCAATGAGAAGCTAACAAGTGTAATAGATTTTATTCAGACAATGCCTAGTAAAAGCAACCTTCACTCTGCTTTAGCAAAGGCTCAGAAAATTGTTAAATGTAATGAGCTCCCTGCACACTATGATGGTTATATTGCATTTGAGTTGCCACCGACAAACCATGATAATGCAATGGTTGGAATGGAGCAACGTCATGATAGTCATTTGTGGACAGAATATGTCACATGCAGTAGTGATATCTTTCCTGGTGCCATCCGCTTCAGTAGGTGTTCAGGTCATCTTCGTTGCAACAATGTCGCCTGTTCTTTCTATGTGCGTTCCAGAGTACATAATGAGTCTCAGTGGCGTGGCCGTCTCTCCAAAGCTGTTCCCATCGGAACATTAACACCTTTCCAAGGGAGAGTGGTTTGCATTCATTGCAGTCAAATGCCCTCATGTATTGCAACATGCCCTGCTGTTATCTATTACTGTTTTCCCAAAGATAAGTTCGCGCTTACTCGATGTGCTATTCATTTAGGAGAACATAAGCACCCATGTGCTGAAGGAAAGAATAGATCTGCTGAACAAATGATTGATTCAATTCTGCAAGCTAGAGCAAACCAAGATCCTTTCACAATTGCCAAGCAACTAGAACGTGTTGCCACCCAAGATGTGATACTGGACAAGTTAGTAATAAATAGTGCAGACGAATGCAACACAATTGAAGATAAAGAGTTTTCAGAGTTTCTTGATACCATTACACCCTTATCTAGCAAGCGGAGAATAGAGAGGAGCTTAGAAACTGCTAAGAGGTCAAAGCTGTTAACTGCAAAAGGATTAGAAGGTGTTCTAGACCTCAAAAGCAAATGCAGGTATCCTTTTATTCATAGTGTTCTTTTTCCTGGACAACTAGGAGGTTCAGAGCAGCCACAGGTGTTCAAGATGTCAATCAAGGGTCCAGGTAGTGGAGTTGACTTGGTGAATAAGATGCGTCCAAGAGGAAACTTAGAGCACATGTGGGTCCACTTTGATCATGTGCATCGTGTTCAAGGGTGGCCGACCATGTCTGCTCATGTTTACGACCCATTTGTGCGTGAATTAATGACAATTGCCACATGTGAATTCACAGTTGAAAATAAGTATGCTCAGATAGAGTTTTGGGAAATGTTGAATAAAGTTGTGCAAGATCAAGGGTTTGAAAAGCCAGAATTCAGAGGTTTCATGGCGGATGAAGCAAATGCAAATTGGATTGTTGTGCGAATTGTCTACTTTGGAGGAGCAAAAAATAAAATACCTTCCAAAGAACGATCGTGTGGCTTTCACTGGGAGCAGTCCATGATTCGACACACCATTAAGTGTATCCGTCCATCTTCACAGGAGGATCACAAAATTTTATGCCGAAAATGGCGGAGTGCACCATCTGATAATCAAGGAGACATTTGCAAAGAAGATCTACGTCGATTTTGGAAGGCAGGCCATGTGGTGGATGGAGAGATTGCTTGTTTAGAGACATGGATGGCTTGGTGGGATGTAAGAGAACAACATTGGGGAGAGAGATTTGTAACACAAGATGAGTCTGGAATTTTTGTGCCCACAACAAACTTGTCTGAGGCCAAACATGCCAGTATGCGTGCATCTATTGGTTACAAGGAGAAAATTAGCTTGTATGAGGCAGCTGGTGCCGACATGGCCATGGCGGTGCTGCAAAGTGTAAAATACAATGCTTATCTAAAAGGTGTTAGGTCTGCCACTGGTCCGGGAATTGATGATCTTGCAAAGCGATTCTTAGGTCGATCATCAACTGCATCAGCTTCAAAAACCCTCATTGACTTGACACACTCTTCAATGTCAGAGATGGGACTACAAACCCCTGAGATGAATAGAACACCTTTGCAAGAGAAGAGTGTAAAGAAGAAACGTTCAATATTTGTTGATGCAGATGAGGTGCTTGATGAAGATAGCCACAGACCAGAATATGTGACAGTCACTGAACCTATCATAGGGCCTCGTATGCAAGGCAATAGTAGGTCTCGAGTTGGTGAGCATTGGCATGAGGTGAATGTTCCAAAGACGGTTTGGGCTATACGAAGAACAGAACCTGGTCGAAAGATGACTTGCTTTGGGATGGTTGGTGATCAGAGTGCTCGATGTGCAAGATACATCAATGAGAGGAATGATGATACAGTACAGGGGGTTGCTGCCCCATGCTTTTGGGGACGCAGAAAATATCCTGCCTCAGCTACAAGTCCAGGCCGGTTAGTCGAAGGTTTTGTGTGGTTCTGTAACTCCAATAATATGCATACATGGCGGGTACATGACATGATTGTGGGAGCTCCTGGCCCAGTCCCAGGTGTTTGGATTGTAGCTCAAGGAACACAATTGACGCTAATTGAAGCAGAGTACTTGCAGAGAAATGGTTTTGTCCTTCAATCTGCAGCAAAACTTGCAAATCTTGGCAGTGGTTTGAGAGGAGGAAATAGGGTTCCTAGTGCCTTCCGGCCTAAATACAGGGATGGGAAGATTGTTAAGTGGAGATCAAAGCTCACAAAAGATTTTCAAACAAGGATAGATTTGGGGTGCACACTTCAAGCGGAATTGGTGAAAGAGGTGATTGTTGTGTGCAACGAAACACATGTTTTCTATGTTAGCACAAAGGGATCCAAGGAAAAAGGCATAACATACTCAGTGACAATCTCTGATTTTCCACGATGTACATGTGAGGACTTTCAAAAGAGAGAATCAAAAAAGCATACATATGTGCCATGCAAACACATGTACTATGTGTTTCTTCAAATTCTTGGGTTAAACTCACATGCCCATGAGTTCATTCACCATGCTGCTTTGACCAAGGTGGAACTTGTTCAAGCCCTTGGGGGCACTAGGGCAACTGTGCATCCCTAGGGTATTTTCCGTGTGATGTTTGCAGGCTTTTGTTGATATTCACCTTAACTATCAACCACCGTTCTAGGAGTTTTCAGGTTGCAATTTTGAATTTTTGGGATATGCCAAGTGCAAGGAACACACTTACTTACCATGTATTTAGAAAACGACAGTACTAATATTTTGTTTGAGTTTAGAGTTACTGCTAACTTTCATTTTAGTAGTAATCGACAGATTCGCATCTTTTGGCGGTGCCTTGTAAGTTCATTGTTTTAAGTATATTTCCTTGTGCCTTGTATGAGACACAATCGTAAAAATACACACAACTATGCTACACAATTTTGCTAGAAGCTCAGAGTTTTGAATCCATTGGGTGTTTCTTGTAAAACATATTGTGACTTACCAAGTTACTATATGATCTAAAAAACTGTTGGTTGTCCATATTTGATTAAATGTTTTCACTTTCTTTGTAACTCTTTGCTCGGTGTGGTGAGATCGCTCGGATTTGCTCGCTCGGAGATTGGGTTTCCCCGATTCTACATAAGTCAAGGGTAAATGGGTTGTGTCTTAAGTTATATCATGCTAGATTAATGATAATGGAGCAAGATAAGTTGTCTTCAGAACAAGTAATGTATGTGAAGGATGAGGAGACCTGTGACGTGGCGAGTCTCATATCTCTTTTCACTGATGCTGATCATGAATGATCTAGCAGGCTAGGGGATGGGCAAATTATGTTAGGAGTTTTTTGGAAGAAGTGATTGCACATATGTACATACCCATGCATGGTGCATCGAAAAAAGGATTGCCCATTTTCCAGAGCGAGGTGGTTACGTGGGGCCCACATGTGTACAGGTAGGACAATGTGTACATAGTACATCGATTTTCATTATCACCAGTACCAGTGTGTTTTTTCTATAATAATGAGGAGTTGGTAGCACGTAAAACTTCTCAAGGAAGCTATCAACGGGTCGATGCCATGAGGTAATCAGGTGCATCAAGTGGCATCCAGTGGCATCAGGAGGTCGAAAGGGGTCAATACTTGCACGTGGATAAGTACGGACACAACGTGGGTGTTTTCTTGTGATAATTATGCAAAAAGTTCATCATGAGAATCGTATCTAGGGTCCACCACATGATTGCGTGATACATTATCGGAAAAAGTTGAGTGCCAGGTGTACGGATGGATGTAGAAGGGTGGCAAAAATGCACTACGTGGCCATTTTTTGGCATGTTCGGGGCCTATTTGAAGTCAATCGAAAGGCCAAAGGTGTCCAAGGGATAAAGTGAAGTGTGGACACTTAAAAACATGAGAAAAATACCAGAAAATCATGGAGAAACGAGGAGGAACAACTGCAACTCAATTTTTGCTCCTTTTGGAGTCTGTTTTGGCCATAAACTGCTCATTTGAGGTCGGATTTGAGCACTTTGATGTTGTAGACTGGGGATTTTGGACGCTCCGGACACAATGGTGCTGTCCATTTTGCCAAATTAATCACTTTTTCTTGCTATTTTGGCTGTGTAAGTTTCCCCTGTGAGCGAAGCCTCTATTCAAATTTGTGATTGTATCTGGCATATTTCATCCATATTGTATGAGCTATTTGCCCCATTGGTGTAGGCCCAAGCTCAATTGTATCTAAACATAAAGGCACTTCAACCTTGTGGCTACCCTTGGCGCCGTAGGAGGCTCTTTTTCTTTGTCTTCCTTTAGCTTGAGCCAATCATTTTGTGAGGGAGGTAGAGGCCAATTTCCCTTGGCATGCAATGCTCCCTTTTCACAAGATTGTCGTGAATGTAAGCGGCATAGTTTATCTCCTTTGGTTTGCTCTTCTCCATCGTCCAGGTGAAAGTGGTGGCAATAGCTTCAGGTGGCATCCTGTATTTCTATGGCCGCTTGGTACACGTGGAAGTACTGATTGTATAGTTGGCTCATGATATCCACCTTCGGGTTTGCAATATCTTCAAATGTATAGTTATTCTTCTTTTCCGAGTAGATCTTAATGTCATCTCGCCTCTTAGTCACACTGTCTTCTTTGTTAGAGATGTCAAGTGATGCTGCCTTCACCTTCTCTGTGATGACAATCATTGTATTAGGCTTGCCTTGCAGATCTGTAACTCTGGCGATGCCGTCCTCTTTGATTGTGGTGACAAATTCCCACACTCTTTTAACATCAATCCCTGCTGGCAAGGCTTCAAAGTAATTGTGGAGATCCAGTTTCTCCAAGTAGTCCCCCATCTTGCTCCTGACAAATTCATTGAGCTCTTGAGGTATCATGGGTAGTTCCACTGTATTTCTCTCCGGATCTTTAAATACTCCTTGGTCGATTCTCAGATCATTGGTTTCTAGTAGGTCATCTTGAATCCAAGTGCTTGTGGCCTTTAGGGTTCCCTCTGGGATAAAAAATGGCTCCACTTCTTCTAAGTAGTCCTTGATAGTCATCCTTTTCTTCTTTGCAGGTGACTTTGTGGCTGCCATGGATCCTGTTGCACTCAGTAGTCCAAAGTTAGCGTTTTTTACAGATTAGCTGAGAAACTGAGTTCTGTCTACCCAAATGACTTGAAAATTGAAATAAGAACTCAAAAGGGGCTAGGGAAACCATGCATGTGCCCACAGTAGGTTTTTGGTTGAAATTAAGCATGTAGACATCCTATGCGTAGGATGTCCACCTTCTCTGATTTTGATGAAACTTGTCAGGCTTGTGGCCCTTGACTTGTGCAACATGGCTATGTACTTGGAATTTGGTTTGGACATCAAAAAGTGCAATTTTGAGCAGATTTAGGCTTTTGGCTCACAAATTGGGAAGGATGTCCTATATGGATGGCAAATGATATTCAGTTGAGTTGAAGTTTGATATATAGGCTTCTTATACCATGTAATAGACTCCCATGAAGTCAATACTTGCACAGAAGGTCAATATCACACTGGAGACATCCTACGCGTAGGATGTCTACTTTCTCAAAATGACTTGATTTTGGTTCTGTGGGTAGCCCTTAGCATTGGTGTTGTTAGGAGCATGTGTAGTGTTATTAGGCTCAGAAAAGTGCATCTTTGAGGTTTTGGGGCCAAATGTGATATGTCTGGCTTGAAATTTGATGTATGAGCTTGTGAAGATGTAATAAAGATATCTGGAACTCAAAAACACCAGCTGGAGGTCAAATAGGTCATTTAGACATCCTATGCGTAGCATGTCTATTTCATTAATTTTCATATCTGACCCCACAGTTAGCTTGGCAATGTGATAATGAATATATTGTGCAAGTTTCATGTGATTTGGACTAGTTTTGGTAGGTCTATGACCCATTATTGCCCCTATGCTCTGACTTTTCGTTTTTTGATGCATATGAGGTCAACTCTTGTCCACATGTGATGAAACTTGATGGCTAGCATGTATAAGCTATGTAGAAGCTGTGTATGAGGTGACATGTTGAGTTTGGTGACCAAACATGGCCTTGAGACATCCTACGCGTAGGATGTCTCCTAATGATTTTTTTATGAGAAATTCTACTAGTACATGCCCTGAGCCCCCCTGAGTGCCCTTTAAGTCCTATTTCAATAAAAAAGTCAAAAAGATAGATAGAAACTCACTGTTTGGCTTTCAGAGCCTCTAAGTCATTTTTTGACTCTTGGAGTGCTTTTCGGCGTGGTTCCTTGGGGATCCTTGCCATATGGTTTTTGTTGGCTTTGGCTTCACCGAAGCTCTGTTTGGCAATTTGTCGCTCTGGAAGCGCCCGTGGTTGCATTCACATGTCGTCAATGACTTGTGGTGGTCTACCACCATAGGACTTGGTTGTGGATGGTCTAGGAAAGCCGCTCGTGATGTTTGGTGGCAAACGGATATCCGGTTTGGCCGTGAGAGCCAGTTGACGCTTTGTGTGTCAGATGCCATTTCTGAAGCTTAGTCCCGCTTCGGGTTGCCTTATGGCCATGTGGGCTATATAGCCTTGTAGAGCATGTCGAGATGCTCCTACCCATGAGTTTTGGTAGCATTTGGGCGACTTTCCACCGATTTACCACTTGGTGGCCTCTTGCAGGGATCTAGAAGTTAGGGTTTTTCCCAATGGTTTTTTGCCGCCTTTGTGCATTCAAGAGTGGTCTCCTATGCTAGGGTAAACCCCCTATGAAGCCTTATTGCTTTTGGGTTAGCCGTTATGTGGCCACCTCTACCTCTAGGTCTCTACTGCCCGTTTCCCGTGTGAACCCTACACTAGTTTTCACGACAAAACATTAAACATACGCCAAAAGCTCAAGGTGGTGAGCCTACCTCTGATATCTGGAGCCTGTCGGGTGGTCATGCACGTCGTAGAAGCAGCTGGAAGTCCGATTCGCTCTAGGTGGCAAGAGCTCTCTCTCGAATTCCTCTGGATTTATACATAATCGTAGAATTTGGTCCGAGCCTAGATGGTACAGTCGTCCTGCAACCAACTGAAAGTTTTTTGTTTGCCAAAATGTTTGTTGTTTGGATCTGTCTTTCTTGTTATCAAATCTACCTCCAAAGGAAAGAATGCTAACAATTTCTTGAGATCATTTGGGTATCATTTCAATATTGAAAAGATAAGCATCAGGTATGTCATCGTCCACTCCTTCAAGAGCTTCCCCGTTTTGTAGCCTTGAAAGATGATCTGCCCGTAGATGAGTTTTACCATTTTTTACTACCATTGTAAAGTCAAACTCTAGCAATATAATCAATCAGCGTACAATTCTCCCAGTATTGCATGGTTTATTTACTAGATACAAAAGAGCTTGATGATCTGTGAAGACCACAAATTTGTCTGCAAGCAAGTAATGCCGAAATTTCTTTACAGCATAAATCATTCCTAATCCCTCTCTTTCCGTGGCGGTGTAGTTCTTTTCTGCACTATTCAGTTGTTGGCTTGCATAACAAACTGGGAAATCCATTGTTCCGTCTCCAGGATGAGCCAGAATACTCCCAATTGCATATGCAGATGCATCAATGTGAACATGGAATATCTTTTTCCAATCTGGTGCTTTAAGTACATGTGCTGATACAAGGTTTTCCTTAAGCTTTTGAAATGAAGTTTCACACTTCTCAGTCTAGTCGAAACTGACTAATAAGCGATATAGTGGTTGTGCAATGACCGCTTACATATATATGGATCTTCGATAATATCCGCAGTGTCCCATGAAGGATTGTACTTGTTTGGCATTAGTAGGCCTGGGCAAGTCTACTATGACTCGAGTGCTACCGTTCTCCGAGCGATGTTTTCCGAGCGATCCTAGTTTCCGAGCAAGTCTTGGCAGAAGGGTACTCCGTAGAAGGGTACTCCTATTACACAAGGTGGTCTTGTATGCAGCTATCCATGAAAACTACAAAGCTATAAATTAGATCACATTCTTGAATACATATTGACAAGAATGAATTTTGGTGCTTGAAAAGGACATAGAGAACTTTACCTACAAGAGGATACATGCTGCATTGATCAATACAAATGGAATGCCTAAATCAATTGTTTATTTATATACACCCTAATCTCATGTCTAGAGAGAGAGAGAGAGAGAGAGAGAGAGAGAGAGAGAGAGAGAGAGAGAGAGAGAGAGAAAGAGAGAATGCAAGATTGCAACAATAACAATACACATTTAAATGGAAGACTCTTGGATACTAAATTTTTGTTATAAAAAAGACATGACAGACTATAGCTGAAAATAAGGATTTCATGTACGATCAATGAAACAAAATGTAACAATAATTTACAATGATTCACTTTGTCAAAACAAAAAGTAAAAACAATGATGGCAATATACTCCAAGCTTCATAGCAAAATGTATGATCTTTGATTTTATATTGCTATAGTTTTCAATCCATTAGATAGTAGCGAAAGAGGCATCTCCGTATCGATGTAAAATATACACCAAAAAGTTTCTAGTTGTTGCTTGGTCGCGATTTGCATCTCAAAAAGACAAAAAGACTCAGCTGGCTTTAATGCTCACACACATGATTGTCAAATTGTGACATTGCAGCGTCTGCCACTAAGAGCCTGAAATAATTCGACTTTTGTGAGAGCTGCCTGGTGAATGAACTCATGAGATGATGAATCCAATCCCAATATTTGCAAATACACATAGTACAAGTGCTTACATGGCATGTATGTCAAGCGCTTGATTTCTCTTTTCAGAAATCCCACACACGTGCAACGAGGAAACTCGCCCAGAGTCACTGAGTAGTTGACACCTAATGCTCGTGAGCCTTCAGTACTTACGTAGAAAAAATGAGACTCATTGCATAAAACAATGGCCTCACGAACCAGTTGCGCAGACAAGGTTCTTCCTTTCTGAATGCTAACCTGGAACTCTTTGGTCAAATTTGCTCTCCACTTAACAAGCTTACCATCTCTAAATTTTGGCCGAAAAGAACTAAGTGCTTGCAAAGAGCTCGATGTTGCATTTGCTGTAGTTGATTTGATTGGGCTTTTACCTGATTCAAGTGAAAATCCATTTTCCTCAAGGATTTGTATCTCTTGTGGTTGCAACAAAGTTCCCTCATCCACTGGCCACACTCCTGGAGCAGGGCCAATCAAGCCAACAACATGGTCCTCATCAACCTCCCAAGAGTGTGTTGGGGATGAGTTACAAAACCAAATAAACCCCCCCACAAGACCTCCAGGATACTTCCTTCGACCCCAAAAGCAAGGTGCAGGTACTCCATCTTTGCTGTTATCAATCCCTGCATTAATGTATGCTCCACATCTTCCGCTTTGCCCTGGTAATCGTCCAAATTTATTTCCTGGTTCGGTTCTTCTGATAGCCCACACTGTCTTTGGAATCCTCCTCTCCACATATTCTCCTTTTCTCTCACCTTCTGGTTTATTTTTGTAACTATGACCCTTAGTAACAGTTACAAATTCTGGCCTATGACTATCCTCTTCTAGGATCTCTCTTGGATCAACCTGCAGCGGTCGCTTTGCACGCACACTCCGTTTACACATTGCAGAATGTTGCATCTCCGGAGACTGAATCCCCATTTCAACTATAGATGAATGAGCAAGATCTGCTAGTTTTCTATTCAATGTCCGGCTTGTATTTTGACTACTGAATCTCTCTGCCATATCTTGTATTCCAGGGCCTGTTCTTGCATGAATACCTTTCAAGTATGCATTACACTTCACACTTTGCAAAATAGCCATTGACATGTCAAATCCTGTGGCCTCATAAAGGGATATCTAGCTTTTACAACCAACGCCAGCACGCATACTTGCATGTTTAGCCTCTGCTAGATTAGTGGTGGGCACAAAAATACCTGACTCATCTTGACTCACAAACCAAGATCCCCAATGGAATGCTCTCACATCCCACCAAGAAAGCCAAGTTTCCAATGATGGTATCTCGCCCTTGATTGAATGACCTGCATGCCAAAATTTTCTGATTTCATACTTGCAGCTGTCTGCAGCCATGTTCGATGGTGCATTTCGCCACTTTCGACACAAGGATTTATGCTCCTCTTGAAATGAAGGACGGATACACTTATGTGTGTGGTGAACCATGCTTTGCTCCCAATGGAAAGTACAACTCCTCTCTTTTTCAGGTACCTTTTTTTTTGCCCCACCAAATTAAACTGCACGCACTGCAAGCCAATTTGCATTTTCCTCATCTGCCATGAATCCACGAAACTCTGGTTTTTCAAATCCATTTTCATGAACCACAGAATTCAACTTTTTCCAAAACTCAGTCTGAGCAAAGCGATCCTCGACCTTGAACTCACATGTGGCAATAGTCAAAAGAGAACGCACATAAGGGTCATATACGTTGTGAGTGGGATGAAAATACACAGAGCGCCTCTATAACGATCCGACACACACTCTTGGAATGATACACACACACTATGGGGCACCACTCGGCTTACACAACACACCTGGCCGAGATAGGGAACACACCTCTGGAGTGAGAGGAGAGAGACTATCCACTTGCCCACTCCACACACACACACACACACACACACCCCCAAAAAAATCAGCTCAAAAGAGGATAATTTCTGATGTTTAGATACAATTGAGCTTGGGCCAATACCAATGGGGCAAATAGCTCACACAATATGGGTAAAAGATACCAGATACAATCACAAATTGGAGCATAAGCTTCGCTCATAGGAGAAACTTACACAGCAAAAAAAGCACAAAAAGAGTGAATAATTTGGCAAAATGGACAGCACCATCGCATCCGGAACGGCCCAAAACCCCAGTCTACAATGTCAAAGTGCTCAAATCCGACATCGGATGAGCAGTTTACTACCAAAACAGGCTCCAAAAACCCCAAAAACACACCTGCGGCTGTTCCTCCTCTCTTCTCCACGTTTTTTTTGGTCTTCTCTCTATTTTTTCAGTTCCCACACTTAGCTTTATTAGTTGGGCACCCTTGGCCTTTTAGATGACCTCAAACGGACCCCGAACATGCCAAAAATTGACCTCACAGTGCATAGTTGTCACCTTTTTGCATCATCCGCACACCTGGCACTCATTTCTTTTCAATAATGCGTCTTGCAACCACGTGAAGTGGCCCCAAAAAGTAGTCCTAATGATGACCTTTCTGCATAAATCTCACAAGAAAACACCCACGTTGTGTCCGTACTTCTCCACGTGCAAGGATTGACCCCGTTCGACCTCCTGACGCCACTAGATGCCATCTGACGCACCTGCTTACCTCATGTCGTCGGCCCGCGGATAGCTTCCTCGAGAAGTTTTACGTGCTACCAACTCCTCATTATTGTAGAAAAAACACACTGGTACTGGTAATAGTGAAAATCGATGCACTATGTACATGCTGTCCTACCTGTACACATGTGGGCCCCACGTAACCACCTGGCTCTGAAAAATGGGCAATTCTTTATTTGATGCACCATGCATGGATATGTACATATGCACAATCTCTTACTCCAAAAAACTCCTGACAATGTGTGCAGACATTGTGGGCCAACCAGAAACTCTATGTATGTGATCAAAATGAACCCACATTTCTTGCAAGTTTCCACCAGGTCTCATTCTATTAATCAAATCAAGTCCACTACCAGGTCCCCTAATTGACATTTTAAAAACATGTGGTTGATGTCTATCACTCAACTGCCCTAGGAATAGCACATTGTGCATGAAAGGGTAGCGACAACGATTCTTCAAGTCCAACACAGCTTCAAGGCCCATTGCAGTGATATTCTTCTCTCTTTCGGCATACTCTAAACATCTTCCTATCCTCCTTTTATTTTTGAGAGAGGAGTGGCATACTCAAGAATGTCTGCAAGTTCATCCTCACCAATCTTTGAGTTCCCCTCTTGATTGTCTTTCATTAGCATGTCCATAATAAGATCTTGAGTAACGGCACCCTCAAGTTGTTTTGGAGTAGTGAAAGGATTTAGCTTTGCACGTGATGCAACCTTCTCCTCTATTTGTTTTTCGATGGCTCTGCTGACACCCTCTTCATAAGGGTGCTTATGATTACCCAGATGAATCGCACATCTTGTAGTGTTGAAATGATCTCTAGGCACACAATAGTAAATTATTGCATGACACAAATCAACACACTCGGGCATTTGTGAGCAGTGTTTGCAAACAATATTACCATGTTGAAGCCCTACAAGACCAACAGGACAACTTTTTTTCATTCTTCCTTTCCAGTGTGTTTCATTTTGATAATGTAGTCTCGAGTAGTGAGGACAATCAATATTGACGCATCGAAGGTGTCCAGGACAACGACTCAAGCGCACAACACCATCAAAACACTCTGAGCCGCATGTGACGTACTCCATCCAAGAGTGACCATCATACTTCTGCTCCATGCCATGCATTGTTGACTTCTCTTCACAAGGAGGGAGCTCAAATGCAATGTACCCATCGTAAACTTTGGGCAGTTCTTCAGCACTTTGCATAGCGACATGCAAGCTACTATTTAAGGGCAGCTGTTTAATCATATCAATGACACTGTGAGTTTTTGGTGTTTCATTAGGAATGAACTCAACAGAAGTAGGAGTCTCATGTACAGCAATATCAATAAAAATCTTATAGAATTGATGTATTTCTGCATCAAGAAGAAATCCTTCTTCACCAGTGAAGAGCAGAACAGGCCCAAACTTTAACTGTTCATGGCTGAGTGACAAAGGCTTAAGTGACAAAGGCACCCCTTCTAAGTCAAAATTCTCCTCAAGAAGATTTAGCTTGATTTCCACAAACCTGCTCTGAAAATTAACACTTAATTTCTGTCGGGGGGAAGGACCATATATGGTGATGAATCTACTCATGGATGATTGAAGAAAGGGGACGATTGTAAAAATAGGGCGTTAAAGCTCTGAGTGAACCAACTCTGAGTTGAACCAACTGAAGGGAATTTCTATTAATCGAGAATTCCTTTTTTCTGCAAAAGAATTTCGGCACAAAAATCTAGTGAAACCGTCATAAATGCACCTCTATCTCATGATCACATAATTTTAAAATTTCAATGCGTTAAATTTTTGCCATCATAAAAATAACTAGATCTCTCTCTCTCTAGTTCTCTCTCTCTCTCTCTCTCTATATCTTGTGTGCCTCTCTCTCTCTCTATCTCTCTCTCTCTCTCTTTCTCTCTATCACCCGAGTGTGGCAGATTGGTTATGCCATTTCCCTCTTGAATAACATGTATTGAGTTCAACTCTCCCCATTGGATAGATATTTAAGGTCTCTTGGGATAGTTTCCTACGAAGTTAAATTTCTCTTATTCTTCTTCTTCTCTCTCTCTCTCTCTAGTTCTCTCTCTCTCCCTCTCTCTCTCTCTCTCTCTCTCTCTCTCTCTCTCTCTCTCTCTCTCTCTCTCTCTATATATATATATATATATATATATATATATATATATATATATATATATCTCAAAAGTTCTCTAAAGTTGGGGCTTTTCTGAGTCGAAAGGGAAGAACAGAGCGAAGATGCGAAGATGAAGAAATCGAAAAAAACTCCTCAGAGGTACATAGCTTCTCTATTTGCCATAGCTGCTCTCTGCTAAAGAAACTCATCAAAAGGAGGCTGCGCCGGCGCGCCCTCCTTTTGTGGTGTTTTTTGGAATCAAAATTCTGCGATTTCAGTTTTGGCTTTCTCCCACGCTTCTACTGTATGAAGTGTTAATCAATTTCAGCTTTCAATTTTCAGTTTTCGCTTTCTCCCACGCTTCTACTGTATGAAGCGTTAATCAATTTCAGCGTTAGTCGATTTCAGTTTAAGTTTCTATTGTATGCGTTAATCAATTTCATTCTCTGTGTCTGAGGAGGCTATGTATGCATTTGCATAAGCTGCCCGATCATAAGCTGCCACAGGTTCTCTTCAGGTTCATTGTGATGCAACAATTGCGTTTCCTTTGTTAGTCTCTCAAACCTTTGCGCAAAGAGTGACCAAGACTTGAGAGGTTTGCAATGGTGAACCTTACAGTCTGCCAAAACTAAGATTTATGTGCGTCATGCATGCTGGACACCCCTACCTGAAACTTTTGGGAAATTCAGAGACTGGATTTGAATGACTCCATTGAGAAATAATGGTGTGTTTGCCTCAGGGATTTTCGTGACATTGAAGCAGAAACCGAGTTTGGTCGACATCTCTTTAACCTAGTAAATGTAATGCAAAGCTGCGGCATGAACCTGGGACTTGGGTCTACTCATCTTGTCTGTTCTTATAGTGTGGGTGCATGCGTCAGTGCTCGTGTGTGGAGGCACGTGCAAGCACAACTGCGGAGGCATGTTTTGAGTAGGTCAATGGGGCAAAAGCAAGGGGTTTCTATCTGTTAAAAACTAGTTTAGTAACCAAACATGGACGCTTCCGTGTCTGTTTTGCAAGGTTTTGCAAAAAATGGCATGTGTAAAAACATAGGGTTCTCAATAGATGAAAATTATTTTATAAAGCTGATTGAAACCTGAAGATAGCCCGCACAAAATTGAGAATTGGTCCAGTATTGAGTCAACATCTAAAGACGTTCAATGGGCATTTATAACACAAAATGCTGAGTAGTGGGTGCTGTAACACCCAACTTAAGTTGGGTAGTTGGTTATATGCTGGCTTTGTGAACCCTCTTATGTAGGGAGTCCTGTTTGTGGTCAGATTGCGCAGGAGTTCACCTGCATATTTCAAATCTCCCCTTGAACTGAATGAATTTTCCACAATGATTAAATGTGGCAATTTCTCTGCAAAATCCCTCATATTTTTCTGGTTATGTGCGGAATCACCTTGCAGTGCACACCATTTGTGTGTGTGTTTTTACAAACAAAATGCAAATAAACACCCCAAAAGCAGGGCGCGCCGGCACGGCCTGCTTTTGGGGTGTTTTTTTGCATTATGTCTTCATTCTCTATGTCTGAGGAGGCTATGTATGCATTTGCATAATCTGAGGGGGCAGCTTATGATCGGGCCACTTTGTAGTGCAACCAATTGAACAAGGCCTTATGGTTAATAATCTAGTCCTAATGACAGTTTTTGGCATGAATTGTGAAAGATCTTGTGAGAAATAAATAGTTTCTAAGTGTAAAAGCATCGGTGTAATGGTTGATACAAGCGTCCAAACACCATCATTAGCATATATTTTGGTCCCTGACTGTCATGTGCACGTCGTCCTTGAGTGGCACATGCACACATCTTGCTAACTCAAGGACACCTCAGGTAAGAGTAGACAAGCCTAGGGGATTAAGTCCAGCACTTGCATGACCGGAATAGTCCATTAGTTAAGTACACAACCCTTTTTGCAAGGCAGTTTAGTACTGACCATAGCCGAAGTTGTTATGCATAACCGGGCTTCCGGCTAGGACATGTAGACTAGGTCAACATGTAGACTAGGACATGTAGATGCTGAGATTTTAGTTTTTGTTTTTCTTTTTCTTTTTACCATAAGCGTGGTGAAATTAAATTAGAAGAAGATCAGATGCTACACCATACCAGAATGCCAGACATACAAAAGTGGGATTTGATGAGCAGAGCGCATCAAAAGCATTGCATTTAAATTGCATTCTTTTTTACTTCCAAACTATGCCTAAAATTGGATGGTTATTAGATAAGGCCATCCAGATAAGCTTACGCCACAATATAGGTCGGACAGGCTGGAGGCTTCCGTAGCAAAAGTTTTGAATTGGGTCTCTATGATGAGGTCAAGTAGGCCCCCAAGCCTTTTCTGATGTGCATTCTTAGAAAGAACTCCAGCTTACCTTCAGAGAAGCTAGGCATGAGACTGCGCATCCAATGGTGGCAAGATCTTTCACCACATTATAGTGTTATAGTGGCTTGCACACTTCCATCAAATTGATGATGACAATAGCAGGGTTTCCAGAAGGGCATCTGAAGACAGGCCACCATCGTTTTCAGGTGTTGAGAGCAATGTGATGCTATCTCAGACAGGTGTGAGGTTACACCCTCAATACTGGAATGCAAGTATGTGCAATCAGTCATGGTGCCTCCACACTACTCTAAGCATTCTTAGTTTCTCTTCGTCCAGAGTTGTGGCCTTGTAAGTTGAGAACGAGTGTTTCTTCAAGGAAGAGGCTAATCTTCCTGTTTTGTGGTTATTAGCAGTGGCAAAATGAAATCCAGTTTTCTTTAAGCACTGCTCTTGAATATTGTATGTGCTCGCAAATTTCTATGAATTGTGCAATGCATTGATTTGCTTTCAAAATTCAGTATGTGTCCATGTTTGTATTATACGTTTGAAAATGTACTTCAAGGATGAGTTGGTTTAAGGCGGTAGAATGCTTAAGTTGCGAGTATAAATGGCATGCAAATTGCCAAAAAACACCTCAAAAGCAGGCCGCGTCAGCACGGCCTGCTTTTGGGGTGTTTTTTTCAATTTGTTTTTTTTAAAATTTGGGATGCTTTTCTAACAAATAATTTTTATTTGTTTCTCTTTGCAGTCCTCCGGCTATTGCAGGGGGTCGTAAGCGATTGAGGAAAACCAGAGGGTCATCTCAACTTAATGTAGATTCAATGCAAGAGGAGAGTCAAGATGACATAAGCAGAGTGCTGGAGCAAAATGATGTTGAGGAAGAGGTTGAGAGCAAAACTTTGGATGCTTCAGGGGTTGCTCAACAAGAGGCAAGTATGATGATTGTCCCTTATGTTGTTAGGCCAGAGGTACCATCTGTAGAGCCATCCAATGAAGAGAACAAGATTTACATGGATATGGGAGAGGACATTCTTCAAAAAACAAAGATGTTCAGCTGTCACCATTGTCCACCCATTCCTCTTTGTAGACTAATTCCTTATGCAAGGGTTAGGGGTCTTCGTGATGATCTTTCGGGCTTGAAAATAGCATTTGCTAGAGAGGGTTATGTGGCAGAGAAAGGAGCATTTATTGTTTCCATTTGGACGAGGGACAAAGAAGTTTCAATTGTGGATGAAGCAATACAGAGGGATTGGGATCCTATTTGGCATGAGGTTAACAAAGAGTTTGAAGCTGACCTCATTCTGAAACCTGAACTTCAGGAACTAATGGGTCACATGTTCTATGTTTGGGAAGGCAACCATCGTACCGTGGCATGGACATCTGCTATTAAAGAATGCTTCAAAGAAACAAAAGTGAAGCATTGTCGTGTGCTTTGTACTATTATTGACCCTACCAGGGTTAGTGAGATTGCACTTCTTACAAGTTTACAGAGGATGAACTAGTGAGTCTCCTTCCTTATCTTTTTGGTTATGATAGTTCTCAAGTTTATTTATGTTTATGTGAATTTTTCTTGCTTTTGAACATGTAGTTTGAATACACATGCCTTGGTGACCACAACATTGAGGGATGAACTAGTAAATTGTGCAAATATTTGTTCTGCTGATCATGGGGAGTACCTAAAAGACCTACCTGAGAGAGATAGAATGTTGATTGCACGTATCAGAAAGAAGAGTACCAAGGGTGTTGAGCCCTGGTATCCTCTTACATGTAGATATCTCGGAAAGCTAGTTTTTAATGTAAGTTTTAAGTAGCATATATTTCTAACATGAATTTAGTATTGCTATGCTTATCACAATGGATTTGACTCCTTCCCTTGTTTTTCTAGGTGCAAATAAGTAAAGCACTAAACAAGAAGGTTGAAGAGGCAAGACTAAAAATGTCAGATGAAGAGCTTCGATTGTTTGAAGAGAAGGAGAATGAAGAGTTGGCTTCAAGATATGGTGATAGAATTGGAAAGGTGAGTCTTTCTCAATGAACAACTGTGTGTTTGTATTTACTTTTCTTATATAAATTATTGAATTCACTAAGTTAATTTTAGATCCTTAATATTGTCGATCCCAAGCATGGAGATACTTGGAGGTCAAAAGTATGGTCTCTCAAGTGGGGGCCCGAAAGTTTTGCAACGCTTGAGAAATTGAATTTATTGGCTTTATGTGATGTTCAAATGGAGTCAAAATCTTTTGGTTGACTTTGTTGGAGGCAAACAAAGCAACAAAATCTATGTCTGGCCTTGCATGAGGGGATCACCTTTATAGACAGCGAGTTCCTAATATTTTTGATGATTGTATAGATTGCATGGTTTGTAGGCTAACAAAAATAATACATG
Source organism: Adiantum capillus-veneris (assembly GCF_014529385.1). NCBI lineage: Eukaryota > Viridiplantae > Streptophyta > Polypodiopsida > Polypodiales > Pteridaceae > Adiantum > Adiantum capillus-veneris. Next base: position 45,027,180 of record NC_140938.1, read on the forward strand.
AATTTATGTTTTCTTCTTAAAGTTGGCTTAGAAGAGAACCTGTGCTTGAGAAGATATACCATAAAGCTACGGAGGTGTTGGTCGATTTTATGGATGTGCCGGGAAGGGTAATTGTTCCTCTTGATCTCTCCCTATTCGATTTCTATGAAGAGGTGAAGATAGAGATGAGGACATATCTGTTTCCTCTTGAGGTTCGAGGAGAGCCAAAGGAGAAGAAGAGCAATGATAAACCTCTCAAGAAAGAGGATATGATATTGAAAGCTTCTATGAGGCTACTTTTTAGGTGAAGATGTGTGAATGAATTTACTTGATAGTTACTTTAATTTCATAACAAAGATAAAATCATGTCTTTGATAATTGTTTCATTGTCCATGGTAGGTACTTTGTTTTCTTGCAAGGAAAAGGTCATGTGCCAAGTATTCCAGTTAGGGAAAAGCAATGGCTATTGACCCTCAATGAAGAGACTTGTATGTACCCACGTGCTATGCATCAATGTACACGATGGGAGCTTGACAATTGTCCATGGTGGATAGATCTTGAAGGAGGTCATGTTTTGAATAGAGAGAAGGAGCTCTATTCACAAATATCAACCATGGTTCCAAAAGAAGTGGACCAAAGAAAGAGTATGATAATTTAAAATTTTGTATAAGTAAAATTTTGAATCATGTATCATGTATTTGTTGGTTTTCAATAACATTTTGTTCTTTATTCTATTGTTGTTTAGATAAACAAAAAGAGAAGCATGTTGAGAAACAAAGGATTGATGTTGAAAGACAAAAGTCCTTTGATATTTCTCATCATATGGAGGACCTGGAAATAGAGGATTGCATTCAAGGTTTGAATTTCAAGATCCAAATCTATTTTGATTCTTTAGTGAATTTTTTAATAGTGTTTATATACACGCACACACATATATATACCTACTTACTTGCATACGTATACATAGATATATAAATGTCTGTTTATGCATGTAAGTACTTATATATATATATATATATATATATATATATATATATATATATATATATATATCATGTTTCTGCATAAATTACTCTATTGTATATGTCTCTCAAGTATCCAAGTTATGTCTTTGCACACATACACACAGTCTCTCTCTCTCTCTCTCCCTCCCTCTCTCTCTCTTCTCTTATTTGTATGTGTTTTGAGAGGAAAACATATTGATATCATGCTCTTGTGATCCTGAAGGGAATACTCTAAAAGGTCAAAAGAGACTTTCCAAAAGGACTACACAGTTTATTTATCTTGCAACGCATTATTTGGGATACATGCCTCATGTTGAGAATCCCAAAAGCATTGTAGTGGTTGGTGATTACATCACCATTGGGAAGGATTTTACGGGAGGAAGAAACAATGATACCTTCTATAGTGTGCACGAGTTCATCAAGCAAAATAAGCCTTCAGGGGTTAATTACACAAAGAGGGGAAAGACTGTGGATTGGGCAGCTGACTTCATTTTTCTTGACTTGCCATTTGGAGGCACTCAAGGTGGTGACGATCCTTGTCCCACCTGGGATTTTGTTTCTGAGGACCATGTGCGCTATGGGATTGCTTTGGCAGCATCTACTTTGGCAAATTTGGGATGGTTATTGGTGATGGCCTCTATGGAAGGTATTTGTTAAAGTTAATAGTTGTTAATATTTATGTTTATTTTGTATGTTTCTACTTATTGAAACTTTTCTAAGATGATGCAATTATATTATAGGTGATTTCACAATTGGGTGGATTGAGCGCTATGTTCGCATTTACGATTTGGAGATAGTGAGACGAGTGGTTGTCATTCACCATTCTACATATGGATTCAAAGAGATTGGTGGTATTCGCACAGATGTGAGTATAGTGATGATTATATTCTATTCAAATGCTAAAAACTACATGTGTTTCTTGAATTAAGGTTTAATTGGATATTATTATCTTTTGTTGCTAGTGTTCTACATCAATGCTTTTTATGGTTCGACGTCAAGCTGCAAATCCTCCTATTTTCATTGCAGAGAGTACACCTCTCTTTGAGTCCTTCGGCATGCATCCTTTAGATACCCTCGCCTACCATTATCTTCCGGATGATTTGCGTGCTTTGGACCCTATCGGGCAGCAATGGCGTGGGGGACTAGAGAGGAGTCATACATTTTTAGCATGCTTTGTACACATGTACTGTCGTCGAGGTGGTGTGTGCATTGAGATGGGATGTGGTACTGCACCTATTCTTAAGACATGCATGCACACTGGTAGAGTATGTGCATCTATCGATGTGGATACATTTTTGATGACCACGTACGTAGAGCCTCTCCTTTTGGCTTACATGCAACAGGGAAGCCATGATGATGTTAGTAGGCCGCAGGCAGATGATGAGGTGGATCCACTTGCAGGTTTCAATACGTATGACTAGTGAGGCCCTTGTCCCTACTATTATGGACTTCTTTCAAGTGTGGTTTGTTTTTATGTGATATTTGGTTTATATTGCCATGTTTAACACTAGGGTTGTAATGGGACACTTTTATGTCCTGTTAAGTGACCATTTTCCTTGAATTATGTCGAGAGTTTAAAAATGGTTTTTGAGGTTCTATCTATCTAGAAAGTTGTCTCATGAGCTGAAAAAAACTCGACATTTTTTTGGAATATCAATTCCATCTTTAACATTGTCCTTGCACAAGATTTCACAACCTAAACTGTGTGAAAAAACGGGTCCTATTTTTGGCTTTTTTCAACTTTTTGCAACTATACCACTCTAGAATTCATGTTTGTGAGGTCTGTAATGCTAGAGAACTATCTTTAGTAGTCCTCAACATGTCCTGATGCTTCTAGGGAGAAATAAATATTAAAGTTGTAAGTTATGACCAAATTACAAAAATTGTCAAATCATGTTTTTTAGCCAATTTTAGCTCTTCTATGATTTTTTTGGTGGATTTCATGATATCCAAATGCATTTTTGATTTTCTATGTCGTATATTGTAACATAAAGCTAACATTCCTTGAGTTTTGGGGCACCTAATACCCTATTTTGCATAGTACACAACGATGGTTTATTTTTTCAATTATAGAAGAAAACAAAACATTCTAGTATATCAAGTATAGCTTTTTCAATATTGTTAGTTTCTTGTGACAACTACATGCATTTTGTAGGTAGTAACCATATCTAGTCATAAGGATCAAATTTGGCTAGATATTGAATATTTTCTATGGGATTCTACAACTCATAATGTTGAACAAAGTTTTTTCATGTTTGCTGTATTTAACACTTCATCTTTGTCCCCAAGATTTCCCTTGGTAAGAGATGTATTATTCTTTTGACATGCTCCATGGCTCCTTATGAACATAAAGGAAAATAGGGAACTAAGAAAACATGCATATATTATTTGTATTGAGCGTGGCTATAGAAATTTTGATGATAGGTTTGCAGAATGGTAAAAATTCAACTTTTTTGTATCTATTTCTTTTGGCAAAACAAAAAATAGTGAGTGAGAAGCAATCATATGTTCTGATCACCAACCCATTGAAGCTAACTAGGGAATTTATGTTGCCCCTGTGCTGGTTGTTGCGTGCCACACGTGCACGGGTTGGTGTAGGGTGTTGCATGACCTCTACCCTCATTACTTGTGCTTGACACCTTAGCATCACCAACATTATGGGAGATCCTTGTTACTACTTGACATGCATGAACCTCAAGCTGTAGCATGTATGCAAGCATCCCATATAGCTCTGTTTTGCACCCATGGCTAATTACAATAGAAGACTATGTCCATGGGCTACAATAACAAATGCTAGCTCCATGGGTTGCAATCCCCTCTGGCTAGCATATGAGAATGGAGAAAAAAATTCCCTTCTCTAGACCCAACCCAAAAAACACACTCCAGAATGAAATGCTTCTCACTGTAACATGCACATTGAAGGTGTTTCCCTATTTGTGGATTGATAACTCCCAAAAAATCCCTCCTAGCACAACTGGTACTTGAGAGGATAAGATAACATATCAAACATCTATGCGACAGACACTAGAATCAACCTCCACACACGAGAATTTGGACAGTGAAATTTCACCACCATCGATTCTCACCATCCGCTTGCACGTGCCCCCCTTGCTCGCCTCTCTTGCTACTAGTATCATCCCATACCATCCTATGCAAGAGGGTAGATAGCGTGTCAAGCTAGGCCATCCTTGCCTCATGAGCTCTAAAGGATTTCTACAAGCTACCATGACGTCTGTATGACCAAGAAGAGGCTCTAATACCAATGTTAGTCCCCTATTAGATCCATCCTGCACACATGACATGACACAATCCATACTCATGCATAACGAGTGCAGAGAGTAGACATCTAATTCACCTCCCTACCATAGAGACAAGACGGTGTCGATAAATTTGCGGTCTTGCCGGGAAAGCACCGGGCTTATGGCTGTGAGAGTTTGTGAGAGAACTCAACAAAAACTATATGAAGGAGTTAAACCATAGATGCCATGAAGACTAGGGTTTGGAAAGAAGTGCAATCAAAGAAGACCCACTCTTTCTCTCTTGCACTCACACACACAAAGAAAGAACACAAAAGAGAATGTCATATTCTATCATGGGTAGTATGAAAGGGTTAATAGATGAGTTAATGGCATTCAATCTTGGCTGACCAAATAGGCTACGAATTGTTCTTTGGAATTGTAGTTTTGTGCTTATCAGAATATATATATTTTGTCTAGTGATTGGGATTAATTGTGTGTAAAAATCCTCTTGGTTCATAGCAAGATAACTACGCTTACGTCAAAAGAAAATTTATAGTCTATGAGAGGTTGTATGATGGGATCCGGTGATAGAAGTATTTCATTGAGCCTTTCTGGGCCAAAGAGAAACACTATACGTTGTTGAAAGTGTATTTTATGGCTAATCCATACGTTAATTCTAATAGATCGTACAGAGTGAAAGCGATAGAAATTATCATCATGTGGGTTATTCATCTAGGATAGTATGTGAGAAATGTAGATATGAGAGAAGTGAAGAGATGAGAAGTTTCCCTCCCAAGCCCTATTCTTGCCCGTAGGCACTAAGGATACTGCAGGGAGAGATGTACCTGTAGCTAAGAGAACCTAAAATTTGTAGAGAGGATGAATTACTAAGAATGAGAGAGATAGGTTTGGTTAAGGAGATGAGATTAGATATACATATATGTTGAATTAGAGATAAAAAAGAAAACAACAACAAGAAATCAAGAAAACATCAATGTAGAACACATCTTACTTGACAAACCCTTCGGCACCATTATTGATGGAGAGAGAAGAAGAGTGGATAATTCCACTTTGATTGATACACCAAGTGCAAGACCTTCTTTGATTAGAGTTGATCTTCCAAGGTTAGCTTGTTGCAAGAATGGCTAGTCTTCTTCTAGGAGAAAGTGTAGGCCTAGGCCTTTTTTTCAAGGAAGAAGAGGTCCCCTTTTATAGGTGAACGGAACCCCCAAGGGTTTACACAAGAAGAGAAGAGCCAGTGTGAACAGAAACTGGAAAAGGTGGAATGAGCTGTCCCTGCATGATGTGGGTAGACTGGGGCCATTATTTTGATCATATCTCCTCAACCGTGCCTCCAAATAAAAAAGTAAAAATATGGGCAGAAACTTCAGCTCATTACCTACGACATCCTTTCTATATAAATTTTCGAATTCGTATTGGAACCTTGTGTAAAAAAATCATCAAAATAGGGTCCATTTCTGGCAGCAAAAGACTTTCATTTGATTCCAAAGGACACCTCATGCCATATGAAAGCATGACATTGCTCCTTGACAAAGTTTTGTAATCATGCTTGCAATAATGCATTAAAATAAGTGTATCTTTGAAATCATGCCACCTAGTGTCCCACTAGGATTTGATTCCCTCCTAGTAGCTATTTAAAAAGAAATATAAGAAAAATATGAAAAATACATAGAATATATATATATTGGAGTTTACCCTAGATATAGGATCTAGCTAGGGTGTGAGATGATAATGAGATAGTAGAAATAAAGAATCAATGCTTTTTGCCCCAAGTTAAAGAGGCGGAGCTAATGACGCTTTTCCCATAGTATTTTCTGATGGTAAAGTAAGAATAGGTTACCCTTGAGATAAATAATAGGATGAGATAGAAAGCATATTATTATACTTAAATATTCATATGTACATTATAGAAAATATAACTATGTATCTAAAAAGTTACAAGATAACTCTTGTAGCATGCGTTCCCACTATGTACGTGTCACAGCACGACAACGGGCTCACCCCCAAGCCTAAGAGCCTATGGCCAATGTGCCAGCCTCTACGACAAGATCTGGTGTCCCATACCTCCAAGCCCACACTAATACGGGTGTACAAGTAGAGTTCCCAAGGGCCTAGAGTACAAGTGTGGTCATCACACAAGATAGCTAAAAAAGGAGCCTAGGGTCTTATTAATAGGATTCCTTAACTGCCCTAACCATAGGGCCAAGTTCACAGTTGGTCGGACATAGCTGAGGTGCCCATCCTGATGTCCGTGGACATAATAAGTTGTGGTCAAGATACAAAATGATGAGGGTGGAGAAATGTTGATGTACATTGTGAGCAGAGCTTAGCTTCTTATCCTTCTTTATGTAGAAGTGTGAAAATACCATAGCTAATCATAGGGTCACCAGCCTCGCAATGAAAAATTAAGTATGCGGGCTAGATCCAATGGTTCTATACCACCTTGGGAGGAATAGAAACAAAATTCATCCCACTAGCCTTGCCAAAATCCTAGAACACTGGTTAGGAGCTTGCAATTTTTTGTGTGACTTTTGGTTTTCCAAGCTTTGCATTGCCTTTCCAATAGATCCATTGCTAAGTTGCATTTATTAGCATTTCTCTATTATCCCAAAATGAGAAACTCATATTTTAAGGTGTACAACAAAGATGGTCTTCTCCCTTAGAGGCGGTTGATCAGCCAATAGAGCTTGTGCTCTCAAAACCCCCACCCTTTACTCCTTAGATGGGGATCCCTTATATGGCCTCTTGGATACCCAACCTTCTTGGGCAAATCTTCACTCATAGATAGGATCATGGAGTTTCTTGCTAAGCAAAAGCACTCAGTTGGGCATGTGATATGTCACTATATGACACCTCCCCCTTGATAAGGGAAATGTTGGGGAAACGGGCTTCATGCATTGCATATGGGATGTGGTGATGGATCCGTTTCTCTCCCTCCAAAAACGGTAAGTATAGATGGGTCCGTTGCTCTTGCTCCGAAAACGATAAGTATAGGGGCCTATCTTTTGCACTACCTTATATGGGCCAAACTGGTGATGCATGAGGGACTCATTGAGGCCTTTCCTTCAACGAGGGTAGTTAACAGTGACCTATGAATTATCTTGATAGTGGAGATGATTGCATCCTGCATCACAAGAGCCACGTGTATGAGTCAATAACATCTTGTTTGGTGAGATTGACTTTGACCCCATTCAGGGTAGGGGAGACTTTAGGATCTCTACCATACAATGCTTTAAATGGGCATATTGTTGTAAAGGATTGAGCATATGTATTGTATGCATGCGTTTTGTATGGTAGGATTTCATCCGAGTGTTTGTAAAGAGCTATTGAATACCAAAGCATTTTGTAAGTAATTGCATCACTTTAGTCTTATAGAAATTTACTGGTGACAGATGTGGGCAAAGGGGCCCATCAAATCCTTACTAATATCAAATGGGGCATTAAACTTGTTTGGGGTTGATAGGGAGATATGAAGAGCCATCGAATGCCAAAGCATTTCGTAAGTAATTGCATCACTTCACTCTTCTAGTAGTGGTTGGTGACAGATGTGTGTGTATGTGTGGAGTCAAGAGGAGAAACTGGTGTTTCCTCCATGGGTTGATGCGTGCTAGTGGTGCCAATCTCGTGCAAAGATGATTTCTTTGATGCCATGGTGCTTAGGTAATAATATACGGGAGTATGTAATAGTGTGTCACTTGGGAAAACATCCACGATGCTTAAGGAAATAAGCAAAGAGTAGAGCAGAATGGGAGAAATTCTGTGAAAAAGTGAAGAATTAGGGAGGGGTGAAAGCTATCACACCTCTCTTGTCCAACATTGTTAAATAGAGAGAAGTGGGATGGCTAACCACCCTCGAGGCTAAACTGCCTCAAAAGAGAGTGAAATTTTATGAGAAATTTCTTGGAAGAGCTTTGTTCTAAATTGTAGGTTTTAGACCATGAGTGGCCAATCAAGTGAGGGGTTTCATAAATTGGCCAATTCACATGATATTATAAAATTGGATGGTCATTGCATGACAATCAATGTACACCTGTGTACCAACCTTTGAATGCATGCCGCCCTGATGTTACCGCCTATGTGCATGCGTAGTCGGAGTTGGCTTCCACACACAACACGCTGCCTTCTAGGCTTGCCAATATGTGATATCATGGATCCACTCTGTGCCACCGTGCTGCACCTGTCTGGGCAGCTTCTTGTTGCCCCTATGCTGGTTGTTGCATGCCACACCTGCACCGTCTTGTGTAGGGCGTTACAGTACCTCTACCCTTATTACTTGTGCCTAACACCTTAGCATCACCCAAAATTATGGGAGATCCTTGCTACTGCTCAACATGCATGAACCACAAGGTGTAGCGTGTATGCAAGCATCCCATATAGCCCTGTTCTGCACCCGTGGCTAATCACAATAGAAGACTATCTCCATGGGCTACAATAACAAACGCTAGCTCTATGGGCTGCTATTCCCTCTGGCTAGCATATAAGAATGGAAAAATGACCCTTTTCTAGACTCGACCCAGAAAACACACTCCAAAATGAAATCCTTATCACTGCAACACACACTTGAAGGTGCTGCCCTATTTGTGGACTGATCCCAACGAGACCCTCCTAGCACAACTGGCATGGGAGAGGATAAGATAACATACAAAACATCTATGCGACAAACACTAGCATCAATCTCCACACACAAGAATTTGGACAATGAAAATTCACCATCGATTCCCAACATCGGCTTTCATGTGCCCCCCTTGCTCTCCTCTCTTGCTAGTAGCATCCCATACCACCCTATGCAAGAGGGTAGAGAGCATGTCAAGCTAGGCCATCATGGCCTCATGAGCTCTAATGGATTTTTGTACACTACCATGGCATTTGTATGACCAAGAAGAGGACTAATACCAATTTTAGTCCCATACTAGATCCATCCTGCACACATGACATGACACAATCCATACTCATGCATAATAAGTGTAGAGAGAAGACATCTGATTCACCTCCTAGCCAAAGAGACAAGACAGGCTCACCCCCAAGCCTAAGAGCCTATAGCTAATGGGCTAGCCTTGTTAAGTATGGAGCCTGATTTACCCTTGTAATTTTCTGTGGTAAAAGCGCACATTTGTAAGGCCCCCATTATGAGGAGAAGCCATCGTGCGTGAAGGAAAATCACTCACCGGAAACCAAAATTTTCACGGACAAGAATCAGGGGCAACTTTAAAGGCCGGACAAGAATCAGGGGCAACTTTTCGCCGGAATATTCCTTTTCGCCGTGTGAAGTTGATGCAACAAGGTGAGTGTGAGGTGGTGAGAGTGAAGCAAGGCGGGAGCTCCATTAAGGGTATAATCCCTTTGTAAATTACTTCTTGTTTTGAAGTACTAAAGCCATTGAGTGGCTGCTTTCCCGTGGACGTAGCCCACATTGGGTGAACCACGTATATCGTGTGTACTCTCTCTCTCTCTCTCTCTACTCTATAATCTCGTGTATGTAAATCTGTCTCTCTCCATTAATTAATCTACTCAATTATCTATTTAGCTACGCCTTATTTCCTAACAACTGGTATCAGAGCAAGGTTTGCTCGTAGCTAAACTATCTTAAGGAAAGGATTCCTTGAATTGAGTGGGAGTTATGGCGGAGGAGGGGAAGCTCAAGATTGAGAAGTTCAACGGCAAAAACTACCAACATTGGAAGATGCAGATTGAAGACTATCTCTACCAGAAGGACCTCTATTTGCCACTAGGCGGTCTTGCGAAGAAGCCCGCAACAATGGCAGATGAAGCATGGATTGTCCTTGATCGAAAGGCACTGGGAACAATCCGGTTAAGCTTGGCGTCAACGGTGGCCTTCAATGTTTCGGAGATGAAGACCACGGAGGACTTGATGAAGTCACTTGACGACTTCTACGAGAAACCATCGGCATCCAATAAGGTATTTCTTATGAAGCGCTTGTTCAATCTAAAGATGGCAGAGAATGGTTCAGTTGCAGAACACCTAAATGACTTTAACACAAACATAAGTCAACTTCGATCAGTGAAAATCAATTTCGATGACGAAGTGCGAGCTCTCCTTATACTATCATCTCTACCGGATAGTTGGGACAGCCTTGTGATGGCTGTAAGTAATTCTATCTCTGGCACAAATACTCTTAAGTTTGATGATGTTGTGGGTGTTCTTCTAAGCGAGGAAATGCGAAGGAGAAGCACAGGAGAATCATCAAGTGCTGCACTATCAGTGGAAACAAGAGGAAGGCCTAAGGAGAGGTTCAAAAACCAAAAGGGTCGTGATCGCTCAAGGCGGAGCAAGTCACGCACAAAGTCAGTTCTTGAATGTTGGAACTGCGGCAAGAAGGGCCACGTCAAGAAGGATTGCTGGTCCAAGAAGAAGAAGGAGACAGAGTCTCAAGACAACAAGCCAACATCGGAGGCCAATGTGGCAGGTAAAGTAGAGCAAGATGCTCTTATTCTCTCATTAGACAATGTGTCTAATTCCTGGATAGTAGATTCTGGGGCTTCATTCCATGCGACACCACACAAGCAACATTTCCAAGACTACACCAAAGGTAATTTTGGGTATGTATACTTGGGAGATGATGAAGCTTGTGAGATTGTCGGCAAAGGTACAGTTTCTATCAAAACTGCTAACGGAAATGAATGGAAGCTTAAAGATGTTAGGCATGTTCCTTCTCTTCGCAAAAATTTGATCTCTACAGGACAATTGGACGATGAAGGTCACAACATTGCATTCGGAAACAAACAGTGGAAGATCTCAAAGGGATCTTTGGTGGTTGCCAAGGGTGAAAAAGTCGGTACACTTTACTTGTGTGCTGTTAGCACGCAACCTTCAGCTTGTGCAGCAACTACAGAAGTTGACAGTGCGGTGTGGCACTACCGACTTGGGCATATGAGTGCCAAAGGAATGCAAATCCTTCAAACAAAGAAGCTTCTACCAGGTTTGAAAGAAGTGGACTTAGAGTTCTGTGAAGATTGTGTTTATGGTAAACAAAAGAGGGTAAAATTTCAAAAATTAGGAAATGAAAGAAAAAATAAAAAACTTGAGTTGGTTCATTCTGATGTTTGGGGTCCTGCAAGTACACCATCACTTGGTGGCTCATTGTACTATGTAACATTCATAGACGATGCGACTAGAAAAACATGGGTTTATGTCATGAAGAATAAATCCGATGTATTTTCCATATTTCAAAGGTGGAAAGCCTTTGTGGAGAATGAAACAGGTACCAAGGTTAAATGCCTCAGATCCGACAATGGAGGCGAATATTGCAGCCAAGCTTTTGAAAGCTTTTGTGCTAGCAATGGCATTCGGAGGCAAAGGACAACCCCAAGGACACCTCAACAAAATGGGATTTCGGAAAGGATGAACAGGACAATCATGGAACGAGCACGAAGCATGCGGCTACATGCAGGCCTACCGCTTGAGCTTTGGGCGGAAGCTGTAAGTACGTCTGTGTACTTAATCAATCGGTCACCCTCAACGGCATTGGATGGGGGAGTTCCAGAAGAGGCATGGACAGGTAAACCGGTGAATTATGCATTTCTCAAAGTGTTTGGGTGTGAGGCTTTCATGCACATAGATAGAAGCCTAAGATCAAAGTTAGATGCAAAGTCCAAAAAGTGTTTCTTCATTGGCTATGGAGAAGGAGACTTTGGGTATCGCCTATGGAATCCTGAAGATGGTAAAATCTTAAGGAGTAGGGATGTAATTTTTAACGAACAAAATATGTACAAAGATTACTTGGAAAGAAAACAAACAAAAGAAACAGGTGATGAGTACATGGAGCTTGAGGACGGTGAAGACTCAAGGACTGCAAACGGTGACAATGTGCAACAACGTCAACCAAATGAGGAGCCTCAACCTATTCCCCGAAGATCTACAAGAGCAAGTAGACCTCCAGAAAGGTTTGTTCCTTCCTTCAACCATCTCTTGATCTCAGATTCTGGAGAGCCGGAATCATATGAAGAAGCTATGCAACATGAATCCAAAGAAGAATGGACGAAGAGCATGCAAGTGGAGATGGACTCACTACATCAGAACCAAACATGGGAGTTGGTTGAGTTGCCTAAAGGTAAGCGGGCACTTCAAAACAAATGGGTGTACAAGATAAAGGAAGAAGAAGGTGGGAAGAAAAGGTACAAATCTAGGCTTGTGGTAAAAGGTTTTTCTCAAAAGAAAGGTATTGACTTCAATGAAATATTTTCTCCTGTTGTAAAAATGAACTCAATTAGGCTTGTCTTAAGCCTTGTGGCTGCTCATGATCTAAATCTCGAGCAAATGGATGTAAATACGGCATTCCCTCACGGTGACTTAGAGGAGGAAATCTACATGCTTCAACCAAAGGGGTATGAAGTAAAAGGTAAGGAGAAAATGGTTTGCAGATTAAAGAAGAGCTTGTATGGTTTAAAGCAAGTATCAAGACAATGGTACTTGAAGTTTGATCGATGGATGTTGGATCATGGATTCACAAGATGCAACTCGGATCACTGCGTCTACACGAAGAATTTGGGAGATGGGAAATTCATCATCCTAATGTTGTATGTTGATGACATGTTGATTGCAAGTGCTAACATGCAGGACATCAAAGACCTAAAAGAGGAGCTGTCCAAATCTTTTTCAATGAAAGATTTAGGTGCTGCAAAGAGGATACTTGGTATGAAAATATCAAGGGACAGGACGAAGAAAACAATAAAGCTATCTCAAGAAGATTACATCAAGAAGGTACTAGAAAGGTTTGCAATGCAAAATGCAAAACCAGTTTCTACACCTTTGGCTGGTCATTTTAAACTAACGAAGGATATGTGTCCAAAGACACAAGAGGAGATAGCCTATATGTCTAAAGTTCCATATGCTGCAGCGGTAGGTTCTCTAATGTATGCTATGGTCTGGACAAGGCCAGACATTGCACATGCAGTGGGAGTTGTGAGTAGGTTCATGGACAACCCAGGTAAAGAGCATTGGCAAGCTGTGAAGTGGATACTTAGGTATCTAAAAGGGACAACAACAAATGCTTTGTATTTTGGAGGAACTGATATTTTTCTAGAAGGGTATGCTGATGCAGATATGGCAGGTGATAAAGATACTCGAAGGAGCACTACTGGCTATGTGTTCACGGTTGGAGGCACAGCAGTAAGCTGGGCTTCAAAGCTGCAGAAAGTGGTTTCACTTTCTACCACGGAAGCAGAGTATGTAGCAATGACGGAGGCAAGCAAAGAAATTCTGTGGCTTCACAGATTCTTAGAAGAGCTTGGATTCAAACAAGACAATTGTGTCTTGTACAGTGATAGCCAAAGCGCTATCCATCTTGCGAAGAACTCAGCCTTTCATTCAAGGACAAAGCACATTGAGGTGAGATATCACTTCATACGCACTCTTTTGGAAGAGGGACAACTAAAGCTAGGAAAGGTGCATACAAGTGAAAATCCTGCAGACATGTTTACAAAGGTGGTCAACAAGGAGAAGTTGAGCTTTTGCTCATCTTCAATCGGCATTCAAGGATAAGAAGCCAGAATGGAAAGCAGTCACAGGTTTGGTTTGGAGATCAGTCTCCAAGTGGGAGATTGTTAAGTATGGAGCCTGATTTACCCTTGTAATTTTCTGTGGTAAAAGCGCACATTTGTAAGGCCCCCATTATGAGGAGAAGCCATCGTGCGTGAAGGAAAATCACTCACCGAAAACCAAAATTTTCACGGACAAGAATCAGGGGCAACTTTAAAGGCCGGACAAGAATCAGGGGCAACTTTTCGCCGGAATATTCCTTTTCGCCGGAATATTATGGCCGGACGGCGGTCGAAAAGTGGTCAGAAAACAACCGGTCGGTTGGCCGGTGGCCGGTGGTCGGAAGTCAATGACCGGTGGCCGGTGGTCGGAAGTCAATGGCCGGTGGCCGGTGGCCGAATTCAAAAGCGGACTTGTCTTCTCAAGGGCGGCCACACATGGGCGGATTGGAGGGTCCGATTTGGACTTATTCGCACAAGGGCGGCTACACATGGCTGTCTCTCATAAGAGAGGGCAGCCCTTTTGGCCTATAAAAGGAGGCCATTTCTACACACATTTCATAGTGTGAAGTTGATGCAACAAGGTGAGTGTGAGGTGGTGAGAGTGAAGCAAGGCGGGAGCTCCATTAAGGGTATAATCCCTTTGTAAATTACTTCTTGTTTTGAAGTACTAAAGCCATTGAGTGGCTGCTTTCCCGTGGACGTAGCCCACATTGGGTGAACCACGTATATCGTGTGTACTCTCTCTCTCTCTCTCTCTCTACTCTATAATCTCGTGTATGTAAATCTGTCTCTCTCCATTAATTAATCTACTCAATTATCTATTTAGCTACGCCTTATTTCCTAACAAGCCTCTACACCAAGGACTTGATGCCCCATACCTCCAAGCTCACACTAATACGGGTGTACAAGTAGAGCTCTCAAGGGCCTAGAGTACAAGTGTGGTCATCACACAAAATAGCTAAAAAATGACCCTAGGGTCTTATTAATAGTATTCCTTAATTGCCCTAACCATAGGGCCATGTTCACACTTGGTCAGACATGGTGAACTGCACTTGAAACATAGACCATAACATTCCATACATGGATTAGTTGGTGGGAAATTTGTATTGCACATTGGGGCAGCATTATGACATGCATAGAAAGAAGCTCTCATGGACCAAACACTCCATGCACAAACCTCGCCGAGAGCAAGGATGGAAGTTGGCTATCAGGGGAGGGTTTTCGTAAACGCATTTCTTTATATGATGCATGTACAACCGACCTAGAAAATTCCATCTTACAGAGCACAAAGGCCATTTCATACAGCCAAGGGAAACACATTGGGAAGGATCCATCGATACAGAAGCTTGCGGAGCGCCATGCAAAACATCCCAGTCAAGTAATAAGAGCAGTAAACGAGGCTACCAAGGGCACTCCAATGTATAGACAACTGACTCCATTGACAGGAGATAAGGAGACATCAAGGCGAAAACGCAAACCAAATGAGGTTATCAATGTGAAAGATGATGCATTGCATAGGCCTGAGTACAACTAGGTCACCGAAGATTGCAAGAAGTGTGGAAGACACCGTAAGATCAACTTTGCACAAGAAGGGATGTCACAAAATTCAAAACAAAGTATAGGTTTGGGTGGGCAGTATGTAGTGGAACGCAAGGTCAATGAGGCAATGTGGGCCATACGACGAACTCCACAAGGTAGTAGAGTAACATGTAGTGGCACTCCAAGAGGAGGACGAAGGTGTGGAAGAAGTATTGTATGTTCAAGCCTTGGTATACCGGACCCATCTTTTGAAGGATATCAAAAGCATCCGAATGGTGTGGTGCGCCAGTGGTTTTGGTTTTGTTCGAATCATGTCTTGCATTGCCACATAGTAGACCAGAACATTGAGCCGCAACCTCAGATCCACCACACATTTGGCTCGTGCATGTGGGCACCAACCTGTCTGAGGATGAGGTGCAAATATTGCACAAAGGGGGGTATCAAGTGGAGTTTAGGAAAGAAGGAATCTCTATTGTAACGTCGGTTGTTCCTACACAAAATACAACCAATTCTCCTTTCAAGTCAAAAGATACATCCACTCCTCAAGGTAGTGCACAAGCCAAATTGCGAGATGGTGTACGTGTACAATACCTGACTTCCATTTTCGCTACTCACAAGATTAGTCTAGCGCTAGCGCTGAGAGCTAAGGTCGTAGAAAAGATATCTGGGGTAGATGGTGTTCATGAGGTCTTCAAAGTAGAGACCAAAGGTGAAGATGGTCATATTTGTTTGTATTTGCAACCAGCCATCGTCCACATGTCCAGACTTCATGGACCGGGTGACAAACCAAAAACCATATCTTGCATGTAAACATCTGTATTTTATTTATCTGTGTGTGCTAGGGTTAAGCCAAAATGAGAACATTTTTATCCATCAACCAATTTGGGCAGATGTTGATATACTAAGCCGAGGCAGGACCTATCCAAGCATGGATACATAGAATTCTCCATTTCAATTTTTTGTATATCAGTTCACAAAATGGACAATACTACCAGGCTCTAATTTTATCTTATGATGGCCACATTTCGGTGCATTGTTTTGCAGGTTTTTTCAAACAATTTTCAAATTTAGAAGACGAGTGTTTATTTGTCACGTCATGAATAAAGAAATAATTTAATATTCCCACAATTGCTATAAATTGGTATTGATTTTATTATTTTTGTGAAACCGTTCACTAGCTACCGTAGCACACTTCTCTTTCTTTTCACGATGACTGACGATCTTGAGAATAGAATCAAGTCTGTGTGGGATGCCATGGAAGCCATTCCCAAAGGAGAGGCATTGTATGGAGCCGAATGGTTTAAAGAGGCTCTGAAGGCAACAATCAATGTGTATCACCTCTATCATTGCCGCACAAACCTCAATATGCGGTCCTTGCTCAGCTTGAACGAGAAGGGATGATTCACTTTCTCTTGTTGGAAGAAGATTCAGCTCATAATAGAGGAGGATGAGGAGCGAATGACGAAACAGCTAGGGAACGTGGTGAATCTTCTTTTGCCACTTGTGGGCATCACTACTGCGACTCTGGCCCTACCAAAAGATGAACGCTTCATGCCTATGTAATGCAAGTGCAATAAAATGTCACCTTTCTATGATTAGTGGATGTTCTTCTTTCAAGTACCCTTGTCTCTGTTGTTTTTGAAACAATTTGAAAGGTGGCATATCTTTGTCTATGTCTCAACCTCCCTATTACCTCATTGCCTCTCTCTCTCTCTCTCTCTCTCTCTCTCTCTCTCTCTCTCTCTCTCTCTCACACACACACACACACACACACACACACACACACACACACACACATAGAAAGAGAGATAGAGAGAAGAAAAAGAAGGAGTGGAGACTAGCAAAACTGCATGAGAGAGATAGAGAAGGAGGAAGAGAGAATCTTTTTAGGAATCTGATCGCCTGATTCCTAAAAAGCGCTCACCAAAAATTGCTCGCCTAGAAATATCCCCCTTGACAACCCACCTTGGCTTAGTGCAACCTATCCCTTTTGGGCCCAGGTCAGGTCTCTCAAAAGTCATGTCTTTGTCAACATTTGGTCTATGGAAACTGGTTTTGAGCATCCTAAAAGTTTGGAATTAGGAAACCTAGAAAAAATTGGCTTTAAAACTAAAACAAGCTTTCTTCTTGGATTTACTTGATTCGATTTGGCATTGTGTATCAAAAGTTAGAGAAATTTTGGTGAACTGCACTTGAAACAACACTCAAAATAGTCTTTGGACTAGGGCAAACGAATTTTGGCTAGTATCTTGGTCTCTAAAAGGTATTTTTAGCTCAAAATTGAGATTAGAGATGTACTCAAGTATATCTATAAGCTCATCAGGGCATTGTGTATCAAAACTTAGCGAAATTTTGGTGAACTGCACTTGAAACAACACTCAAAATAGTCTTTGGACCAGGACACATGAGCTTTGGTTGGTATCTTACTCTCTAAAATGTATTTTTAGCTCAAAATTGAGATTAGAGATGTGCTCAAGTATATCTATAAGCTTATCAGGTCAGATACCCCCACTATGAAGAGGTACATGGATAACGATCCATGTTCCTCTGTCAAAATTTGACTCCAAATTTTGACAATATCTCGACAAGGTCATGCACAAGCTCCGTACCAATTTCCAAAAATTTCTGAGGTTGGGGTACATGGATCGTGATCCATATTCCACCACTTTTGGACTTGATATATGGGATCTTGTTACAATCTATGGCCACAAGATATATCTCAAATCTTTTTGGATTTGGAATTGTTTTGATAGGTCAATTGCCCAACCCTAAGTCTGCTCTTCGATTTTCAGTCTATCGATTTTCACCATACATACATGGATCTAATCCATGTTTGGATGCCAAATTGACTTTTCTTGGTACCATTAGGATCAACATGACTAGTAGATGCTATGGTAGCAAATTTTTGGGTTTGGACCTCTCGATTGGAAACTCCATGTTTGAACTTGCTTAGAGTACTTGGACAATTTTGGGCTTTTGACGTGGTATTTGATGTCCAAATGAGCACAGTGGCTAAGTTTTGGTTTTGAAATTTGCAAAAGGTACATGGATCACGATCTATGTTTGGAGAGCTTTTGACTCCAAATTTGAACCACTCCTAGATAAAGGTATTTCTAGACTATCCCCAAAACCTTTTTGGATTTGGACAAGTTTTGGTAACCAAAAGTGAAACCCTAGGTTTTAGCAATTTTTAGCCTGAGAGTAATTTTGGCCCTTTTGACCCACTTTTTGAACTTTTTTGAGAACCCTTTTTTTGAAAGTTTTTTTTATAATTGTCTTTGCTATAGGTTGGTATAGTTTCTGCCTCAAAACTCTGATGAGGTACACGGGTCGCGATCCATGTTCCGTCATATCTAGAGTGGAAATTTGGTGAGCTGATAGATTATGATATTTGTAGCCAGCTTCCGAAACCTTTTTGAATTTGGATCAATTTTTGCCTACCAAAAGTGAAATCTTGAGTCTATTGTGGCAATTTTCTACAATGTTCTATTTTTGGCTATTTTGACCATTTTTTAAAACTTTTTTGCCAATGAGTCTTTTAGGAAAAGTGGTTGGATCTCAAAATCTCAAGATATGTCCAATTTTGTGTGTGAAACCTCTATTTTTGTTGTATTTGTCCTATCAGCCAATTTTGATGTGATTTTTAATTTTTTCTTGCACACAAACTTTCTCAGAGCAATGTTTTTTTGATGCACATTGTCACTGACAACTTTTTTGCAAAGAAGGCCGGATCGCAATCCATGTTCCTCCACAAATTCTACTCAAACTTTCCAAATTGCTTTTAGTGAGTTTTCTGAGGCCCTTGGACACCAAATTTTTGGTTTTGGATATGCTTTTAGGTCTCTACCATCAAATTTTTAGAATTTCAGAGTTATGATCATTTCGTTTAAAATATGGTTTTCAACAGTTTTGCCCTTGATCTTTCAGCCCAAATTTGATGGTATTGCTTTCTACTTACCCTACTCCTATGTACTAAAAAGAAACTAGAAACAAAAACAAACAAAACAACGTAAATAAAAGTCATAGCGGAAAATAATACAACACTCTGAAAGCATAGAGAAAATCAAAGAATGAAATGCTTTTGACTATCTCACTCACAACTCTCTTTACCTATACATAATAGATTTAGCAAGTCCTGGACCTCTAGACTCTATCAAACACTAAACCCCGTGTCTAGCTGCTTCACTGCTAAGGTGTAAATGGAATGGTTTGGAAAATAACACTCTAAACGCACACTATTTCACTCACCGTATAAGGGTCATTCCCCGACAACAACACCAATGTTAGTGGGTCGCCGTGATCAGACGTCTGTAGCATAGTTGTTTGGCACTAACATAATGTCAATACTCAGGGAAGCGACTCAGATGGGGCACGTAGACTCTTTGAGGTTGTCGGTCCTCAAGAAGTGTACCTAACAAGCAAACCACCACTCAATGACTGGAAAATCGGCCTATGTCCTTTCTTACTGCTCTAGGTCATCACGCCATTTTGTTGACTAAATAGACTTGAATTGTCACAAAACTTTGAGGGAAGCTTCCCTAGGCCTAAAGGGACAAGTCTAAGTCTCATCCAATTCTACCAAGATACATGGATCGCGATCCATCATGACCCAAGTCACAAAAACTGCAACAAAATTATCCAAACAGGTCGCCCTAAGGTCTAATAACACTCTCCTATGGACAAAACGTCAAAAAATAGTGATTTAAGCACTCAAATACGAAGAATAGGCTTGTAGACACATAGTCACGGACCACAACAGAATCTGTAATGCTTACACTAGAATGAAAGAGCAAAGAAAGAGAAACGCAATGCAAGTTTTAGAGTCCAAATCGGATTACCCAATCACAAAATACGCTGATTACAAGTTGGAGATGAGAAGCTGCTTGAGCGTACGTACAATAGAGCTCTTTATTCTCCAAAAGATAAGCTTCCTTTCACATTAAAGTTTTTGTTTTTTATACCTAGGACTTTCTAAATGGCCAATGGCCGACTCACATGGGCCTTTACAGATGTCATGACATAACTACAACTTAGGGAATCGACTACTACTATGGAATTAGGATTTACACCCAATGTAGCTACACTAGCTCGGAAAAATAATAGAGTACAAATGCATTAAAAATGTGGTTTCTGGCTAGGTGAGTGCCCGTTTAGTGAGTCCACCAACAAAGTGCCAATAGAGATGCATGAGACAGTAGGTTCTATCTCTTTTGGAGATAGAGATCACCAAAAGAGATAGAACCTGAGCACGTGACTTGGACAAAGGATAGGAAGAAAGAGTATGGGGAATATGAACATGGGAAGAGCTTGGAGAATGTTTGTCTATTCCACCTACCATGGAGGAATTTCTTTACAAATCCACTAAAGAGTTCTTTATAATTCATAGCAAGGCAAGAAGAGTGGCAACAATACAAAGCAAAGGATGCACAAATTGTGTTAATCACTTTATGTAATATGCTAGATAAAAAAATTGACCCAAAAGTACTTGATAAAAGTAAAGGTAGAAAGAGATATGCCATTGTCAAAAATAAAAAACCCAAAGTAATTGATCAAAGTAAAGGTAGAGAGAAAGGGCTGATTGGAAGCCAATAATCAAAAACTTATGAGAGTTGTTTATGGTTGCCTCCCACTGAAAAGTACATGATGACAAGGGAGTTTATGGAATTAACCACATTGCAGAATGCATAGTTACGTATCATCAAGGGAGTATGGATTGATTTAACCACCTACCCTTGTGAAAGAAGGTGCTCATGGTATGATCATGAATATGATTTGAGGGCCAGTCCTTAGGATATCAGTTTCCCAAACATTCCCCACCATTAGGGGAGCCTTGTAGTCGACATCCAAGAATCATCTTTACAAATATTGTAGAAGTTCATGAAAGTGCTCTACTTTATGATAAGCTCTGAGTATGTTAGGTATTCCCATCCTACACTCTATGGATGATTGCTTGCTTTATGCCTATTTTTTGTGGTGCATGTATGTGCCTATGGGATACATTAGAAGACCTAGGAAAAAAGTTGGAGTTTCTATTTATGATGATACTTGGGGGAGCCAACGCATTCAACCACACCTCTCTTCCCATGTAAAGGTACACGGAGCATGGGCAACTACTTGATGCCATGCCTACTGCTTTATGGACATAAACTCCAGATCGGACGCAAAGATAGAAGGAAATATGAAGGGCCATTTGTAGCTCTTGAAAGAACATGCGTGAAGTAGTCCAAGTGTCAACACTTGTAGTCCATGATATATAACCCCATTTTATAGACGCAAGGTAGGAATACACTAGGCAAGCAACCAAACATTGATAGAATCATTCATCCCCCAAGACCTCCTGCGTTATCACCAAAGGGGTCAACAATGAGGTTGCAAGTGGGGTGGGCATTACGCCACCTCTTAAAAAAATAACAGAAAAACCACAAAAAATGTGTCAAAGGATGGGGCACCAACTCAATAAGGGGGTTGTGTGGTCAAGAGAGGGAGTGAATAGGGTTGGGGAATTGGGGAAATATCGATGTACATTGTGATTCCTATTCTTCTCTCTTATGTAGAAAAATATGATTTCCATAGCTAATCATACGATCACTAGCCTTGCATTGAAAATCAAAGGATGCACGCCAAATCCAATGGTGCTATGATGCATGGCCGACAACCCCCTAGGGAGGGATGGAAACAAAGAGAGAAGAAGAATAAGCAAAGTATAAACATTGTAGGAAATAAATTGGGCTTGATGGATAACCTTGGCTATCTCCCCCCTATGATCCTACATTCCTTGCTTTTGAAAAGTTCTTAACACTTAAATGGCCCGTTATTTTGATCCCACGAGCCTTGTCAAAATCTTAAAGGAATGTTGAGAAGCTTGTGAATTTTTTGTATGACTTTTGGCATTTCCAAAGCTTTGCATTGCCCTTCCAAGTAGATTCATTGCTAAATTGCATTTTTTAGCATTTCTCCTTTTATCCCAGATCGAGCAACTCATACTGTAAGGTGTACACCAAAGCTGGTCTTCTTTGTTACAGGCTATCAATCACTCACCAGAGCTTGTGCCCCCCTCCCCCCCTTTACTATGAGGCAAGCTTCCCTTTTGTAGACTCTTGAAGCCCCACGCTTTGTCAAGAAATAGATCTTCACCCCAGCCTTCTTGGGCACATCTTCGCTAGTAGGTAGGATCTAGGAGCTAGTTGCTACGCTGGAACGCCAAGGTGGGGCATGTAACGTGGCACTACACGACCCCCCCCCCCCCCTTGATAAGTGAATGTTGGGGAATTGGGCTTCATACATTCCACAAGGGATATGGTCATGGAGCCGTTGATCTCGCTCCAAAAATGATAACTATCCGGACCTATCTTCTACACTACCTTATATGGGCCAAACTAGGGATGCTTGTGTTGAGGATTTTCCTTTAAAGAGGGTAGTAAACAATGACCTATGCATAATCTCGATAATAAAAATGACTGCATCTCTCATTATAGGAGGCATGTGTACGAGTCAATAACATGACCTCAACTAGGCTAGGGGGGACTTTAGGATCTCTACCATACAATGCTTTAGACGTGCTTATTCTTGTAGAGGATTGAGAAGATGTATTGTATGCATGTGTTGCATATGGTAGGATTTCATTTAGTGCTAATTCAATGGGACTCAACATATGCAGCAATGACGTAAATTTGATTGTCCTTACGAGTATTGTGAGCCATTTGTTTGGGTTGATAGGGAGATGTGAAGAGCTATTTACTAACAAATCATTTTGTAAGTAATTGCACACTTCACTCTTATAGCAATTGTTGGTGATAGATGTGCCTATAGGCTAGGGGACTTTAGGATATCTACCATACAATGTTTTAAATGGCTTTATTCTTGTAGAGCATTAAGTAGATGTATTGTATGCATGTGTTGCATATGGTAGGATTTCATCCCAATGGTAATGCAATAGATCAACATAGGCAATCATCACTTATTTAATTGTCCAATTCAGGATTTTTGTGAGCCCATTTGTTTGGGGGTGATTGGGAGATGTCAAGAGCCATTGAATGCCAGAGCATTTTGTAAGTAATTGCATCACTTCACTCTTCTAGCAATGTATGTCTGTGTACCAACCTTTGAATCCATGCCGCCCTGAATGTTACCGCCTACATGCATGCGTAGTTGGAGCTAGCTTCCACACACAACATGCTGCCTTCTAGGCTTGCCAATAAGTGATATCATGGATCCACTTTGTGCCACCGTGCTGCACTTGTCTGGGAAGCTTATTGTTTCCCATGTGCGAGTTGTTGCGTGCCACAGCTGCACGGGCTTGTGTAGGGCGCTGCACTACCTCTACCCTTATTACTTGTGCCTAACACCTTAGCATCACCCAAAATTATGGGAGATCCTTGCTACTGCTCAACATGCATGAACCACAAGGTGCAACGTGTATGCAAGGATCCCATATAGCCCTATTTTGCACCCGTGGCTAATCACAATAGAAGACTATCTCCATGGGCTACAATAACAAAAGCTAGCTCCATGGGCTGCAATTCCCTATGGCTAGCATATAAGAATGGAAAAAATGGCCCTTTTCTAGACTCGACCCAGGAAAGACACTCCAAAATGAAATCCTTCTCACTGCAACACACACACTTGAAGGTGCTACCCTATTTGTGGAGTGATAACTCCCAATGAGACTATCCTAGCACAACTAGCACTGGAGACGATAAGATAACATACAAAACATCTATGCCACAAACACTAGCATCAATCTCCACACACAAGAATTTGGACAATGAAAATTCACCATCGATTCCCACCATCGGCTTGCATGTGCCCCCCTTGCTCTCCTCTCTTGCTAGTAGCATCCGATACCACCCTATGCAAGAGGTTAGAGAGCATGTCAAGCTAGGCCATCATGGCCTCATGAGCTCTAATGGATTTCTGTACGCTACCATGGCATCTGTATGACCAAGAAGAGGACTAATACTAATGTTAGTCCCATACTTGATCCATCCTGCACACATGACATGACACAATCCATACTCATGCATAACGAGTGTAGAGAGAAGACATCTGATTCACCTCCTAGCCAAAGAGACAAGACGGGCTCACCCCCAAGCCTAAGAGCCTATAGCTAATGGTCTAGCATCTACACCAAGGACTTGATGCCCCATACCTCCAAGCTCACACTAATACGGGTGTACAAGTAGAGCTCTCAAGGGCCTAGAGTACAAGTGTGGTCATCACACAAGATAGCTAAAAAATGACCCTAGGGTCTTATTAATAGTATTCCTTAATTGCCCTAACCATAGGGCCATGTTCACACTTGGTCGGACATAGCTGAGGTGCCCATCCTGATGTCTGTGTACATAACAGGTTGTGTGGTCAAGATACGAAATGATGAGGGTAAAGAAACGTTGATATACATTGTGAGCATATCTTAGCTTCTTATCCTTCTTTTTGTAGAAGAGTGAAAATACCATAGCTAATCATATGGTCACTAGCCTCGCATTTACAAATGAAGTATGCGGGCTAGATCCAATGGTTCTATACCACCTGGGGAGGGATAGAAACAAAACGGAGAAGAAGAAGTAGAAGCAAAGTATAAACATTGTAGGAGGAAAATTGATCCCATGAGCCTTGTCAAAATCCTAGAACATTGCTTAGGAGCTTGCAAATCTTTTGTATGACTTTTGGCTTTCCCAAGCTTTGCGTTGCCCTTCCAAGAGATCCATTGCTAAGTTGCATTTATTAGCATTTCTCTTTTATCCTAAGGCCGTATTAGGGTACGCAGATTCTTGGAGGTTGGTGACGAGGGTGATGTGACTGTGCCTGTAAGCTCCCAAAAGTCTCCTTTATCTTGTTGTTGTAAGGTGGCTTCCTATGCTGTATATGCCATGCCTGTGAAGATAAGCAAGCAGCGACATAGTTAGTGACGCCCTTCGATATTTGATAGTGGAACCACACTCTTGTAGTGCTAAAATCCAGCTAGCAGGTGGGTGTGATTTCTTTTTGTGTGTTTTTGAGCCAAAAATATGATCAGAATGGAGTAATCCACAAAAATATGGCAAAGAACTGAAATTAGGTGTGTTTTAGTATTCTTGGGTTTGAAATTTTATTTCTAGAGTGATTTTGTTAATTTTTACTAAATTTCCTAATAAAAAGATAAAAAATAATAAATAAATGCCAAACAGTTCACATGGAAGAATGGAAGGAACCATGATGATCAGGGAGCAGAGACAGGCAACCATGTCAAATCTTGTACGATTCTGAGGATGGCGGCAGAAAGCCTAAATTAGGTTCACAAGGCATGATTCTGCAAAACCTTTGGAAACCGGATAACCGGAATCCAAATTCAATTTTTTTTTAAAAAAAGGTATACTTCGCGATCTAGTAGGACTAATTGGGGAGTTTGGGGGGAAGCCTGGGTATACATAGTCAAGGTAGGCTAAAACTAGCCTCATTTTCACTTGTTGAGTTAGAAGAGCTCCGGGAGAGCTTTTGCCACCCGCCTTTTGCGACTTCCAGCGACCATCACAATACGCCGTCTCACATAAGACATGAGGGGTAAGTTCCAAACCTACTAACGATCAATTTTGTTCATCTCCTTGAGGTCGAGAAAGCCAAAAAAAGCCCTAGGTTAGCAGAATCCCCACAAAGAAAGTGAGTGTAAAAATGACCATTCCGGCCAACTCAGTCCACCAAATATGACCAAAATTGATAGGGCACATAGCAAAGACCTATAGAACATTCCTGTGACTAGATGACCAGGGTTGGGAGGGAGGGATGTTTCTATACCTATTAATCTTAATTTTGTCTCAGAGTTGGAATTCCATTCTTTCTGACTTCACAAACAACTTCCGCTCCTTCTCAATCTTCAACTACACCTAGAGCATAGAACTCTTTACCTAATAGTGATAAAAAAACCTTCTCACTTTTGCACTACACCTAGAGCACATAACTCTGTACCTAACAACATTAGAAAAAGGAAAGGCTAAAACTAAGAACCCCCCTTGTTGGGTTTCAAGATCTTACTATTCGGTCTACACCATGGGAAATACTCTTGTGATATATAGATATACACACCACTCCTTTTGTGATTCATGTATGCAAGTTGGAGTAGCTAATTTTAGTCGTTACATATTGTAATGATTCATAAAGAAAAATATAGTGTGTGATTTTCTTTGAGTTGTTGGGTATAGCCTATGGGAAACAGTCTTGTGATAGATATATACACACCACTCCTTTTGTGATCCATGCATGCAAGTTGGAGTAGCTAATTTTAATCGTTCTATATTGTAAACAGTTCATCAAGAAAAATATAGTGTGTTATTTTCTCTGTGATCGACCTCTCTCTCTCTCTCTCTCTCTCATTCTATTTCTTCTACTCTCCCTCCTCTCATGGCTAAGCTTCACTTCCACCCACCATAGCCATGCCCCCTAATAGTGGTATCAGAGTGCTAGGTCGGTGGGTGCCTTGGTCGTCTTATTGGTGGCAAGAATTGGTGCAACAAAAGCATTCTAAAACACGACTTGACAGAGACTGCAACAAAGGTTGAGGATGGCAAACTAATATGAGCATGGCATTCTAAAATGCTGCAAGTTTTGAAAGTGTTGGTGGTCTTGCAAGAAGCACTGCAGTTGGTGGACTTGAAAGTGTTTTTTGCATTCCAAAAAGCTGTTGCTCAAGCTCCAATAGAGGCAGCAAATCACATGGAGGCTCAACCAATGAATACAATTTTCTGGCAACAAAAAAAGGATCAAGTCAAAGACCAAGATGAAGGTTAAGTCAAAGACCAAAATGAAGGTTAAAGCAAAGACTTGCAAGCACTCAATTCTCCAGTGACAGAGTTAATGAATGTAGCAGAATGTGATGGACATGGGGCATTGTCTAAGCATGCGGACATGAGAGGTCACCTTTTCCCAGCTATTTGGGTGCTTTGGGTATTATGGTGCAGATATTGGTGTGTGTGGCCGTACAACATTGGTAGGGGTGCTTATGGACAGGTGCTTTTGGACATTACAAGACTTGGATGGCGGCGTCAATGGAGCATGGATGAAAGGGCCCATGTCATGGATTATAAGGGGATATGCCATGCATGTTAAGGATACTCTATATAAGGTATGCCTTAAGTGCACGATGAAGGGATGCCTCCAATGTTTGGGACATTTTTTGATAGTGAGGATAACCACCTTATTATCTGCAGTGTACATAAAGTAAATGTACTAGCTTAAGTGCACATAACAAAAAATGGTCAATTTTGATGGACCTTGATGAAAATCTTAATTTTGAAGATATATTTCTCTTTGTATTTTCAAAGGGCTTGTTTAAAGACCAATAATCATATTTTTTTTAAATTGTGCAAGTTTATATTTTAAAGTTTTAAAAATAACTATAAAGAGACGCTTCTATACCTTTTCTTTAATTGCTTGAAAAATTGTTGAACATGAGGCACCTCCCCTCCCATTCATCGATTACTTCATTGAGTGTGTGTACGTTCGTGCATGCACATGGAAAACACTAATGGAAACTCAAACATTGAGTATGTTTTCATGAAGAAAGGGGGGCTTGCCTACTTACAACAAAGTTGGGCCATCCATAGGCTAGCTCTAGATGTAGCTCAAGTATGTCAGGGGGGGAAGAGAGAGAGAGAGAGAGAGAGAGAGAGAGAGAGAGAGAGAGAGAGGAGATTCATGGATAGGCCACTATTAGATTTGGAAGGAGCACATCTGCTCCCCCCCATTCGCAGATTACTTCATTGAGTGCATGTATGTATGTGCACACACATGAAAAACACTAATGAAAACTCAAACGTTGAGTATGTTTTCAGGAAGAGAGGGGTGCTTGCCTGCTTACAACAAAGTTGTGCCATCCATGGGCTAGTTCTAGATGTAGATCAAGTATGTCATGAAGAGAGAGAGAGAGAGAGAGAGAGAGAGAGAGAGAGAGAGATTAGAGGGGCACCGATCAACAAGAAGAAGAGAGTAGAGAGAGGTTATGTCTATGTGTGTGTGTGTGTGTGAGAGAGAGAGAGAGAGAGAGAGAGAGAGCTCAAAGAGGTGCATACCAATTAAAGGAAGATATGGGGAGAGAGAAAGAGAGACACAGAGATCACAGAGAGATCGATTTTCAATAACAGTTCATGTCAAAGTATCGTCAGTTCTTGGAAAAGCTGATAACTAGGATTTTCCTTGCGATGAAAAAGTGGGTCAACTACACGCATTGATAGATAGATAGATAGAGGGAAAGAGAGAAGAAGAAAACAAGTTCTACCTTCAATAAATCGCAAATGTTGGAACTTTTCCTTAGAAGGGAATTTTGATCACCATTCTACTACATTTGGACAATAAAGGGGTTTTTAAATGTGTGTGTGTGTGTGTGTGTGTGTGTGTGTGTGTGTGTGTTTGTCCCTATGTGTCTCTCTCTTACACACATACACACACACACACATTGTATGTATATACATAAACAAGCTTGTGTGTGTATTTATATATATAGATGTGTGTGTGTGTGTGTACCCATTCATACACACACACATAAATTCTCATCATGGATGTGTGTGTGTGTGTGTGTGTGTGTGTGTGTGTGTGTGTGTGTGTGTGTGTGAGAGAGAGAGAGAGAGAGAGAGAGAGAGAGAGAGAGAGAGATGTTCCCATATAGCCAACTAAAGCAAAATATATATCAAAATTTAAGGTTTCTCCCTTGTCCATCTCCCACACACACACAATCCCACCTACGTATATATACATTGCATAATTCTAGTAAATTCTACACACACACACACACACACACACACACACACACACACACACACACACACACACACACACATTAATGAGTTCTTTTTATTTCACGTTTCATTTCATAGCCTCACATGGCTTGACTTTTCTTGCATTCTATGTAGAGGTATGTGAGTGAGTGAGTGTGTGTGTGTGTGTGTGTGTGTGTGTGTGTGTGTGTGTGTGTGTGTGTGTGTAGAATTTACTAGAACTAGTATGTGACCTGCGCATTGTGCCGCGGCTAATTAGAAGCAAGGCTTAACTCTATGAACTCTCCTCTAGCGCTCGTAAAAATAACCTAGATTTAATATAATCCCATTTACAAATATGTATATTATGCAAGGTATGTGTGTGTGTGTGTGTGTGTGTGTGTGTGTGTGTGTGTGTGTATGTAGAATTTACTACAACTAGTATGTGACCCACGCATTGCTACGACTAATTAGAACCAAGGCTTAACGCTATGAACTCTCCTCTAGTGCTCATAGATAACCTAGCTTTAGTGTAATTCCATTCACAAATATGTATTATATTATGCAAGGTATACGTGTGTGTGCATGTGTGCGTGTGTCTGTGTGTAGAATTTACTAGAACTAGTATGTGACCTCTGCGACAAAACAAGGGCATAATTAACACTAGGTTGGTAACCTAACAGGACATAAAAGTGTCCTTTCAGGGTTTTGAAAAAAACCTCCAAAATCATAGTAGATCCACTCATTTTGTAAAATCCTTTGATGAGGTTATAGTTCAATGCCTACTAAACATGGAAAAAATAAGAAACTTGTAAAATTTCTCATCTTTTGGTCACACCAAGCCTCCAAAGTTGATGGACTAGTACATTTTCATCAAAACAGTCATTTCTTACGTTTTGTTGCATAAAAATAAGATTAGGGATTTTTGTAGGACTTGAGTATGATATAGGGAAATACATAGTACCCTCTCCGTGATGAGCTAATATGTAACTAATAGCAAATTTGAAGCATCATACACATGGAAAACTTTGTTCCAGTCTAGAGTTTCAATATTGGTGATGTGGTCAAAGCTTGTTTAAGCTTCTCGAATGATTCCTTGCATTCATATGTCCACTCAAAATGAGCGATAAGGCTATAAATGGGTTTAGCTATGATTTCATACATGTAGATGAATCTATGGCAATAGCCACAATGTCTCATAAATACTTGAGCTTCCTTGACGTTGTCAGGAGTTTTCTGGAGCAAGGGATTGCGCATATGTATATACCCATGCATGGTGCATCGAATAAAGGATTGCCCATTTTCCATAGCGAGGTGGTTACGTGGGGCCCACATGTGTACAGGTAGGACCCCATGTACATAGTGCATCGATTTTCACTATTACCAGTACCATTGTGTTTTTTCTACAATAATGAGGAGTTGGTAGCGTGTAACACTTCTCGAGGAAGCTATCCGCGGGCCGACGACATGAGGTAAGCAGGTGCGTCAGATGGCATCTAGTGGCGTCAAAAGGCCGAACCGGGTCAATACTTGCACGTGGATGAGTACGGACACAACGTGGATGTTTTCTTGTGATAATTATGCAGAAAGGTCATCATGAGGACCATCTTTTGGGGCCACTTCATGTGGTGGCAGGATTCATTATTGGAAAAATTTGAGTGCCAGGTGTGCGCATGGATACAGCAGGGTGACAACTATGCACTGCTAGATCAGTTTTTGGCCTGTTCGGGGTCCGTTTGAGGTCATCTAAAAGGCCAAGGGTGCCCAAATAATAAAGCTAAGTGTGGGAACTTAAAAAACTAAGAGAAGACCAGAAAAAACGTGGAGAAGAGAGGAGGAACAGCCGCAGGTGTGTTTTTGGGGTTTTTGGAGCCTATTTTTGGCTGCAAACTGCTCATCCGAGGTCGGATTTGAGCACTTTGACATTGTAGACTAGGGTTTTGGGCCGTTCCGGACGCGATGGCGCTGTTCATTTTTCCAAATTACTCCCTCTTTTTCTGTTGTTTTGGTTGTGTAAGTTTCTGCTATGAGCGAAGTTTCTGCTCCAGTTTGTGATTGTATCTGGCTTATTTTACCCATATTGTGTGAGCTATATGAGCTATTTGCCCCATTGGTGTTGGCCCAAGCTCTATTGTATCTAAACATCATAAATTCTCCTCTTTTGAGCTGAGTTTTTTTTGTGTGTGTGTGTCTCTGTGTGGAGTGGGCAAGTGGATAGTCTCTCTCCTCTCACTCCATCGATGTGTTCCCTGTCTCGGCCAGGTGTGTTGTGTAAGCCGAGTGGTGCCCCATAGTGTGTGTGTGTGTGTGTGTGTGTATCTTCCCAAGAGTGTGTGTCGGGTCGTTATAGAGGCGTTGTGTGTGTTTCCATCCCGCTCACATTCTTTTGGAGTCCCCACGGAGGATCTTCTTCGAGTACCTTCTGCTTCGAGCTTCAAGCTTCGAGATTCGGGATTACAGGTTACAGGTTACAGGTACAGGTGATTCACACATGTACAGGTAGCTGGAGTACAGTGATATACTGACAGTGGAGTCACTTGCAATTGTTGTGGGTATGCATCATTTGGCGCCTGTTTGAGCGCATTGTCTGCTAGATTGTACGTTACTTGTGGAAACTGCCATTGTACGCCTTTGTGGAGCCATACTTGGTTTTATTTGGCAGTCCCAGCCATTTCTGAGACTTGGTTTGGACGATAGTCATTTCTGAGACTTGACTATACGCGATTTGCATGAGCCTTCGTGTAAGGGTTGATAGCGTGAGGTTTTATTGAGCTGAGGGATTCTCAAATGTGGAGATCCTTTCGGTGATACAGGTAGCTAGAGCACCCTTTTCGTGACCTCGCCATAGGCTATATACTAGTGAGTCCTATTTGATGCTCAAGGTCTATTGTTGACAGTTTATGCATACATATACAGTCTATATTTTGGGTTCACACTGCTCTACTTCTGGGGAAACTCAGCCAAAAAATTTTCAAATTGTGATGGCTGGTTTTTTGGTCTTTTGAGCCATTTATGCTATTATGCTACTGAAATTTTGGCAAAATCAGAGGATAAGACAGATGTGCTTTCTTGGGAGCTTCATAGTTGGCTTTAATGGATGATCAAAATGGACCTCAGTTCACTCCTTTTCATTTAACACAGAGAATCCAGATAAATGTTCATGTGTCCAGGAAGATTTTTTTCTAGCAGCGCATAGTCTTTATGTTCGGGCCAAGAAGATTAAGAGAGATCTTGGAATGTCCTTTGCCTGTTGTAATTCCGATGATCAACTATGAAAACTCTTTGATGTACATGTGTTTGTCCTTATCTAAAGTTGAGCTCCATTGAAGTTTCTGGGAATTGAGTCAGTCAAAAGTTTTGGGTTCTTGCACTTGTGTTCGAGGGGGTTCTCAAAGCATTGTAGCTTGGGTAGCCATGGCTTTCTCTTATCCGGAGTTTCATGGAAGAAGTGATGAAGATGTGGAAGACTTTTTGGAAAAGATGGAGGTTGCCTGTAATAGCAACTAGATTCGTGACCCGGCGCAGATGTTACGTCTTCTCCAAATTTGTTTGAAGAGTGATGCACGAGTTTGGTCCAAAGCATTTGAAGAGGAGTTGTGTGTGGCTGATCCACCTGTAAGATTGAGTTGGGACAATCTAAGGCATGGATTGGAGTTTGTGAAGATAGAAGATCCTGACAAAGTGTGGCAAGAAGTACAAGGTTTGGTGTAGAAGGAAGGTGAGCCAATAGATACGTACATACGTAAGTTCTCATTGGCATGGGAGCGGATGATGAAGAAGGACAGGTTCTTGGTTGGTCTTTGGGAGAATATACGTTGGAGAGTGGAGCTAAAGAAGCCTAGGACATATGAAGATGCATTGGAGGTAGCAAGGAACAAAGAGTGGAAGCTAAGCAAAATGAGCCAGCTAGGAGTAGAGTCTTTGCCCATGAGGTCTGAATTTCAGCCTATAGAGTCTTTACAAGGTCGCATGCCAGGGGTTCATCATGAACCAGTGGTTGCTGTTACTCCTCAGATTATGCCAGCAGTGGTCACTTTAGCAGTGCAAGATGATGGGCTAAGACAAGACATGAGGCAAGTGGTAGATTTGATGAAGAATCTCAGCCTAAACATGCTAGGTCAAGTGGGAAATAATCGAGGTCGAGGGAGGTTTGCAAATCAGCCAGGAGGTGAGGAAAGACCCAGGAATGGTGGTGGACAAAGCAATGGCAGGTTCTGGAGGTAGACGCCCACATGTTATAATTGTGGAGAGTTGGGACACATCAGCCCACAATGTGATAAGCCACCAAGGATGGGGGGAGACATGTATCCATTGCCAAGACAAGTGTTAACTAGGTCGAATGATTATGGCATCGAAATTAAGGGAGATGAAGGAACCAGTGGATTAACCCAGGAGGAAAAGGGAAAGACAAAAGTGCTAAGTGTAGTCACCTTGGAGAAGGCATCAAAGCTAGAGGATACATTAGTGATGCCTATTGGGAAGAGGACCACAGAGGAAAAGGAAGGAAGAAGTGCCCCAGGTCCTAGCAAGAAGAAGGGAAAGAGCCATGAAGGTGAGGATGTCAAGGCCAAGAGTAAAAGGAGGGCTCGTCGCAAGTTTCATGTTTCAGATTTTCCATTAGGGGATGGGCAATTAAGCT